>NC_045615.1:160913713-161226391 GCF_009829155.1 Mustela erminea | reverse complement strand
GGCAATCTGCATCCACAGGCTAAGAGCTTAACCACGATCACCTCTTTTTAATAGATACTGGGACTGTTTGAAACAGAACTTAAACAACCCTAATCTTTGGAATACTGGATGGAGAATTTTCTTCTATGAATACAGACTCAAGCTGTTACTATTTAACTAGTCATGCGACTATTCCAGAAAAACAGGAGAACTTGTCTTCTACAACTTTTAAGCAGTTCTTAGAAAATAGTAATGACGAAGGGAAGAAAAAGGACGGACTAATAAGGCAAGGAAAAATCCCATTTTCTAACAAAATTACTATGAAAATCGTCACCTGTGAAGTGAAATTTCACCGATTCTGGGAGACCTGTAACAAAAAAGAGAAAAGAGAAAATCAGTACATTGGTGAGCATTTCCAGAAATAGATGGAGAAGGTACAAAATATGGGGCAGAGGTTAGAAAAGTAAAGCATGTTTTAACCTAAATTATTATGGTTTGAGGAAAGATCACCAGGTCTTTTGTTAATGTTATGTTGAGTTTAATGGTGCCAGCACTAATTTTAAGTAACAAAAAGAATGGCAGAGTAGAATAATTTTATATCCCAGTAGTTAGAGTGATTTATAATACATTCATTCAGATCCCATTTTATCAGTACATAAAATCCTACAAATCGGTGAATGTGGGTGATGTCGTATATCACTGACAGGCTCTCTGGTGGGTCAATTCCATTGTAGAATTGAGTGATGCCTGGGACAATGATTTACACACTATCACGATGGGAGAGATTTATCTCATGGCATTTATCCCATAGATTATACAGGACAGGACTCTGCTCTCTCTAAAAAGGCTCTAGGAACTTAGGCAAGTATAATAGATACGGAAATAACTTCAACCACGGCTGACACGTTTTCCTTCCTTTTAATCCCAGGACATCCTGAGTTTCTTTGTAAAGTAGGTCTTTGGAAGTAGGGGTTAGAGAACCATGAACATTTTCATGGGCTATTAGTTACCCAGTTACCAAACACTGGGGATCCTCCTTAGAGAGGAGGCCTACACCCACGTTTCAATATTTTCAAAGAAGACTTAATCATTTTCTGGACAATTGCATTTATGTATATAATGGAAAATGTGACTTTAAATGCTTTCTATAATTTAAGATGTAACTCTAAAATTATTTAACCCATGTTCAAATTACATAAGAAATCACTAGCGGTTCTGGATGAGTAAGGCTACTATATAAACGTAATATTCCCTACTAATCATGTTATGTACATACACCTTAAAGATCATAAGGGAACCGGCTTCAAGGTTTTTAGAATCATTCCAAGGCACAGAAGTATTTAGGTTTAGGACTCAAAACTCCTGCATTCCGGTCAGCAGCTTAGGGTACTGGGTCGAGGGGAGAGAGAAGGAATAACAAAGATGAACTATCGTGGCTCAGTGGAAGGGCGCAAAATGGTTTGTATTCGAAGAAAGGCAGTTATTCGGGACGCCTGGGGACTCAGGTGGCTGAGCCTCTTTCAGACGGAGAAAGTCTGAGAGTCTCGCTTCGGATCAGGTCATGATCCCAGGGTCCTGGATCAAGTCCTGCTTCTCCACCTGCTGCTCTCCCTGCTTGCACACGCGCGCGCGCTCTCTGACAAATAAATACATAAAATCTTTAAAAAAACCCCCAAACCAGGTATTCTTTTGTTCAGTCTTCTCTTCCTTTACCAACAGTGGCTTCTGTCAAATCCTGGCCCAAACGGTTGCATTCTCCATTCCCCGGGGGACTCCCCGGTGTAGCCTGGCATGTTTCTCACCGGATTCCCCTCCCCCACCGCCCACCCGCCCTGGCCTCCTCCAGTCCACTCACATCCTGCAGCTAACGAGTTCTTCATGAAAGACCATCTCCCCAGATCTAAACCTCCACTGGGTTCCTCTTGCTTTTGGGATAAAGATCTAAATCCTGACAGGCTTCCCGGCCTCTGAGGTGTGGCCTCTCTCTCTCCCTCCAAGAGCATCCTTGTTCTGCTCAACCTTCTACATTCTAGACATGGACTTTTTATTGTTTTTTTTAAACCCTCAGAATGTCACATTCTCTCCCCTCTGCCCGCGAGCTGTGTACCCTATCTCGGGGAATGTTTTCCCAAGTACCGCAAGAGGCACATTCAGGCTGACGAGCATCTACTCGTCCCTCGCTGGGGCAGCCTCCGCTGAACTCTTAGTCTCGGGCAGTTCTGTTACTTCGAACGCCACTGAACATTTTTCTTTCTCTCCAGAGCTCTTGCCTTAGTCTACAATTAAACACTCATTACTGGGATTATTTCTCCAACTCTGTCTCCCTACCTAGGTCCCCAAACTCACCAAGAACAGGATTCGTCGAGCCTCTTTTTGTTCACCACTAAAATCTCCAAGACCTCACAGCCACATAAGAGCCCCCAAATAAAGATTTATTGAAAGCATGCGTGCATGCATGAATAATTGAAAAAAAAAATGAGGAACTGATTGGGCCAAACTACACATTGGCCCACAAGCCTCAAGTGATTTTGAACAGCTATAAAGCGATGTCACTAGAGTGTGGGAAGGACAACAGGAAGAGTTGGGGTGGGGAGAAGCTGCCATGAGGCTCCCCGAGAGTCGGGGTGCCCGAGAAGAGAGGAGAAGGCATTACCAGCGAAGGAGAAGGCCGTGATCTCCTGGAGGTGGGGCGCTGCCGGGGGAGGACGGTACATGATCTTGCCCTGGTTGACGTCCTCCTGTGTGAAATACCGGACGGGAGACCGAGGCCGGTCCCTGTGCTCGATGATCCCTGGGGAGCAAGAGACTCAGCATCAGCACCGACAGTAAGTCTGATGCTTGACGGAATGTCCGCGGCCATAAATCGGCCTTTCGCCCCCGGTGGGGGAGGCCTCTCTCCTTCGAGAGCAAGTGCTCTCCCGCTTCCCTTATCAGACCATTCTCCAGTCCTTCAAGAAAAAGGCAAATCTGAAACCGAAACAGACTTCAACAGGATCTTTTCAAAAATGCTTCGTTGAATTACGGCTGACAGACAGTACGATATTAGTTTCAGGTGTACCACTTAGTGATCTGACAGTCGTATACATCATGAAACGCTCCCCACGATACGCGAAGTCACCATCTGTCACCACACGAGTCCATCACAGTGTTACTATGTTCCTTAAGCTGCTTTTTCCATGCTCGCGACTTGTAGATTCTGTTACTGGAAGTCTGTACCTCTCGGACCTCTTAATCCCCTTCACCCCCTACCCACCCCCCTACCGACCACCCCTCTGGCAACCACTAGTTTATTCTTGGTATTCATGAGTTTATTTTTGAGTGTTTGTTCGCTTGTTTGACTTCTAGATTCAGACACAAATGAAAGCATACGGCGTTTGTCTTTCTCCGTCTGACTGACTTCACTTCGCATCACACCCTCCAGGTCCAAGTCGTGTTGTCACGAACGTAAGGTTTCATTCTCTCAGGCGCGAGCGCCATCCCAGCCCCACATCTTCCTCATCCGCGCATCTTCGGGAGACACGGAGGCGCTCCCCTGTCTCGGCTGCTGTGAATAAGGCTGCCGTAATTACAAGGGGGCATGTATCTTTTTGAATGACTGTTTGTGTTTTCTTTGGGTAAATACCCAGCTCCTGGATCATACAGTAGATCTATTTTTAATTTTTTGGAGAAACCTCCATACTGTTTTGCACAGCGACTGCACCCACTTATACCCTTGCCAACAGCACGCAAAGGTTCTCTTTCTCCCGCATCCTCGACAACGCTTGTAATGCCTCACCTTTTTCATACTAGCCATTCTGACCGGTGTGAGGTAATATCTCATTCTGGTTTTGATTTGCATTTTCCTGATGACGCGTGATGTTTGAGCCTCTTTTTGTGTGTGAGACCCAAACAGATTTCTGACTAGAAGTCATTGACCCTAATCAATAGTAAGACACAAACTACTACCCCTAACATAACTTAGACTAGGTAATTCTCTACAAGTCATAGACATTTCACCATAATTTGAGATTCTTTCGATAAAGCTTAAAGGTCAAGCTTGCTGAGAAAATGACATAGATTGGGCTCCTGGTGAGGCTATAATGAGAGTTTTCTCAACTTACCCCTTTCCTTCAGAAACATCTCGGCCTCTGTGATAACCTTTGGCAACAGGAACATGGATCATGATTATTCTAAGAATTGGATTTGCAATTTTAACTCTGGGATAAATCTTTAGAGGCTGAAAATTTACCTATCGTTTCTAAATTTTGTAGGCACAGAAATAATGCTCTGATCGCCTTTCATGTCCATCAGCTCTTTCAAAGAAGGACACATGGCGAGTTCGTGCTGAACTAATTCAGGTTCTGAGGGGCTGAGAGACTAGAGTCACTCTCCGAAAGACAGCCCAGGCTGCTGGACCGAGAGAGCTCCACTCGGCCCCGGCAAGGTAAGGAGAAATGCCCTTGCTGTGACTCAGCAGATTTAGAAAAAGAGAAGCACGACTTCTAGGTGTTTAGTTTCTCTGGACTTTATCAAAGGGGTAATATAACTTAATTTTTAGACATTCATCTCTCCTGGGGGATTTGATAATGTGGAAGGCTCGCATCCAGGGCAACGGTTGGTCCTGGGAGAGCAGCCTCAGAGTCGGGAGCAGACGCGTCTTACGAGAGCTCATCTTTCCATGAGGGACAGCCACACCTCTGTTAGGGACGCTTATTAGTTACGCCCCAAGTGCAGCCACCTAAAGAATGAAGAGTGATGGCAGGGGTCCGCCTCTCCTCTCTGCTGACTGCGGTTTCACAGGTTCATTTTCCCCGCCAGGAAAGGAGGGATTCATCCAAAGGGGAAAGGAACCCAGTGTGTGGGGCGCAGCACACTCCGCACGCGCGGGCAGAGCCCTTGTCCTGAGCACACGCTCGTTCCCGTTCGTGTCTGTTCACCTCTCCTAACCTCACCAGAGCAGGGTCTGCCCCTGCAGACAGTGCCCATGTCTGCCCCGTTCTGCCCGTGCAGGAGAGGGGCAGCTCAACCCAGTGACTCAAGTTGTGTGCACACCAGATCTCCAGCCAGCTCTGGCACACCACAGCGGACACACTCATCTCCCTCTGTCTGACGACGGCGTCTCTTTCTCAAGTGGTCCTAAACTCAGAACAAGGGAACAGAGAGCGTGAATAATTGTTACTGCTTAAATCCTCAACAAGTACCTGCGGACGAAACTCCCGAGCTTTGAAGACAGGCCAACGATTAGAAGACAAGAGCGTCACTCAACAGGTCACTGACTGCACGTCTTACCTTGATTTGGATGCAGAGGTACAGTGATATTGTATATGATCTTTCCGCTTGGCCTCTCAGAGTCTATGAAGGAGAGGGAATGAGGCTGAATCACAGTCAGGGCATCCTCCCGAGCCTAAACAACATTTAAGGAAGAAGAAGAAAAAACAGGGTGATGAAAACAAAAGCCAGAGGCAAAAACAAACCTTATTTAAAAAGCAGAAACAACAACAAAAATAAAAACAAAAAACACACTCACTCTGGGCTTTTAAATTAGTTACAGCAAAATATTTTCCTGAAAGCTCGAAGAAGGATCTGGTCTCTTGCACTGCAGATCTGTCTTGGCCTTAAGAACCTCAGAGGGTCATAGAATCTTCTAGTTCTCTTGCACTCTCCCCTCCCCTGCCTGCTGTCCCCAGGTTTGTGTTGGTGCCTACTGTGGGGTGTCCCAACATGACCCCTTCTCCCCAGGTGGTACTCGCCATGGGACGCGTCAACACGAGCCAGCACAGCCTGCTCTCCTCCTGTCCTGCTGTTCCCGGCTGGGTCACTACATCTCTGCTCCTCTGACGTCATGGGCTGAGGCTGCGTCTGCTAAGAAGCCCTCCCTGACCACTCCAGCTCTGCCAACGGGAACTGTGATGTTTTCAAAGGGCAAAAGATGAACTCACCTCAAACACCAAAAGACACTGATCATTTGAATCCCGAGGTTTAGGAATTATTTATTAAAGCGCATAAAACTAGAGCATGTTTTCTTTGTCTCCATTGTACCCTTCAAAAGGACTACATTTTGCTTTTCTCTTCCAGTCCTCAGTATCCAAGGAAGGGGTCAAGCAAAATGAATCAAAAGGCCAGTGTGTACATAGTTTTTTACTGTCCATTCAGTTGTATATAGCCATAACCCACCAACAGTGACAACTCTCAGAGAGAGAGAGAGAGAGAGAAAGAGAGAGAGATTTCGAATCCCATGACCAGGCATGACAGGGAGTTGGGTTAATAACAGCAGCAAAAAAATACAGAAGGGAGATGAGAAAAGGGAAAAGTAGTGTGAGGGCAGGCCCCTTGCCTGGGTCACATACACAAGACAGAACAAAAATATCCGGCTCCCTGCCCGCTCTTCCTAGCTGACCCCTGCAGGGTTGAGTGGGACACGCTGCCCTTGTCTTTGAAGCTCTGCTTCTTCCAGAAGGAATTTCCCCACTTAGGAAAGGATTAAGTAGGGCTCAGTCATTCCCAGGCAGGAGGGTGTGGTGCTCCTCCTGTAACCCGTGAAAAGATTGAAGGTTGCAGTTGCTTTGTAAGAGTCCTGCAGGCACACTTGTCCCGGGAGAGGCGGCACTGGCAGGTTCGGACAACCGCCCTAGAGTAGAGTCATATCTCAGGCCCCTGCTCGGGTCTGGAATGTCGTAAGTAAGGGAAGTAAGAGTTACCAACAGCCGCTGGTCTCTCGCTCTAAAATAAAACAAGTAAGGACAACAAATAAAAAACCGAGGACCTGTGGGAAGTGCTTACAGCCTGCGCGGGTGCATACACACCTATACGCGCGAGCAGGGCTGGGCACAGCCACGCGGACAGAAAAGGGCAGGCTCAGCACCTCGTTCCGCTCCTCCCCTGTTCATCTCGAAGCCGTCGGAGCATCTGAAAGTTCTCGGGGTACTAGGAGAAATTTCTGACGATCTAGATGCCCCTAAAATAATCCAGCCATTAGCAGAGGGACTGGACAGAGGCGTCTGGACGAAGGGAGACACATGGCGGCCCGGAGAGCGTTTGTGTTATGGAGCCTATCGACGCAGTTTCTCTACTAATGGAACGGGCAGGAGGTAGAAACAGTAAGGACTTGATTCCCTGAAGAAAGCAGTGTCGAGTCTGACATATATTAAAGTACAATCAATTTTAATGTTGGCTATTTGGGATGTTCGATATTTATCAATTAAACATAGTAAGAAATGAAAGATTGCATTCCACAGAAATCATTACAGAAGACACTTTTTTATTAAAATACCTGTCAACAATCGAGAAGTGCAGAATAATGTTTCTCATAATGCCCATGTTACCTCTGCATATGCCTGGAATCCACCTGCTTCTCCCTAACGCCGCTGCCACCACCCTGCTGGGGGCCACAGTCACACGTGGTCACCAGGACAGCCTCCCCACCTGCCCACCTGCCCACCTGCAATCCATTTCAGCCCAACAGCCAGCCAAAAAGGAGGTTCGACCTCTGTGGCTCAGCACCTGGTAAGGGCTCTCCATTTCACCCAGAAAAAACCTGAAGTCCCTCCAATGGCCCGAGAGGACTTATAAGATCTGCCCCGACCCCTCCCTCTGCCCGCCTCCCTGCCCCCGACACACACACTGGGCCCATCTGTGAATCTGAGATTCTCACATGCACTCGCTCTGCTCCAGCCACACTGGCTTCCCCGCTGCTCCCTGAACACGACGCCCACCCCGCCACGGGACGTGTCTAAACACAGGGCTCCCTGGGCCTGGAGCGCTTTGCCTTTGTGCCTCTCCTCCTCACCTCCTGCAAGTCTTTCTTAACACATCTTTGTTTTTGTTTGTTTGTTTGTTTGTAAGATTTTATTTATTTATTTGACAGACAGAGATCACAAGTAAGCAGAGAGGCAGACAGAGAGAGAGAGAGAGAGGAGGAAGCAGGCTCCCCACTGAGCAGAGAGCCCGATGCGCGACTGGATCCCGGGACCCCAAGATCATGACCTGAGCTGAAGGCAGCGGCTTAACCCACTGAGCCACCCAGGCGCCCCCATCTTTGTTTTAATAAAGCTCAGCTCATTTCCATCTGCAATCCGGGCCGTCTCTGCTGTTGCCACCACCGCATTTCTGACCCCCTTGACCTTGGTCTTACCTTTTGTTTTCCCATAACACTTTTCACTCACATGCAACCTATGAGTTATTTATTTGATTTACGACTTATTGTCTATCCCCTCCTGCCCCAAGACAATGGAAACTCCATGAGAACGTGGATTTTTGTTTGTTCGTGGATAGATCCCAAGCACCTAGCACATGAAAGAGCTCAATAAAAATTTGTTGAGTGAATGGAAAATATCATTATGAGAAGATTAGGCTAAGAAGTAAAATAATGAGAATACTTTTATAGCAACTTAATTAAAAAAATATTTTCCATCATCTTTCAATGTTGTCTAAAGAGAGGCAAACACTTCAACATGTAAGCCTTAGCAAAGGGAGTGTGTGATTTAAATCTTTGGGATCCCAGGTCAGGATTTATAAACAACATTATTATTTCAGCTGCCATTAAAAGAAAGACCACTTTCACCTGTCGACTGTCATATTAGCAAAGCAGCAAAGCTCATGGCTGGCCTCAGAAATTAAATACCCATGAAAAATAAGACGAGATGAGTAGAAGGGGTTCTACAAGAAATCATCTTCTCACACAGTTTGGTTAGGACAACAAAATTAATTCACTCCCCTACTCACGTAGCGAATATTCAGTCAGAACCTATGCTGGGCAGGTCCCCGCAAAGAGCTGTGGGAGACACACAATGAATCAGATGCAGACTTTTTCCTCAAGGATTTCCGGTTTTTGGTAAGGGGAGTTCGCAAATAACTCCAATGTAGAGACTGCTAAGTCCTGTGAAAGGCTCAGATAAAGCACAGGAGGAATTCCAAGGACAAAGAAATTTCCAGAAACTGCAGATAACAATTTTATTAGTGTTTGAAAAGGTCTCAAGAAAAAACATGGACCGATAAGTCCGCAGCCATAAACCCAATATGGCATGCCCAGACTTGAGTCTACAGGACAAACAGCTCAGCTGTTCCAACCGAGCCCCTGCTCACCCCAGGGAGAGTGGTTTTAAGAGAACCCTTGTTCCAGCGATCACTGCGGAGACAAGTCGAACTAGGAGGGCTTCTGCAAGGCCGTCCTCTCGAGTGGTGACCGTGGGCAGCCCCCCTCTGAGTACCACAACTATCTGAAAAAGGACTTAGCGAATATACTTCGCGTTAAGAGATAAGAGAATTTCTTTCCCCTTTAAGAAGAGAACGGAAATACGACGTTCGAAGTATGTGTTTGTATGCGTATACCCATATGATTAATTCATTTGAATTTGAAGGTGAGATAGTAAAGGGAATTATTAGCTGTGTGAAAGTAGGTCTGAAAATGATTCATTTCGTCAACAGATATTCACTAAGCAAGTACTTCTACATGAGTCATTGCGTTAGATGCGGAGAAGGTACCAAGATTAATTAAAGATTTTGTCCTTAAGGATCTTCTAAGTCAAACAGTGGATGGTTACTTGGAAAACTGAGTTAATGTAAAGTTATTAACTTATTTGCTGAATCTCACACTATGCTATGCTATTTATTGGTAAACATGCTTGTTTACAGATCTCCTTGCCCAAATTTGATATATATATCCTAAATGTATATATCTCAGATTACACACACAGAGAGACACACAGACACGCAACACATACATATCTTATAATATATATGTGTTAGACACATATATATTATACACACACACATATATATCTTATAATATTATTCGGACTACACACATCTTATACATGCATGTAGGCACATAATTCTGGTGGAACGCTACAAAACAAAGTGGTAGGACACCATTTAAAGGATTGGATTTGATGAAAAGCATTATAGAAAGGCCATAGAACAAATTTCCATTTAGGCAGGTATTTTTTTTATGCTGCTTTTTACTCTATGCAATCTTCCTGGGGAATCTCAGGCCCGAGCATGAAACCACCACATGTCACTAATGATTCTCAGAGGTTTACCTCCCGCAGAGAGTATCTACTGATCTTCTGCCAGCCTTGACCAGGCACACCTTTTGTAAGCGCCTCCCACTGAACTCGTCGCGGCCTCCCGCGCTCCCCCTTCCTGAAGTCCGCACACATGCCTGACCTCGTGAAGGGCATCCTTCCGTATCAGAAACTGGGCCGTTTTACCCACTTCTACACAGCTGACCTCTAGGGCTCTAGATCTCTTTTAATCTCTCCCTGTGTTTTTTACACCATCTTAACCACTTTTAAGGGCACAGGACAGTAGTGCTAACTGTATACATGTCGTTGTGGAACACAAGTCTAGAACGTTTTCATCTTTCAGAACTGAAACTCAATATCCACTGGAGAAAATCAGCTCCCCAATTCCCTCGGCTCCCCTCTACCCCCGCCCCTGCAGGGGCCACTACCTTTCCACCTTGTGTTTCTGAAAGTGTCACTACTTTAGGTAGCTCCCGTAAGGGGAATCAAGCAGTATTTGCCCTTTGCTGACCGGCTTACTTCACTCAGGTAAGGTCCTCAAGGTTCATACATTCTGTAGCACGACACGGCGGGACTTCCTTAAAGAGTGGATGATAGCCTGTTGCTGTATATACCCTAATTTCTTCATCTAGGTGTCTCCTGAAGGACGTTTCAGATGCTCCTGCCTCTCAGCCATCCGCATCCCGCGGCAGTATACACGGGTGTGCCGTTGTCCCTGAGATCTCACTGACCCCCTCAATCCCTACTGCCCCCCCACGCGGTACGTGCTACCTGACCTTCTTGTTCTAGATGCCTGTAACGGCCTATGCCTTGGCCTCCTCGTTCTCTGTCTGGACCCCATGGTGCGTGGTATTTTCACTACAGCCTAAATTGAAAATCTGATCACACCCCCTCTCTGCTATGAATCGTTCAGCAGCCTACCTGCCCCAAAACATCCTTTCAGGACAAAATGGAAACGCTTCATCTCATCTGTAAGGTCCTCTATGATCTGACTCTCATTTCTTACTTCTTTTTCACCGAGGGATTTATGCTCTGGCCAACTGAACTCTCTGCAATTCCTCAAACATGTCATGGTCTCCTGTGTCTCTCACTTTTTTCACCTGCTGCTCGTCTGCCTGGCATGAATTTCCCTCTATTTGCAGTCTAGATAAATGGGGTTTCAAGTGTGGTGAGCAGAGCAGAAGCAACGGCATCACTTGGAAACTCGTTAGAAATGCACATTCTCAGCTCTAGACCAGATCTACTAAATTAGAAAACCCCGGGGTAGGCTCCAGCAATCTGTGGTCTAACCAACCTTACAGGTGATCCTAAGGAGGCTGAAATTTGAGTCCACGCTCTAGAGATAATTTACACATCAACCAGCTCAGCTCACCTCCAAGAGAAAGCCTTCCACGACCTCCCCCACGCTCCACTGGACTAGGTGTCTCCCTACTTGCTTCCATAGTGTGACTCTGCTTGCGTATCATATCAGAGCGTTCGTCATGTCCTGGTCGTCATTGCTTACTTATTTGCTTGTTTTAGACTCAAAGTTGCTTGAGAAGAGAGACTGTGTTTTATAGTCATTGAATTTCCAATACATTTCACGGCCCTTGGGATAAATTAGGGGCTCGAAAGTGTTTATCGGGATGACCGAATGACTGGAGGGGGGCCTCCCGTCCTTACACACAGATACGGGTATACGATATTGGTATTTAGAACATTCATGATGTATCTACCAAATATGTGCAAAACGAATGTACTTAGGTGAGTCCAAATCACTAAAGAGAAAATGTGTTTTTGTCACAGATTTCAAGTATATCCGATAGTAATGGCCCCAATTCATGTCAAAAGAAATACAAGCTGTGTAGATTCTAAGGAACAAAAGAGTGGGCTAATCACATTTTACAGTAAACTCACCTTTGTGATACCCTAAATTAGACAAGACAGACGCGACTTGCACACATGCAACCTGAGGCCCTAAAGGTTAAGCAGCGTGAGAAGCTTCTAGAGGTCCACAGCTACAGAGTGGGAATGGCGCCACCGTCTTTGGCTCCTGGCCCATTTTTCCCCTCTAAACCCAAAATAACACTGCATTAGCATTTGGCAAGAAATGCGCACGCACATTTTTCTTTACACTTTACAGAAAATTCTGATCCAAGTTCCTCCAGTCAGAATGATGAATTATAGACCTTATAGTGCTGCTGAATTATGATTTCTTTAAATTATGGTTTATGGTGGAAATGCCGATACCAGCTATTCATTAAAAACTTTCTGTTTCCCCCTTTATGTCTCTGTCATGCCCCAGACCCATAATTTCTAAAACCACGGCTGCTCTCTTTGTTGTGGCTCAGGGCTGATACACTACTTTGGAGTGTAATTATGTGGGCGCTAACTAAAATGTGAACCTTTATGATTAATTTATGAGATCTTATATGCTTGGGGCTCTGTCTAGAACAGGGGTTCTGGCTTTCCATACCCCCTAGATACGGGGTTACACTGCAGCTGCTAATTGTCTGAACTCAGCTTCATGTACCAATTTAGCCGTCACCTTGCTTCAAACCTGTCCACGCGCCCACACTCCTTGCTCACAGCGCACAAGACCTTCCGTGATGGAGCTCACCAGGCTCCGCATCCTCACTCCTCTGCCTCCTCCTGACCTGCTGGGGATCTTCCCACCCATCACGGTGTCCTTCACCTCCGGGTCTCTGGAGGTGCTGCTCTAACGTCCGGGAGAGCCCTGCACTGCCACCTCTCCGCTTCATCTGACCTGCCTCTCCAACTGCCATTTGGGTAACTGGTACTAATTTCTTTGGATTCGGCAAAGGCATCCCTTTCTCCAGGAAAGTTTCATAATAGGAAAACAAAACCAAAGGCTCCTCACAGGGCTTCTAAAACACAGACCGACTGTTTCTCCAGCGAGGTGGAGGCGGAGCGGACTGAGCAATGACCCCCACATGGTTCTGGTGAAATGGACACAAGCTCCAAACTCCCTCCCAGCACCCAAGGAGGCCCCGGGACCTCCGGGATGCTCTAAAAAGGACAGAAGTGGTGGACGGGAGGTTGCGGTGGATTCCACATCACCTTCCCTCTACGCTCTAGAATTTTAAATTTCTTGTTCACGTCAACAAGAAATGTGTTCCTGAGACTGGTTCTTACTGGCCCCAGGGTCCACACTCTGAGTCATGCATTCACCAGACGCAAGAGCGGGGTGCTCTATTAAACCCCAGCAGCGCGCCTCCTCCACGCGGAAACCGCGAGCCCCTCCACCCAACTCACAGTCATGTGGAGAGATGCTCCGCGCGAGAGTTTAGGCGCCCCGGGGGTCTGCGGTAAGATCGCAATGTTGAACGTGCGGCTCTCCAGGTGTGTGTGGGCGTCTGTGGCACTGGACACCTGCAAGGAAACGTGACACTGGTGAGCCTCTCTCATCTCTGCTGGGCACAGCCTCTTTGTGAGCGTTTGCTTTTCCCCCTTGAAACCATCTGTCTTGGAATTCTATGCATTTTTGCATTATGATTTTCATTCTGCTCTTCATTTCAATGCTAATGTTTTACTGATTATGAAAAAACCATGTAATCATTTTAGGCAGTTCTAAAAATGCACAGAAATACAAATAAAAACTAAAAAAGCCAGAATTTCACTAGGTAAAAATAGAAGTTATTAACATATTGATGCATTTTGGTTTAGTCTATTTTCTATACATAAGTGAAACTTTAGATACAATTACATGTTCCACATTTTTACCAAACGTAATAATGTCATGTTTTGCTCTTTCGTTAAACAATCTTGAAAACATGATTTTTGATAGCTACGCATCTCATTACAAGCATATATGACACATGATTTATATGTGATTTTTTTTCTAGTTCTTTAAACTTTATCCAGCACGGATACGTACACCTAGACTATCAATGACAAATCTCAGCCTCGTCACTGCAAAAGCAAGATTAGTAACATTTACAATAAGAACAGTCACCAAATCCACCTCCTTTGGCTTCAAAATGCTAAAAAATGGTGCTCTGCCGATGCCGTGGCTTTTCCCCTCCGTCTGTGATCTTGAGCTGCCCCTTGAGCCCTCCGTCTCTCCTGGGTCTGCTCCACCAGGGGCCGAGACCTGCTGAGGCCGGAGTGGGCATGTATAGTTGCAGTAATCCCACAGGAGGGGGGCAGTGTTCTCTCACGTCGGAGGAGAAGCAGGAATGGCAGTCCTTTCCCTGTGTCTTCTCAAGTCGTGCCCAACAGAAAAACTGTCTTCTCTATCTCCATCCCACCAGAGGCCTGGAGATCAAGCTTTGGAATATCCACACGTTTTCAAGAAGACATCTTATGGTGTGTCATTATGAATAATTCAGTAACAGTAGCGATAATTCCCTAACATCGGTCACAGGCTCAGCACTCTGCTACCTACTTTTCAAAAGTTATCTTACTTATCTACTTACTAATCTATCTACCAAGTAGCTATTATCTCTTATTTTAAAGATGAGGAAACTAAAGGGCAAAGAAGTTGAGCAAGGTGTCTAAGTCATGGTCAGTAAGGGTCAGTATTCAACCAGGTCAGCAGGTTCATGATCTTCCCACTGACCAAGATGGCTTTGGAAACTTTAGAACCTTAGGAAAGGGGAAAATATGCTCTGTTTTTTTGAAAAAAAAAAAAAAAAAAGAGAATGGAACGCCGTGTAGGTAGTGAAATGTGGGTATACTACCAAGCAAAGAAATCACTCCTTGCTTCCTTAGTAAACATACTGGTGTGAAATAAACGTTGGTCTTTTCATACCGAAACCCCCAAGGCCGTTTCAACATGATCTGAATATACCAAAGCCAGAGTTCCCTCCTATGCCCCCAAATGACGCAAATGTACATGCTTTCTTCTCACTGTGCCATGCTCTACTTTTTAATGCTACTGCGTTACATAAATCCCAAGTTTTCCATGCAAAGTGACAGATGGGGTGCATTGACGGCTCATGATGGCACATCAGCATTAAAACAGAATTAAATCCATGCAACTCATTATATTGCATTTTCTGCTTTAAAAAAAGAAAAGAGAAAGGGCAGAAAGAGAAGAATCATTAGAACAGCATCTTTTTTAGTTTAAAATCCTTCTGGGACACTAAAATGATGAATGAGAGAAGTTGCAACCATTTATTTTAGCACACAGCTACAGTGTCTGTGTCATTTCAAACCAAAAGATGAGGCAGGCCTATAAAACAATGAGGCTTTAAAATCACACCGAAACTTCCACATCCAGGAGAACATAATCTCAGAGAGTTGTTTCACATTTGCAATAAAGATGCCGTCCGTGCTCAGGATGCACTTTCAGGATGCCTTCAGAGAGAGAGCTCGCAAATCACCGGAGGAAACCGAGCTTGTTGCTGCATAATTGCTCCCTGTTTTAACCAAAAATAATTACTGCTCTTCTTACCAGACAGGACTCTAGCTGACTCTTGGCATTTTGGTTATTTTTTTAAAGAATTTTTATTTATTTATTTGACACAGAGAAAGAGATCACAGGTAGGCAGAGAGGGAGGCAGAGGAAGGGAAGCAGGCTCCCCGCTGAGCAGAGAACCCGTGTGGGGCTCCATCCCAGGGCCCTGAGATCATGCCCTGAGCAGAAGGCAGAGGCTTAACCCACTGAGCCACCAGGGTGCCCTCTTTGGCTGTTTTTAAAAATCAACTTCCGAAGGATGATTTACTGTCTCTACTGAGGATGTGATAAAGAAAATCCCACAGATTGTGAAGAAGATTTCAGCTCAGGGTTCTAAACACGTCTTGAGGAAAATGTGTGAAGACTTTCCAAAGGGAACCCCTTTCTAAGTAAGAATGTTCAGCTGCCGTGTCTCAAATTCTAGTGCATCTGTTTTTAAAAAAGATCAGTCACTTTTGCTTTTCCATAATTATCCGTTTAGTAACCAAGTTGCAAAGGCAACCCAGTATCACTTTGAGCAGGTAAGGAGACTCGTTCCCGGGGAGGAGCTCCGGATGGAGAATGTCCTCCGTCCCGACACCGATAAATCCGAGGATTCCAGTTTGCTGAGGTGCCTTCTTATGACTGAGGTCTTTGCCTCCATTCTGACTCATTCTCTGAGGACTGTGCAGTTCCCCAGGTGCTAAAAATGAGGACGCTAACTGGGCAGACGGCACGTGAGGCTTGCTCACCCCTGGGACGTTCCAGATGCTCAGGATCATCTCGTTTTAATACTGGCCAAGTTTAGCTCATCTGCTCCCTGGAAAAGCACGTCTTTTGTACTATACGTACTAGTCAGGCAAGGAAGACGCCCGCACCAGGCCTCAGGAACGGACTGGACGGGAATTTGAACAAGGTGGGCCGCTTACTGTGGCAGCTTATCCCCAGCTGGTTCAGGACAAAGGAAAAGCCTCAGACTCCAGACTCCGAGGGTCCCCGGCCCCGCGTTGGCTGATCAGCCCCCATGAGAGCTTCTCCATATTTTCTCTGACATTTTCCCAAATTCTTCTCCGCATCTACGTTTTGCTGCTGTTTCTCATTCGAAGTCCCTCATTCCTTTGTACTTCTATTCAAGTCTTTATTTCCAAATTGCCCTTGACGTAAGTTTGCCCAATTTTATTGATCTTTCCCAAGACTCGGGGTTTGTGCTCATTATGTATTCTCCCGTTTTATACTGAATCAATGCCTCTGCTTATCTTTATGAATTCCTCTCTTTTGCTTTCCTTAGGTTTCTCTTGTGGTTTTGTAGCTTCACTTAGTCCATTTATTTTCATATTTTCTGCTCAATAATAAGAGCTTAAAGCCATCAATTTTCTTGAGTATTATTTTGTCCACATCATTTAAGTTTTGAGGAGTTATTTCCTCCTCATCAACATTTCTTAATAGTTTGCCGTTTTGATGTCCTTTTAGAATGAATAATTATTTAGGAGACTGTTTAAAAAATTCTAAATGGTTTGCCTTTTTGGTTTGGCCTCTTATTATTAATTTCTAATTATGTGTGATAAGTGCCAGAGAATGCGCTCACTATAATTTCTTGTTCTTTAATTTATGGACGGCCTCCGTATGGTCTATTTGTCTTAGTCTGCTCAGGCTACTATAACAACAATATATAAACTGAGTGGCTCATGAACAAGGGAAACTTATTTCTTGTACTTCTGGAGACTGGAAGTCTGGAGCAGGGTGCCAGCTTGGTTAGGTTCTGGTGGGGGATCTTTTCTGGGTTGCAGACCACTGACTTCTCATTGTGTCTCCACGGCAGGGAGCAGGGAAGCGGGGGGGGGGGGGGGCAGCGAGCTCTCTTGTGTACTAATCCCATCCATGAGAGCACAGCCCTCACGACCTCATCTAATCCTTGTCACCTACCAAGGGTCTCACGTCCATATACCACTGCACAGGGAGGGCGCGGGATTGCAACATACACATCTCAGGACACAGACATTCAGTCTATGGCACTGGTATTTGCTCAAGCTTTATAAATGGCCGTGACACACCCACGCATAGTGACAGGCAGTACTCTACATGTTCCATACGTATTAACTCATTAAATCCTCATAGTAATTCTATTTTACAGATGAGAAAAATGAAGCACAAGGATTTCACCAAAGTAATTTTCCCAACGTTGTATAGCCAGTGCACAGCAAAACTGAAATATGAACCCACTGGGTTTGGCGCTAAGCTTCTGATCTTATCATAAGATGGTAAATGTTCCAAAAACATTTGAAAAAAGAAATATTTTTTCCTCCATAGGGCACTGTAATATTTGGAAAAAAATTTTTTGCTAGACACTTTGGCCATTATCTATTATAAACTCCCTGCCATGAGATGACTCTGCTTATAGAGTTATTGTAAGACTGAATTGGGAGATTAGAAAACCTGTCAATGCTATTAATTACATTTATTCTTCCCCCAAATGTAATTTCCAGGCAACAGAGAAAATGACCCAAATTGCATAAAAGTAAGAGCGAGGGCTTTCATGAGACCGTCCGGACATCAGAAAAGATGTCAGTCCGCCGCAGAGGGTACCTGGAAGAGGAAGGAGTCGCTCTGGGCTGGGACTCCCGAGTGCCTGTACCACACGATGCCTTCGTTGATGTCGCGCTGCGTGAAGGTGCTGGTGGGAGTGGCCGCCCTCCCGTCAGGCAGGGGCTGCCCTTCCTCCGCCGGGCTGTCCGCAGGCATATCGACCAGCAGGACCACCTCTCCTAGGAGAGCCACAGAGTTAGTGAGGGTCTCTGGGAAATGGAAAAGTTGGTCAGAGCTCTCATCTCCTGGGCTACTATCTATTTATCTGTCTTCCTTCCTTTCTTTCTTTCTTTCTAACAGAAATTAGGTACTCCTTGTTTTTAACCCAAGGCGAAGAAAAGTATGTTAGCACAGAATGCAACAGGCATCATCAAATTCACCTCCAGACACAGAATTCCCAGTCTCTCAGCTAAAACACACTAAAAGTAATTCAAGGGCACTGCAGGTATGAAGTTACCGACTGTATCAATTAGGTCACATAAAATCGCGAAGACAGCAAACATTCACTGGCTGGATGGACTGGGCACCGGATGGGTTCATTTGTACCTGTAACTTCTGTGTAGCAGGAAATGAGTTCTAATCCACACGTTTTCAGTGTAAACACAATGGGAAATTTGAAAAAATTCAGAGTCACTCTTGGGAGAATTCTGTACAATGAGAATGATGTTAGCTGGCCCTGGGATGCTTAGGGTAGGGACCGCATGAAGCACATTATGCGATGGTTCAAACCCGGCTGCGTGAGCTTTGCATGGGCTTCGTCAGCCTCTGTTCCTCTTAGTAAAATGAGAATCATTCATGGGTATTTAAAAAGGATGTTGGTCATCCTTTTCATTATATTATTTCATCCTTCTTTTTTTTTTTTTAAAAAAAAGATTTTATTTATTTATTTGACAGAGAGAGACACAGCGAGAGAGGAAACACAAGCAGGGGGAGTGAGAGAGGGAGAAGCAGGTTTCCTGCTGAGCAGGGAGCCCGAGGCGGGGTCGATCCTGGGATCACGACCCAAGCTGAAGGCAGCCGCTTAATGACAGAGCCCCCCAGGCGCCCCTGATTTGATCCTTCTGAAGATGCTCTTATTATCTGCATTTAAAAGACAGGTCTTTAGGCTCAGAGAAGTTCAGTAACTTCTTCAGGTTCACAAATGGTATGTGAAGGAGTTGAGATTCGAATCCGAAGCTCAGGCTCTGGGTCATGAATCTCTGTCTCCAGTCACGGTTATTTTGTGTTCACAGTCCTGCATCTACCCTCCAAGAACTCATCTTGTTTTCTCCTCCATCATTCCGTAGACCTCACTGGGATGGAAGCAAGGAAACCTCATTCTGGTTCTAACGCTTGCTCTCGACCGGAAGCTACCGTTTTTGTTAGAGTGAGATTGCAAATATGGAGATGTTACGGAAGCAAGTGAAATTTCACCAGGACAGTATGCCCTCAAGGGTCGACTAAACAGGAGAACGGATGAGCCGCTGAAAACAGAAGCCACGTTCTCATGAAAATCCACCCAATAACAACTCTGAGAGAAGCTTCCGTCCACGCAGATGGTAAGAGGGAAGGAGGGAGGGGGCGAAGTTCTCCAGCGGGACACCCAGATCTTATACACTAAGGGTACTTACTACACACAGCAGACAGCTGAAAACACCCTCAATCACACTAGAGCAATTTTCTTACTTGAAGGAAATATTCCTTCTAATATTTATAGGCACTAAATTCGAATTCAAAATCAGCATAGTATCCTGGATGGTGATGAAGTACTGAAGTAAGGAAAAAGCCATCCGTAGTCTTCTTTATAAAATCATGTGTAGAATCAACTCACTCTGGTTTCCTTTTAGTGTTGTTTCTCATTTATACCTAAGTCACAAATTCCGTTAGCCATCTCTCTCTGGTTTGGCCTCTGTTCATAATATATACGGGTTTTTCCAAGATATAGATTGTTTAGGAATGTGGGTACAGCTGCAAAATATTTGAAAGTAGACTTCTACAATGAAAATGTAAAGAGTAGAAAAATAGAAAATACTCAAATGCTAATTTCCTAGCTGTTCATCTTTATAATAGGAAAACTAAGCAGACCTAAGGAAATAAACCTGTTTTTCCAGATTTAAAAAAGATTGCCATGTTATGCAGATGAACAGGAACCAGAGGATATTGACTAATCCCATAAATTTCACCTCAGATCATAGTGACTGAATGCGTGTTAGGTGCTAGCTATCACGCTAGCCCCTTCAGGAATGGGGATTCAAAGATAAGCAAGGCATAGTTCCTGCCCGTAAGATCATCCCCCGTAAGCAACCAGGAGCCACTGTGAGATTTCAGTAGGTGAATTGCACGAACTGACTTCGAACACAAAACATATACGATCCGAACACAGGGAGCCTATGACCAACCCGTTAAAGAGGCTGAGTTCTATTTTATAAAAATGGTAATCATAGTAATTAACATTTATGTAGACAGTTGGATCAAGTGTGAGGCACCTGCAACATCCAGATGAACGGCAGTAAGTTTGGAAAGAAAGAAACAGACGTGAGAGTCACTAAGCAAGTGGAAGCAACGGACCTGGACACTTGTAGCTGTGAAGGGTGCGAGACGGAGAGGGACCCGGGAGTCCCCTGCTGACAGGAGGGGCAGCAATGCCCTGGATGCATGAGCGGCGGTGGGGGCAGCTCAGCACTGGCTCTGCTGAATACCAGATGCCTTTGTGCTAAGCCCATGAGGAGATGGAGAAGTATCAGTATTTTGTGGGTTCACCGCAGCAAGGTGAGAGATTTTGTGTCGTACCCCACCTCTGCTTTTATTATGACAAATACAAGCAGCCGACCTTTTAGATATATGGAAATCCAGGCTTACAAAACAGTCTAGGTTTAAAGAAAAGGAATAATAGTCTCCACTTGGGATTTCCTTAATACTGATGTCTACGGTTGAATCAAGAATTCTGAGGGGGAAATTTGATAGGTATTAAGAATTAGAATCTCACAACCTCCATGAATTATTTGGGGATTGACAAAATTTGTATTAAAGCTTTCTTACTCGATGCTAAATAATTTAGAGTTGGCAATGTGTTGGATGAAGTCAGGTTTTCCCCCTAATGATACTTAAGTAACTTCATTAAAACCATCTCATTAAATTTATTTTCAAACTTGTGAAGTAGCTAAAGGTACAAGTACTAATCAACTTGTCCACACTTCTATCTGAGAGCATTGATGAGTCTGTAAGTGGTGGAATTTGGGACCATCATGCATTTGCAAGCAATTTACGTTTGGTTCAGTTCCCTGGTCAGGTCTTCACAAAACGTCTAAAGCCCAGCCTGGACATTCTAAGGTGAGGAGGGAGTGCACAGTAGGTAGGGTCGCAGGGGGGAAGGGGTCCACAGATTCACACCACCGCGACAGACGGATGTGACCAGACTGGTGTGCACTGGGCTTCCAGTTCCCACAGCCGCCTTCACTTCTGAGCGCTTCTTAAGGGTAATGTGATTGGATTATTACTAATAGGGGGCTCTGGACACACAGAAGGAAGATTCTGTTCATAGGAAGAAGTTAATTAAGAGACTTATAGTAGGATAGGGTCACAGGCAAGCCTACATGGCATTATCAAGCCAAAATGGCTTAAAAAATAATTTAATTCAGCACTGTTCTTTTTAAGAGTTAAACTGAATATTGGAATATTGGGCTGTCTCTAGGAAATTAAATTTTTTGGCTTTTAATGATCAAGATAAAGGTAGAGAATTTAATACATCAAACGAGTCAAAGATTTTTAGAGCTGAAAAGGACTTAAACATTATTGAGCTGAAAATCAGTGGATAAAAGAACGCGAAGTTGAATAAGGTCGGCGGACTAATTAGTAGCATTGTATCCACTTGGCCTCCTGGTTTTGATCATTGTTCCATTGTTCTGCAAGATGCTATCATTGAGGGAAGCTAGATTAAAGGTATTCAAGGGCTCTTTGTACGATTTTTGCAACTTTACAGTAAGTCTAAAATTATTTTAAAATAAATAGTTAAAAAAATTATCTAGCCTAACCTTTCAAAGAAAACTAGGGCTCAAAGGAATCCACTCGCCTTCCTCAAAGTTACACAACTATAATAAAAGACACCCCAGCTAGAGCAACGATTTTATAATTATATTAATTCTTAATTAGATTATGCTTTTCAATGTCTTTGTTACATTGGAATTATTTTTATTTTTTTAAGTCTTTTTTATGCAAAGACTTTATTTATTTATTTGACAGAGATCACAAGTAGGCAGAGAGGCAGGCAGAGAGAGGGGGAAGCAGGCTCCCTGCTGAGCAGAGAACCTGATGCGGGGCTCGATCTCAGGACCCTGGGATCACGACCCGAGCTGAAGGCAGAAGCTTTAACCCACTGAGCCACCCAGGCACCCCTAAGTCTTCTTTTTTTCGAGAGAGAGAGAATGTGTGTGTGTGTGTGTGAGTGGGGGGTGGGAGGGTCATGGGAGGGACAGAGGGAGAGGGAGAGAGAATCTTAGGCAGCCTCCACACTCATGGTGCAGAGCCTGGTGTGGGGCTCCATTTCAGGACCCTGAACACACGGCCTGAGTTATAATCAAGAGTCGGTTGCTTGGCACACTGAGCCACCCAGGTGCCCCATTGGAATTACTTTTAAATTGCACAAAAGTTAACTTTTCCCCCCTCACTACAGAAAATAAGTAATTTTTAAAATCTGGAAACCAGAGAAAAACAGATTATTATTCCTGTGCTATTTAACATGCCAAGAAAGTTTTTATTTGTAGTGAATAAATATTTTTCACTTTGAAAAATATAATTTTCATTTTCAGGTGATCTTTTTAATTCTTTTAAAAAACATACCTGCCTATTCTTTTATTTTTATGGTCTTGGTTATTGCCTTACAGTTTTAATTCTTTCTTTTGTGTCTTTAAATCATTTCAATATGCTTGTTTTATAGTTTTTATGATTACTCCTTTGTTCGAAATCCTTGGAATTTTAAACATTTTGTTCATTTTTCTTATGATACTATGGATTGTTTCCTCATTTGTTCTGTAATTTTGAATTCTGAGCTAATCTTCAGCAGTTTGGGCTGTGAGAATCCTGAAATTCGGAGTTGAGGGTGGACATTCCTCAACAGTTTCTACCAGTTTCTGCAAGGGACCCAAGAATTATCATTGGCTTGAGATTAATATTCATATGAATGTCTCAGCATTGGGTTTCTCAGACCATGGGCAAGTGTAACTTCACCCTGGATCTGTGGGAGAAACAGGCGTGAAGTTCTTTCTTGGCAGACTTTTTTGCTCTACTCCAAGCCCTGGGAAACACAGGTAGGTTTCTTTGCCATCTCTCTGGGCTGGTGCCCTTTTTGTTTTCTATTCTGTCCCTCGAAATGAAAGTCTTTCCAGAGTCCCAGTTTTATGCAAGATCTTAACTTCTCTATTTCTGCATGGCATTACCTCTTGAGCCCTTGGGTTATGGGGACACATACAACCCTCTCAGGGAAGCTGTTCCATCAGCTTATGCCCAGACTGGCTTTAAGCTCCTTCTCTGCTTGCTACCTGGAGATTTCTCTCTATTCTTGAAAGGTCAGCCACGAGGGCCCTATAATTCTTATCATCTTTTATCCACCTTTTCTAGATGATGACGAGGGGAAAATTTTCAAGTTATCATTCTCTACTATCTTGCTAGGAGCGGAAGTAACAACAAAGATCTTTAAAAGTGTTTTTATGTAAAACTTTTTTTTTTTTTTTTAAGTCTCAACAAGAAGTCTGGCAATGTTCTGGAGGGAGCGTAAGGTGGAGTGTGAGAGCCCGAGCTTCAAAATTAAACTGACATTATTAGCTATATATGCTGAAAGGAACTATGTATTAGCAAGTTACTTTCTCTGTAAAATGAATCTACTTTAAAACTTAAATTTTGGATTTCATGTATACTCACAGAAAATTTAAATTTTGGATCTCATATATACTAACAGGTCTACATTACTTAGCATATCACCTGATACAGAATATGTGTACAGTATCACAGTAATTTTGATGATTCTGTGTTTAAATGAGACCTGTGAGGTATTAGAAAGTCAGTGTCATTGGAATCCCAACCTCGCTGCATGGCGTCATACCATAGCAAGTCCAAGACTGCTGGACACAATGATGCGATCACGAGAAAGGAAAAGAAAAGTTACCAAATTGTGGGTGGTCCTGGGTAATTTTGTAGACGATTTCTGAGGCACTGGCACCTGGAGCTTCAGCCTGTAAGATTCTGTTGGTAATCTGCAGCATCCCGCCTTCTGGAACCCACACCATTGAGTTAGCCATAAGCCGGAGACCTGTGTCATTCTAGAATGAGGAAAGAGTACAGAGTTAAGCCCAAGCCAAAACAAACATATATATATGTTTGTGTGTATATGTGTATATATATGTTTGTGTGTATATATATATATACACACACATACACTATATATAATGTATATTATATACATTATTATATACAAATTCTATTTACAAATAATATATACAAATTTATAAGTATATTTAAATATAATATGTATTTTTATAAATATGTATTTCTCTGTGTATATATGTGTGTGTATGTATATATGTACATGTATATATCAGCCCTTAGAAACGTAAGTTACCAGGTACTATTGTTGCCAGCCATCACCCAACAAGAGGTATTCATAGCTCCAGAGTCGCACTATGGATTACGTATGTATATTGTGTGTAGACACATGTATGTGTATGTATATATGTACATATCCTATTTTTTTCCTTTACTTTATCATAAGCAAATAACTTTTCTCATTCATCCATTTTTCTCTTCCATTTGTCCCCCTCACTGTCCCTCTACTCTCCCCACCCGCTCCTACTCAAGCACTACACACTAAGCACCCATCAGAGGCTGGCTCTCTTGCCAGAGGCCCGGGATATATAAGAATGCCTAAACAAGATGTCAGTTTGAGAACGTACAGTCTAGTCAACCCGCCGCAGACAACTATTCAGGGCGTATCACAACGATATTCTGTAAGAGGTTGGAGCAGGGTGCTGTGGGAGAATAAAGGAAAAAGGGGGTTTCCTCTTTGGGGGAGGAATGCTCAGGAAGGCTTTCCTATGGAAATATCATTTAACTCTTGAATGACCAAAACATGGCCCTTCTAAGAGAGAAGTACTGAAATGGACTCTGTGCAGAGGCAAAGACACGAGACAGTGCACTGTGTCTGGGCAAGAAGAATTTATGGGGCCAGGAGAGGGGTGAATAAGAAGGGACACTCTCTTGAAGTTGGCTAGCAGAAGGTAGAGGATGTACTAAAGGTCTCCATTTATCTTGTAAGCCCAGTAAAGTCAACACACGTCTTCAGGGAAGGAACAGGGATGAACAGTCTGGGGTTTATAAAGTTTCCGTCAGCGGGAGATGGAAGGGGCTAGAACTGACATGTGTCTGGGGCTATAGAAACCATTTAACAAATTCTTGTAATGGCTCAGGTGAGAGAAGATGAAACAGTCATTGCCGTGGGAACAGAGAGTTAGAACCAGTTTCCAGAAACACTAGAGGCCAAACTGATAGGCCTTGATGATTGAAAGCGAAGCCTTAGAAACAACCGCTGGGCGGAGCTGGCTGGAAGAAATCACCTCTTTCGCCCCCCCACCCCGAGAAGGCAACCATTTTAGTTGCTAAAGCTACTGTCACGAAAGTGCTGCCATTCTCGATTTGCACGGCGTGCGCCTCTTCCAGTCTCATGACTGACATTTTCCACGGAAGGAGGTTAGTGAGTCTGTGTTCAGCTTTCAATCTGTTTTCGTACTTCAAAAATCAGTAAATCTGGGGTTCTAAAATAGGGCATTTTAACGGGGACATTTTTATAAATTATTGTTATTACCTTCAAATATGCCAACATTTGAAACACCAGAACAGAGCAATACCCCTCCCAGGAGGGGCAGATTCAGGGCAGAAGACAACAAATAGGCCTTTGCAGTCCCTTGGCATGAGAGCATTTGCTCCCCACAAGAGGTGGTCCTGGCCATTTTCACTACAGTCACCAGGGAACCGAGTCAAACAGTGCCCAGGAGAACAGCAGCAGAAGGACCTTCTATTATGATCAGTGCTCAGGGGCAAACTCCCTAGAATTTTCTCCCTTCACGACTGATACAGCATATTAGTTACAAAAACATCAAAATGTGCCAAGAATTTTCCTCTATACTTACCCCCCCTGAATTCTGGGGGAAAAGTCCCAATTAACTCCAGCAGAGTTTCATATAAGATAATACACTCAGACCCAGGCGTCTTAATTGCCAGAAATCTCTCTAATAGCAGCCGCCTCGTCAAGTCTGATCATGGTTACAGAAATCAGTCATACGCCAGCAACCAAATTATGGGACTAATAAGGCAAGGTGGTTTTTCATATTCCAAGCAAGTAAGTACCGTGACCTGAATGCATGTCCCCAGATGTCCCTCCCACCACATTTCTATCTTGGCCACACTTTACCAACACAATTCTCTAATTCCGTGTGACTGTAAATCTTTAGGAGACAGTACTCCTTTTATGTCAGTGTTAGAACAAACATCTGGAAGTGTTAGGCAACATCTGGAAGCTTATTACAAGTTAAGAATCTCAGACCCCACCCCAGATCCTAAATTAGATCTGTATTTTATTTTTTTCACCAACTTTACTGAAGTATATTTGACAAATAAAAGTTGTACATAGGTAAGGTGCACAATATGATATACATTTTGATATACATATATATTGTGAAATTCAAGCTAATTAGGAAATCTATCACTCATATAGCTATACTTTTGTGTGTGTATGTGGTATAAACACTTAAGGTCAACCCACTCAGCAAATTTCGGGTGTATGATACAGTATCAAGTACAGCCACCATGCTATACATTGTATCTCCAGAACTTATTCATCCCTGGTAACTGAACCTCTATATCCATTGACTGACATCTCCCCATTTCTCCTACCTCAGCTCCTGGCAACCACCATTCTGCTCTGCTATTATGAGCTGCGCTTTTTAAGATTCCAAATATAAACAAGATCATGCAGAATTTGTCTTTTTTCTGTCTGGCTTATTCTACTTAGCATGATGTTTTTCAAGCTCATCTATGCTGTCACAAATGACAGGATTTCCTTTTTTAAGGCTGAATAATATTCCATTAGATACATAGATCACATTTTCTTTATCCATTTTTTAAAAATACTTATTTATTTGTTTTAGAGAGAGAAAGCAAGCAAGCGGGGGTGGGGAGGAGCAGAGGGTGAGGGAGAGAGAACCCTGAGGCTGACCCCCCACTGGGGGTGAAGCCTGATGTGGGACTTGATCCCAGGACCCCAAGATCATGGCCTGAGATGAAATCAAGAACTGGAGCTCAACCAGCTCAGCCACCCAGCTGCCCCTCTTTATCCTTTTACCCATCAGGAGACACTTAGGCTCTTTTCATACCTTGCCTGTTGTGACTAATGTTACAATAAACATGTGAGTACGTATATCTCTTTGAGACACAGATTTCATTTCTTTTAGATATATACCTGGAAGCGAGGTTTGGATCATATGACAGCTCTGTTTTTAGCTTTCTGAGGACCCTCCATACTGTTTTCCATAATGGCTGCATCAATTTACATTCCCACCGAGAGTGTATACAGGTTCCCTGTTCCCAGTACCTTCACCAACTCTTGTTATCTTTTGTCTTTTTGATAACAGCCATTCTAACAGGTATGAGGTGATAACTCATTGTGGTTTTGATTTGCATTTCCCTGATGATGAGTGATACTGAACGTATTTTCATGTACCTCTTGGCCATTTTATGTCTTCTTTTGAGAAAGGTCCAAGCAGGTCCTAAGGCCACATTTTAATTGGATGATAAAGATGATGATTTTGCTATTGAGTTGTCTGAGTTCCTCATATGGTCTAGATATTAATTCTTTATCAGATATATGGTTTCAAATATTTTCTCCCATTTGGTAGGCTGCCTTTTCATTTCATTGACTGTTTACTTTGCCGTACAGCTTTGTACTCTGAGGTGTTTCCACTTGTATTTGGAGAGGATTCCCAGGGATGTGGAGTCACGCTAAAGCAGGAGACGCAGAGCTCAGGAAAGAAACAGTAATGGGTCCAGAGTGGTTCTCCTGAACCCCCCAGACAGGTCTTTCAGAATATTTACATTTATAACTTCTGTTTCCAAATCATTTGTTTATAATACATAAGAAGCAACAGACAACTATCTAAGGGAAAGAAGTATAATTCTTCCCACTCATTACAAGGAAGATGGTTTTATCAGTTGTCTTCTTCTGGGAGAGAGCCCAGGAAAGATTCAGGAAGAAATGAATAGAAGCCTATATATCATCTTTTCTATAGTTAAAGTGTCCAGAAAAGCCAAACAAATTTTAAAGCATTTCCCCAATGATTCTGACATTTTGCAATTTCTTTATCTCCTTGTAGTTTTTTTTTCCTTCTTCTGCACAATGGTGCATATATCCCTGTAAGCTCAAGAAATTAGCCATAACATGAGCTGAATAATCTCCTGTCTAGTGATGTTTTATATGTCCTTTGGGGTACCACATTAGAAAGCAATAAAATCCCAAAAAGGGGCTATGGGGGCATAATCAAAAGAGTGCTTTAAATTAAATAGTTCCTCTAATTCATTTCATAAAACAATGGGCATAGGGAAATGTTGGCAATAAAGTTTGGCCATTATATATTGTGTTACAAATAAAAATATTAATGTTGTAAACCAGAAGTAAGAGCCTAAGCTTCTATCATTAGGAGGAAAAATCTCACAAATAAAATGAAAACTTCCTCTCCTAAAATAAATGTTGGGGCATACATGATGATTTCAAATGACAGTGTACCCTAACCCCAGGTCCAACTACTGAAGCTAAAAAATTTTAAAACTTAATCAAGTATTAAAGGACTATAACTGGATATAACAACAGTCCTAAGATTTTATTTATTTTGTTAAAAAATGCCTTATTTTGCAAAGGTTCATTTATACCATAGTTTTTAAAATGCAGCCTTTAAGGACACTGTGGATTTTAGGGAAGGATCATGTAGGGTAGACATAAAAAGTGAAACTTGGATGCTATTTGCCAGGATAAAGGACGGAAAGATAATTAAACCGTTTCGGTGTTTGTCAGTGGGTGTATGCTCCTCAGAAGCTCTGTTCCTTCAGGTCAAGAATATAGAACCTTCTCTCCATATAGATTTCAACTACTTCATAAACAAAATTTAGTAATTAGATAGAACCATTTTTTGAATGTATACTCTGAGCAACACACCTTATAAGATGCCAAATTGAACAAGCTATGTAAGTCCATAAAAGATGAAACCCTGGGGCATCTGGGTGGCTCTGTTGTTGGGCATCTGCCCAGAGTCCCGGGATCAAGTCCCATGTCCAGCTTCCTGCTCAGCGGGAGTCTGCTTCTCTCTCTGACCCTCACCCTGCTTGTTCTCTCTCTCTCTCTCTCTCAAATAAATAGACTAAAACCTTAAAAAAAAAAAAAAAAGGTGAAACCCTGACATGTGGTAAGGATTTATTTATTTATGAGAGAGACTCTTATTCAAAAACGTAACACTCTTGTGCCGTACTTCTAATTGTCCCAAGCACCCTTATTATCAAGAAGCACCCACGCCAGACAACCACTGGGAGAACAAGTGTTAAGGAAATTGGGAGAAGCACAATCGGGCCGCTAGTCACACACAAGCCTTACCAAGGGCCAACAGCCAGAGCACACTTAGCAACAGAATTTTCCATCCAGTTCATAGCATGATACTTGGGGGGTTTTCACATCAAAGCACTACCCGATGGCAGAAAGCAACTGCTCAAACAACAACAAACGAGGTCACAAAGGTCATCAGATTTATTGCCAGAGTGGACGAGGAGGCGTGATCCCCAGAGACGCCGTAACGAAAAAGAAGCTTGGCTTGAAAGACTGGCAGCGGAGAGAAGCCCACCAGTAAGCTTTTCCCTGCCTACATTTTAGCCCTTATTAGATGCCAAAATGCTTTAAAATCATATCTCCAGTGGGCTCGGGTTTGGTAATCCACACAATTAATGAAAGCCTGTTCAGCAAGCATTCTTTATTACCTTTTAATCTTCTTGATTTCTTTTGCCTCCTCCAACCCCGACAGAGCATGTTTCGACATCAGTCCTGAATCTATTTTCTCTTCAGCAACTCAGCATAAGCCTGGAGGGCAGTACAGTTCCTCACTGCCAGGCCAAGGATGAAACTTTGGAGGAAGTGATGCAGAACTTGAGAAACGAGAGTGGAGCCGACAGCTCCCACGCTTAGTCCCAGATAGGCCACCCCAACATCAGCAGAGGTGGCCTGAAGGCTTCTCATCTGATGCAAGAGACAGATTCTAACGTAGGAACACAGGAACTAGCCTCACTCAAGCTGTTGCATCCCTCCAAATATCTATCCATCCAACAAAAATGTGCTGAACTCCTATGATCAAGAGATCAAGAGAGGAAGACTAAAAGAGTTGCTGCTCACACACATTTTTCTCTCTCTCTCTCTCCCCTTTCACTTGTGTCAGCGGGTTAAGTTTTCTACTGAACAACACTGGGATTAATTTGTACATCCATTCCTCAGGAATTAGACCTAATCCCCTTCACCATGACACTTAAACCACCAGGTAGACATCAGCCAGTAATTGGCCTGACTTCAAGTTTAATACACAGGCGGGCTCCATGTAGGGACTTGGATGCCCACCTTCAGAAGTGGCTATCAGAATGAAATCAATCATGTCTGACTATACATGTACTGGAAGCCATTAACAGCTGAAGGATTTTTTTTCTTCCTGGGCTCTGGCAGACTTATGATTATAAATAGCTTCACTTGTAACAAGATGTGGTGAGTCCAGAGGGAAGATTCCAGGAGGCTTAGGGCCCAGACTGCTTGGATAGGACATTGACAAAATGACTAAATTGCTGTCTCCATTCTGTCAATTAGGGGGATCAGAATATATATGACCAAAACATCGAAAAATATGGGCTAGAATGAAAAAAGCTATGTGGGCTACGTGTGATGGGCCAGAACACACTTGAGTCGAAACCACAGCTCCAACAGGAAATACCTTTATAAAAAAATAAACATTTTTAAACTTTAAAAAATGTTTTTATACCTTTTCTTCAGTTTCCCTTTTTTTGAAAATTAGAGATAATAATTGTACAAACATCCTGGAAGGATCATGAGCATCAAATGAAATAATTTACATCAACACGACTGACCCAATAAAGGTTAAAAACAAAACAAACAAAAACACCTCCCACCCATAGTAGAACTTCTAATAGAAGAAATAAGTTCAGGGCGCCTGGGTGGCTCAGTGGGTTAAAGCCTCTGCCTTCGGCTCAGGTCATGATCTCAGGGTCCTGGGATCGAGCCCCATATTGGGCTCTCTGCTCAGTGGGGAGCCTGCTTCCTCTTCCCTCTCTCTGCCTGCCTCTCTGCCTGCTTGTGACCTCAGTCTGCCAAATAAATAAATACAATATTTAAATAAAAAAAAGAAGAAGAAATAAGGTCATATGGCCCCACCCCTAACCTTCTTCATTAAAATACTGTAAAAATCAATATAAGAGATTTAAAGAAAAAGTACTTTGAATTCCTGAAAGGAAATATAGTATGCATTTGTAAAATATCCATGTTACAGAGTCAGATTCATTAGTACGTCCTGATGGATGCTGCGTCCATTATCCCAAGTCATTGGCTTAGAAGCCATTAATGAGTTCACCAGACGGACACAAACGCACAACGTACAGGAGACGGAGCGGCGGCAGGAGGAGGGAGGCACAGACATGGTAACACTGACATGAATCCCAGCGTGTAAGTGCTACAAGAATTCTCAAGTTCTGTGCTTATGTCTTATTTATAAATTAAACTCTAATTTTTGCTTGTTTTGTTTTGGTGCTCAAAGCATTTAAAATCCTGGACACACCCTTCAACCTTAGACCCTAGCATATGATAGTGCCATCCACCGAACCGATCTCCAAATGTGGAGACTGAAACCACTACAGGAAAGGCAGCTGCGAGCATTGCACTGAAATCCTGTAACAATCTTTGGGAGGAAACCAAGCAGGAAGAAAAGAAACTTTCTGTGTCTGTCTAGACTTCATCTCTTCAGAACTAAACCTCATCTCCCAGGGCAATTGCAAGAGGGTGATAATTAGGATTAGCTACAAGGTGGCTATCTGCCAACTCTATTCTCACAATCAGCCTTCACTTACTCCTCTCTATCTCATGCCACCATCACCGTTTTCATCAGCTGCAAATCACGAGACAACAGCCTGAGAAACTAGCCGGCAGACTATGCTGCATCCAAGCTGTTCACCTGCGCACGGCTCCATTGCAAAGCCTGAACGATCTTCCGTGAGAAACTGACAAGTCATTTCTAAACTGTCCTCGGCAAATCCATCTCTCTAGCTAATCGTCAATGACACTTTGGTGGCTACTGATATTTGGAATGAAACGTTCAATAAAAATGATAAGTCTCCCAATCTGCCACCATGGGAAAGAACCATTTTTGCTAAAACAGACGAAAGAGGTTCTAGTGAAATATCATCAAGTAATTAGTGGTTCTGAAAATGTTTTTCAGTAGGCGTCTTGGCTCTAGCATGGTCAGCCCAGTCCCTAAACGTCACAGCCACCCCATTAATAGCATCCAAGAACATTCTAGGTACTATGTGAACGAAGGTTTTTAAAAGTGGTCATGTATTAATTTTGATATTTTAGAAGTACAATTCTACATTAAGCCCATGATTTCATATGCATTATTTATGAGGATGAGGCCACAGTAAAAAATCTGATACAAAGAAAAATATTAAGTAAATAATAGAAAATTTATTCATGGGTATGACAAAAACATACAGAGGCGGCATGGGAGTGACTCAGGCCGGCAGGAGTTCCTGTGATTACTAAAAGAGAGAGTTTCCTCACCCTACTTGAGCTGGGCTAACATAATGGCCGAACCCATCTTTTTTCATGCATTATGATCAACTATGAGCGTCACATTGCATGAGCTGTTACAGAAGGGAGAAAAAAACGGGTACGCTTGATTTGTGGGATCAGACTCAGGCAGCGGACAAGAGCATCAGTGGACGATGAGGCATTTCTACAGCAGCAAGTCAACATAAAGGTGTGAAAGTGTCCCTTGTGCAGAGAACACTGGGACAGGTTCTTCAGATCAAGGATGCGCCTAATGAAACCTATGCTACTCCCTGAGATTGGGTATTGTGTTCCCTGAATCTCTGAACATTCTAAGGATCTCCGTAATAAATGTTAAATCAGTGTTCGAATAAATACCTGTGCATATCTTAACTTTATGAATATTTTAAAATAATATCATCAACAAAACTTCCTATCTAGGTGCAAGGAAGCTGCCGCTCTAGGAATCCCACCTACCTGGGGCACCAGCTTCACACGGAACAGTATATTTCGAAAGGAATGCCCGTCGGTGGCCTGCAGGACCGCAACATCGGACACGCTCTCCGAGCCATCGTGAGCGTAGTGGAGAAGGCCCCTGGAGAGCTCATCCAGCCGGAACTGGTAGATCGGGGCTGCAGGGGACTGAAGTGTTTGGAGCAATTGGCCATGACGTGGCGGGTCAAGCACTTCGACCACGACGTCCTGTGGGTTGTCGTCATCTCGGATGTCAAGCACCTGGGTGGTGATGGTCCCTCTCTCTCCTCGGCTAATACGGAGGGCCTCGTTTCTCAGCACATAGGGGGCCTGAGGAGTGGAAGGGAAGGAGGAGAAGGCATTTAGCAGGAAAGAGGGCGACCCGGTGGACTAGATACCATTGTGCACAACCTAATCGATAATTCTATGCTTCTGAAGGGAACTCTTAAAGCTCCACAAAGTGCCGAACGGTGGCCGAGTCAAAGGAATTGTCGGAGGTGTGGGCAGTTGCAGGAACCAGAGTGAGTGAGATTACTTCACACTTCGGGTTCTGGAGGCTTCTCAAGCCACTTCAAGGCTATCATATTCACCAGAGGAAACGGAGATGAGCCTTGTTTCCAAGTCTCTGCTGTCTTGATTTACACTATATCCCCTGCCTTGTAACTGAGATCAGCCCAGGGTCAGGGATCCCAAGCAGTTTTCTGCATCCAAGAGAGAACAGTAAGAGGCATGGAATCTTCTCACTGGGGTTCAGAGTTCAGTACTTCCCTCTAGTGATACTGCGGTTTGCCGACTTGGGGTAAGATATTTCTGATTCTGAATTCATGTCATATCTGGTCCCAGGCAATAATTTTCTTGAAGCCATCTCCTCCATACCGTGAAGGGCCCACCCTAGCTCAGGCTTTAGAGCCCAGGAGGACGCGGCTGGAGAAAGCCAACCGCCTGGCTAATCCACGTGGCAAATTTTCAGACATTTTTCTTGGGATTACCAGGCTTCCCTTCACCAGTTGAGTAAGCAAATACAATATTCTTTCATAAAGACAACAGTTAATGAACCACAACAGAAAAAATTACCCACCCACCAACCAACAAACCAACCAAACAAACAAACAAAAAATCCAAAACAAAACTTGAGGCCAAAAGCCAAAGAAAACATTATCTTAGTTTTGTATATTGTTTGAAGTTGAACCATCTAGGACTTTCTCTCAGCATATCGTTTTTTTTAAAGCTACCTCTCTGGCCTCCTGGAAATTTCAATATCTATTAAAGTGACGTCTAGCTAATGTATCGTTGTAATAGTCACATAGTAGGAAGATAGAGAACAGCTCCCCTCAGAATGCCCAAGTGAGAATGCAGAAGCTGTGATTCTAGATACGTGGGAATGAAGGGCCCCTTGGATTCTAAAAAAGGAGAGGTCAGAAGGTGATGTCAACATCCATAAATGGAAAAGATCAAATTAACTTGCAGGAGAAAATCTCCAGGAGATTCAAGACCATATTGAAATATCACAGGACTGTAAAGGAACAAAAATAAGTTAAAATTAATTTTTAAAACTCCATTTGAAAGAGTTAAAATGAAAGAAGTTTCTCAAATAATAAATAAAATTTAAAAATGCTGCCACTGTTTATTTGCTTGATTTGGGGAAGACAAGCAAACAAAACTTAGGGAACCATAGGAGCTCACTGTCTGAGAGGAGAAAGGCACTTGCCAGTATCTACCCTAAGTCTCTAATTTACCTAATTAGAGTAACTAAATCAACACAAACAAAAAGAACAAAATAAAACTTCTGAGTTTAGGTACTGAGAAATTTTAAGCCAGACAGTCCTCGGGCCTGATGTAGCCCTCTGGCGCATATTTACAGAGAACACATGTTTTCATTTTTGGTTCGTTTTTGTTTTTGTTTTTGCTTTTAACATGTTTTAATTTTAATTAAAACAAAATTAATACTTTTAGCCCAACAGCGAAGTCAAATGAATATCAGATCCATTTCTAATCACCCCTCAACTTCAGTCACCCCTGAAGTAAGAATGCCATCAAGAAGAGCAAAGTTGGGGGGGGGGGCTGCGTGGCTCAGTTGTTAGGTGTCTGCCTTCGGCTCAGGTCATGATCTCGGGGTCCTGGGACTGAGCCCCATGTCGGCCTCCCTGGAGGAGTCTGCTTGTCCTCTCTCCATGCCCTGACTTGTGTTCTCTGCCTCTCTCTCTCTCTCTCTCTCTCTCTCTCTCTCAAGGAAATAAATAAAATATTAAAAAGAAAGAATGAAGAAGAAGAAGGAAGTTGGCCTGTGAACACCATCCGGAAGTCACTTCTGGGTTATGTCTCTGTTATCCACAGTCCGTGGTCTTTTCATATTTGGACCAAAATTAAAAAAAAAAAAAAAATTAAAACAATAGTCTCCTGTCTTTCCTTGAATTCATGACGAACACTCTACAGAGCTGTGGATATTTAGGTATCCTTGGTTCCCCATGCTGATATCCCACTCTCTTACTGTTCACAACTTAAGACTCGATCTATCCCCTACTCTCTTTGCATGTTTCAGCTGCTGAATCCCTCAAGCTCAGTCACTCAGACCCTCTACCGCTATCTGTATTCTGGACACACAAGTACACCTTAACAGAGATGAGTGATGGGAACAGAGGCACCATCACACCGAGTTTTATAGCATCTACCATGATGTCCTCAGACTTCTGTCTGGCTGGTGCCCACACGGGCACCCCATGTAAGTAGATCCTTAATCAGATGCTCTACCTACCGCAGACAGATGGGAGCACAGCGCAGCTACAGGACAGACAGGCAAAAGTAGCTGAGAATAATTTCATATGCCCGAGAGAGAAATATTTAGGCAAAAAAAACTCATTTACCCAAGACTAGGAAAGTCTTAACAACTGGAACAATTTCAAATTATTCTGAAGGGCTCATATCAACTCAGGAGAGTACAGGAAGGCACTACCAGTTAGTGGGCAAGAACGCAGACTCTGTAGCCCGATTTTCTAGGCACAAATCTCAGCTCTTTATTTATTAGCTATCTCGCCATAGACAAGTTACTTAACTTCCCTGTGACTTTAGTTTCCTCCTCTGCAATTAGGGAAAACAACACCCCACAGGGCTATCATAAGGACTGAATGAGAAATACAGAGAAGAGTATGATAGATGTATTAGCAACTAGTTGTTGCTGCTGTTCTTACCACGAGCACTAAAAGTTATTCCAGTAGTATTTCATGGAGAACCTGAGACTAGCTTAATCGAGGTCATTTGTGCTATAACTACTGGAAAGAAACCTTGATTCACACATGCGAAATTATTAATTGTGTGGCAGTGTCATTACCTGTGTTGAAAACGCTTGTATGTTGATCAGCTGTGGCTCAGAGAAGAACTGCTGGTCACTAATTTTCAGGGAAAAGTAACCTTTCCTAAAAGAAGTCCCCAAGAAAAAAATGAGAAAATGCAGTCATTAGTCTCTAAAAAAACAAGATTAAAAATATCTTCAGCTTATGTGCATGGAAGAATTTGGATCAAAGCACTACAGTGATATAATATTCACACTGTAAATAAAAGTAACCAGATGAAGATGAACATAGCGACATACAGCAAAACTATGGTGTATTCTCTGACCTCAATATAATGTAACAATTCCATAAACTTTTTAGTTTCGATTTTTCTAAAATGGCTATATAAATGTTTGAAAAACCAGTTTGGGGCCCAAGACATAATAATGAAAAACAAAACGAAGGCTAATGGTTAAATTGGAGAGAATGGAAAGGAACGATCAGAGTCTCTGATTAGCTCTCAGTGATTCCCTCCCGCTGCAAACCCCCTCTCCAGCCCGTCCCCAGATCACGTGAGCCTCCATGGATGATTCTGCAGTGTTCATGTGACCTGACTCTATCGACCTGGCCCCCATTGCAGCCACACACATATACAATCAGTGTGGACAGGACGAGAGAAGACGGCCGATTATTCCCTGGAAATCTGCAACTAGCCTGAGAGCCCCCATTTGATGATGCGGAAGCCAGAGTCTACCACGAGGAGGTGTGGAGCAAGCCTGCCCGCAGGGAGGAGGTAAATGAAGCCCGTGAGCAGTGAGACAGAGACCAGAGGGAGAGCGGAGTCCTGCTTCTCACCCCTGGTCCCAGCTTCTCGGCCTGTGTGGGAAGTCCAGGTGTCCTTGACGTGTCAGAGAGCTGAGCCGTACCTGCCATGCTAAAACAAGTTTTGTAGGCTTCATTACTTGCAACCGAAGATAAAACGAAATAAGGCTCCCTCTTTGCTGTGGTTTTACTTCCTGTAAGAGCGCTGCGCCAGCAGCTTCAGAACAACCAGAAGGGAAGGGAGGAGCCGCTCACCTTCAAAGCCAAGCCAAGCACAGAACTTACATAGACCGGGAAGACGTGGTTTAACGCCTTTCCAGAGGTTTTGAGCTCTGGTCGACGATTAGGACCACAATTTCAAAGGTTGTCTTTTTTTGATTTTTTAACTTTTTTTATTATAAAAATGCATCATACATACCAAAGAGCATATAAAACACATAGATTTGAAAGAACTGGAGAAACATCAGGGTGTCCACCACCTGAGAAAAATGTAAGTTAACTATTTATGAGAATTGTCAACTCGATTTCTCTTCCACTGAGCTTTTGCAAAATGGTGGCTGTTTACTTAAAGAGCTAGACAGGTCTATTCAAATCCACAGCTCTAACAATTTCCACTACAGAATGCTTATTTCCGGAACTGACCATAGTTACTACAAGCTAGGAGTATATTATCTTCAGAATAGTAGAAAATTAGGTACTTAGGGCTTGTGAACATAGAACCTCATAGTTTTTTAGTGGAAAAGTATGACTGGAAACTACCATTTAAAGGTTCTTTAAAAGGTCTTCTTGGAACTATCACTGATACACAAAAGAATGTGGATGGATCTCAAAAGCATACGGCAAAAACCAGAAACAAAAGATTATGTACTGTATGACTCCATGGCTAGGACATTTCAGCAAAGGCAAAACTCTTTAAGAGTAAAAAAACAGATCAGTGGTTGCCAGAATCTTGGGGGTCGGGGGGAGGCGGGAGTGAGTCACAGTAAACAGAAGAGCTTGGGGGGCCGTGGATGAAACTGTCTCAAACCTTGACCGCAGTTGTGGTTTCAAGACTGCCAGAATGTATACATTTGTTAACACTCATAGACCAGTCGACTTCAAGATGGGGGATTTTACTGTACCCAAATTATACCTCAATGAACCTGATTTTAAAAAAAAAAAAAAGTAAATCATATCTTCCCATCCATTTCATCCTCTCCTTGATTTTCTGTCCCATTTAAGTCCTGCCCCTCTTCACTCCGATCTCCAGACGTCCAGAGAAAGCAACCGAGGGAAGCAACAGAAAGAAGAAAGAAGGGGTGGTGACTCCCAACCCACGGGGGGAAATGACATTGTGGCGACACAGAAGTTCCAATAACTGCTTAGCACTCCAGCAATGCGGGTTTGCCCCCATGGCCATATTTGCAGGTTGTCTTGAACTCCACGGGAACATTCTGACCCCAAAGGAATCCAGCGCAAAAGAATCATGGTCAGGTTTTCATGAGGAAAAACAAAACCACAACCCTATATGGCAAGGCGCCCCTTTCACCATTTTTGCTTCGCTCGGCAACTTACAGAATTTTCTTTTTTCATGAATCACTACCAATCTTGTTTTACTGTTCTTCCTTTTGTTTAAATTTTTAGATAAAGAAGATCCTACGCTAAAATTGGTACCCCAAAGTCAAGGGAGTGCTGAAAGAATTGCCAGCAAAACAGTCACCTTTCTTTGTCGTGTTTGAGGGTACGGAGCTGACTCCGCAAGAAAACAGGTGATGAGAGACTAAAACGGTGAAACAGACAAGAGGAGTAACTTTGGTTGTCTGGGGGCTTTACGGACTTTACTAACTTTTCACAAGATGCCAAGGCAAAGGGCTGCAGGGATGGAGCCGTGAGTGTGTGTGTGTGTGTGTGTGTGTGTGTGTGTCGCAAACAATTAAGAACTACGCTTGAAGCAAAAGGAATGCAGAGTGGGAGTGTAAATCTGAAGAGTGATTCTGTGGTGTGAGAAGCCAGAGTTGTCATCTGTGGCAATGTCTCCGTGCGAGGATCTTTTGTCCCCGGAGGATGGAAGCATGGCCATTATTCCCAGTATAATTCAGGAGGCAGAAATCATCGTGGCCACAGGCATGGGCTGTGGAGTCAGAGACCTGGCTTTGCTCCTGCTCTCAAGGCCTCAGTCTCCCCATCTGTAGTCTGGGAACATAAACATTCTGAGGTCACATGAACGGTTTACTACAATGCCTGTGTCATATTACGGCTCAGTAAGTATCAGTTGTTCTTATTCCTCTGAGATGGTCTTTTGAGGTTCTGGCTCTGAACTGCAATAGAGCAAGTGCCATCACTTTTCTTCCCACCTATTTCCTAGCCCAAACCTTAAAAAAAAAAAAAAAAAAAACCTCCAGTGGTAATAATAGAAAATAGTCACTGTGAATATTTCATTCCATTGGTAACACATGCAGTCTACCACGCATTATCTTCACTCAGGAAGCAGAGCTGGGTGAAGGATAATCCGCAGGGCTAAGCTTTGGGGTGCATTCTCTTATTTCTGTTTAACAGATTTACTGCGCTAATTATATGACTCTATTTGCCTGGGTTGGTGTTAGCATTCGATTGCATTCCTGAAGCCATGTCAGCCGGGGTGGGGAAGACAGCCAGAAGTGTGCCAGGCATCGGAGAAAAACTGGATCCGGCTTAAAAATTAACCACAATTAATCCCATAAAGTAGATAATAAAAAGTTGTGACTCTCAGCTTCCCTCCCACTCTGGAATTCTGGGAACCATGGAACACTTTGAAAACTCCCTCTCCCGGCCACTGCTCAGTGCCAGTATACCCCCCTGATGCTGAAGGAGCCGCTGTGGCCATCCGCGGAGGGAACCAGCTTTGTTTCTGCTGGGCCCCAGATACTGGGTCACTGTCCTAGGAACTTTCCTGCCACATCAGAGAATTACCCATAATTATGTGATGAAATGAAAACGCTCTCACAGAAGCACACTCTCGGAGCAACTACAGTGATATGACGACAGGCAGCTGAGAGCGCTGGCGTTTCTGGAGAATGGATCTTCCCCAGAGGAGCAGGGACAGCTACTGAGAAGTGGGGGCGGAGGGCGCAGCGCCCACAGAAGGGAAGGGAAGCAGGACCAAAACAACACAACACCGAGTCACCTGGGCTTTTCTCTGCTGTGCACAAAACGCACTTTGTGCTCATTCACATCCGTCCAGCTAAAATGGCCGGCCTTGTCGAGCTGGACCTCTCTTCCGTCCCTGGACAGCACCAGCTGCCCGTTGGTGGGCGCGCTCACGACACGGAACTGGAGGTCTTCCAGCCGGCCACCTCCGTCTCGGACGTTCAGAAGGGGAAGATCCAGTGGCTTCATCGAACCAATGGGAAGGGTGAGAGAACCATTCACGTGAAGAGTAGGAGGTGATATTTTGCCTGGAAAACATACAGTCCAGGGATCAGACTTGGTACACTCACTAATACGGCTTTGGGGTTTTTTTTTTAATGAATAGATTTATAATGTTCATTCAGAAATGAGGCTCTAGACTTTTGCAACCATAAGCCTCCTTCTAATCCAGTGATTCTCACCCTGAACGCTTATGAGAATAACATAGATTCTCAATGTTAAGATATAAACTTGTAGAAGAAAATAGAGGATAGAATCATCATGATCTTAAATTAGACAATGTCTTCTTTGGCATGACACAAAAAGCATGAGTGACAAAAGAAAAAATACCTAAACTGGACCAAAGTACTTTAAAGGCACCAGTAACAAAAGTGAAAAAGACAATACATAGAACGGGAGAAAATATTTGCAAATTATTTATCTGAAAAGGGACTTGTATCCAAAATATATGTAAAAAAATTCTTAAAATGCAATAAAAGACAAGGAGCCCAATTTAAAAATAGGCAAAGTGTTTGAATAGGCATTTTTTTCAAAAAAGATACCCAGAAGGCCAGTAAGTATATGAAAAGGTCCTCAATGTCATTAGTCATCAGGGAAATGCAAATCAAGACCACTTCATTGTGATTCTGCTTCATACCTCCTGTGAAGGACAATACAAAGTATTCCTGATAGAAATCCTATACATCGCTGGTGGGAACATGAAATGGTGCCATCTGGCAGTTCCTCAAACAATTAAGCATAGAGCTACCCTATGATCCAGTAATTCTCCCCACAAGCATATACCCATGGGAACTGAATACATACGTCCACATAAAACCTCGTACGTGAATGTTCATACCATTATACCCAAGAGCTCCAAAGTGGAAACAACCCAAATGTCCATTAATTGGTGAATGACTAAACAAAAGATGGCATATCCATACAATGGAATATTATTCAACCATGAAAACAGATGATCTACGATACATGTTCCAAGGTAGAGCAACCTTGAAAATGTTCTTGCCATGTGAAAAAAGCCAGACACAAAAAGCCACACACTGTATGAGTTCACTGATTGATGTGAAATGTCTAGAATAATTAAACCCACAGAGCCAGAAAGTCAGTCAGGGGTTGCCAGGGACTGGAGCAAGGGAGCACGACAGAGAGACTGTTAATGGTTACTGGATTTCTTTTTAGGAAGAATAGAATGTCCTGGAATCAGATAGGGGTGATAGTTATACAACCTTGCGAATATAATAAAGACCACACAGAACTGTGTACTTTAAAGGGTGAATTCCGTGCTATGCGACTTACATCTCAGCAATAACCAGTACGGATACTGGACCTCCACCAGTGTTCCCGCTTCAGTGTTCTGAGGTGGGCACCTCAGTGACTTCACAAGCTCCTCAGGCAATCCTAATGGGACTTCCAAGTTTGAGAACCACAGTCCTAACCTGATACTTTGATCACATCTGACCACCAGCCCCACGAACAGTAAGGAATAAAGCAAGTGTCTGATACTATTTGCTCAAACAGTACCAGTTAGTGTGTAATGAACTATGATTATCAGCGGCTTAGCCTCAGAATTCATGGGACATGTCCACACTTCCTTTTAAAATTTTACCCTCTCTGTTCATAGGAACTATCTGATGGATGAGTTATCTGATCATGACGAGAAATTCAACCTGTCTCCTGCAAGGTGTTTCGCCCGGACTTGAATTGTTAGAGTTTCCTTCTACACGTCGGTCAGACAGGACAGTTCGGGAATGCCGAGTTTCAAGAGGACGACTTCCACTGTCAGATTACTCTAATGAAAGTGGAATTCATTTTCACAAGGTGACTTGTATGATGTCCCAAGAGGAGCACGCTGACTTTCAAGCACTTGGGGTTTCCAGAAGGATCCCAATAAAATGAGGCAAAGATGTCTTTTTCCCATGGGAAGTCTTAATATCTTTAGAGGTCAGAAACCTAGAGACGGAAAATGTGATTGACTACGGGTGTTAAAACAGGCCTCGAGTTACTGAGGAAGGACACTCAGAAGCTGAGGAATGTTCAACTACAATAAAAGTCCCCAGCTTAATTCAGCTATAAAACTTTGGGGTTCAAAATTATGACTGAATTTAAATTTGCTTCTCTTTTGTTATTTAAGGTGAAGTGTCCATTAATGTGTTGGACAAGACTAGTTTATCCCCTTAACCTGTCACCTTATTCTTAATGGGACAGTGGCTTGAAACCCACTCCCTTCAAACACAGAACCCTAATGGGGCAGGCTCCTCAGACTAGTCATTATTTATTCGCAATATATCTCCAGTATGTCCACAAAGGATGCCACCGTGGCATAATTAGCTCTAAAAGTTTATATACATGCAAATAAATTATACCTATATATATATAGGTAATTTTCTACAACATAGCTATAGCTCAGAAACATAACTAAGTTTTATGCCAAATTTCTGATATGATAGTTGTTACTTTTAAAGCATAGATTTTTTTCCCTGAAGATCTTAGAAGCTGAGTTTCCCTCCATGTTCTATAAACAATCCCTTATTCCTTTGCTTTCCTCAAACGAGAATCCTGCACGTCATATCAAATGAGCTGACTGTATCTCCACACGGAGCCTCTGTGTGGAGAAATCAGCATGCGAGGCTGTCTGACGAGCACTTACCAGCACATGTTTCGTTAGCGTGGGTGAAGCCAGGAATGCAGCTGGAAACACAAAGGCCGCTCTTCAAAAAGAAGCCCTGCTCACACCGCTGACACCGGTCCCGGCGGCTACACCTCAAGCATGCCCGAGGACAGGCTGTCAAAGAAAGGCCACAGTGTTGAGGCATGGCCAAGGCACAGGTGGCCAGTGACGGGGAAATAAAGAGCGGCAGCACAAGCACCCACAGCAACAGGGAATTCCCACGGTTCCCTCTGGAGTTTCACAGGAAGCTGACCGACCCCCAGAAGGAGAGTGAACACAGGGCGCATTTTTGCTGAACACACTCTGATGTGAAAATGGTGCACATAAACGCATTGTATAAAAAGTTAACCCTACTGACTTGCAAGGGACGTGGTGGACAGTGATTAAGAGCGCAGGCCCTTCCTGCATACCGTTCCTCCTCCGCCACTTAGCAGCTGTCCACTTCAGGCAAGTTCCTCTAGTCACCCATGGTGTGATGGGGAGAGGAATAGCACCTAATGCCAATCCCCATCGGGAGGATGTTGTAATGTGAAGAGACCAGCACAGTGCCTGGCATACAGAAGGACTCAGCTGCACTACCAACGCTACTGCTGCTGCTGCGTCATCTCACCGCCACCATCACCATCACCATTTTCAATGCAGGAGGAGAGCAGGCTCCTGAAGGGACCCGAGAATTCTTTCTTTGGGTCCACTTAATAATCTTCTACAAATCGAGTGTTCACTGCCCAATTTTCCTGCTTCCTTGAGATTTTAGTGTACACAGGTAGTATAGAATAAAGGGCTCAGAATTGGAATCAGAAAATGTGGGTTTAATACCTGATTTTATGTTGCCTTGGTTAATACTCTCAGGCCATTCTTTTTTCTTTTTTCACTCATTAAATGGGATTCCTAATGTCTGCCATATTTTACCATCAAGTCATTGTGAATACCAAATGAGATAACGCAGATGGAGGAATTCAGTGAAATGTAAAACTCAACGCCAGGGCCATGGCTTTATTATTAAATGTCAGGTTTTCTTCAGAGTGGGGCATCGAGTGTCAAATTTTAGTGGAAATGATGAGAACAAACTGTAGAAACTCTCATGGATAACCCGATGGACAAGCAGAGTAAGGCTTTGGGTTGAACTTCAATGATAAAGGCTCAGTGTATCTCAACAAATTGTCCTCAGATATCCTACTCAAGGATATTGTGCCAATATCAGGGTCACTCATAGTTTAGTCCACACACTGAAAATTCTGCGCCCATGTCAACAGAGGTGATCTGCTCTTGATGCTCTTGTGCTCTTAGTTCAGCACAAGCCGTACATTTCATAAACTACTGGCCTTATTTCCGTAAAGACCTTTAGAGACAGTATTGATTTGTGCAAGAGAATTATTGGCCTGCACGTCTATGTTCTATTTAACCAGCAATTGGCAGATGTGCATGGGAAGCCCTCCATTTCTGAGACCAACCTCTCTGGGTTTCCATTCTGCCTCCAATTCAGATTCTCCTTGGTTACCTGCGAGCGACACACCAGACATACTTGTGGCCCTCACTTTTTTCCAGAGGACTCAGTGCAGTTTCCAAGTTACCTGTGCACTGGCGACTTGTGCGATCTGCAAAGTACCCCTTCCCGCATTCCTGAACACACTGGGCTTCCGACAGGAGATACGGCTCTTCACAGCGTGTACACTCATGGGGGCCTTGGCACTGGAGACAGTGGTTGCCACAGCCTGAAAGACAAAAGTCAAATCAACAGAACTGTGTGTGGCTTTCCAGGGGGCTTCTGGGCCTCACGGGGAGGCAGCAGAAGGTGCAGAACAGCGATATGACCTGGTGTGCGGGGCCAGGCAGAAGACGAGGACTCAGAACCAGGCTCTGAGTGGCGCTGCTCTACTTACCGGGAGGGTGATTTAGGATCAGAGATTGACTTCTCTGAGCCTCAATGCTCTGTCCTATAAAATGGGAGTGGACGGTGTCTCACTCAGCTTGCTGGGCAGAGATTAAAGTAAATAATGGAAAACATGAGGCACACCTCGTAACTACAGGTATTAACCATTATCGTTACTAGGAACTAGTCAGTGGTTCTCTTGCCTTGCTGAAGTGGCCATCTTTCCTGACTCACGCAGTTATCAGAGTCTCCCAAGAAAGCTCCTCGGACTGCCATCTGTGCGTTTGGGGGGCATTTCAGGGTCAGAAGAGTATGTGGTATTCAACCAAGGCTGAAGGGGGTGGCATTCAGGGACAGGCGGTGGAGAGACATTCGTACATGCAGGGCTCCAGGGGACAGTTGGGGGAATCAGACGGTCCTTCCCGATGCTCAAATGAGCAGCATCTACGCATTCCCCTTCTAGAGGACAGAATTATTCAATGCTCTGGGAAGTCCAAAGTCATCATCAAACCATGATGTGGCCTTATACCCCTGGGATTCCCATCCTGATCTCAGTTTAGCAACTGTCCCATTTGGGAATGGGAGAAGGAAAGAGGGGACATTCTGACTACGACAAAGAAAAGCTCTCAGGCATGAAACAAGAAATTAGATAAAAAGCTGGAAAGGAAACTCGCCACCAACTCCTGGCCAGAACAGTAAAAATCAGAGGCGGCTGCAGGCCGGAAGCGGACAGGGTGAGCGCTGCGGACACTTACTCTTGCAGAGGCCCACGTCCCTGTAGAAAGACGGCGAGCACTGCTCCACGCAGGCCCCGTCCTGCAGGACGTAGCCGTCCATGCACTGCAGGCAGTCTGTCCGCAGCGGCCCGCTGCACGCGTTGCAACTCCAGTCGCACTCTAGGAAAGGAAGTCCACGTTAGGCCACCTCCACCCGTCCACCCTCCGACCCGGCGACTAATCTATGAGGATGCGTCCGCAGCACCAAGGGGCTGGGTGGGACAACAGGAGAGATGTCAGATGAGCGATCCAGAGCGGGGTTTCTGCTTGTAGGAGCCTGAAGGCCTCTCTGCGGTGTAGTGTTTCCTAATTATGCTGGACACGGGCACGTACAAGGATCACTCCAGGCTTGTGCAGAGCCTGCCTGTCAGCAGGGCTGCCGAGGAGCAGGGTCAATTTAGTCTCGATTCCAGGGCCACAGCGCCCTCAGGCAAAAGCCTGCTCTGCTATAGGGAGGGGCCAATTCGCCTCCACAACCCTAGCCTGCACCTCCTTGGAATGCTCCGCAGGTAAAGGGATGTCAGAGACTCAGCCAGGAATGTGTCTGACGGCGCCACCAACCCGGCTGCTTGACTCTTAACCTGATTCACGAATCAGGGGCAGGCCCACCCCGCAGAGAGCACCAATGACGTTAGGATTAAATGCGGCATCCAGGAACTGTCTGGAAAGAAAGGGCTTCCAGAAATAACAGGAGACCTCCTGACAGCAGTAGATTCGACTCGCTTCCATGTGATCTGCTCAGTCAGCACCTGAGGAATGCGTAGGGTGGGAAGTGGCTCAACCCCGGCTTCAAGGGGCTTATGCGCTTGTGGGCTCCAACCCTGCATGTATATCCGTATAATCCAGAAGGATTGTCAGAAATACAGGTTTTCTGGCTCAATGTCAGAACTACTGAAGTTGTCTCAAGGACTGGGGCACAAGGAAACATGTTGGGGCCGTTGCTATTGTTTATGTTCTTGTGATTATTTATGGTTGTTGTGACTGTGGCTGTGGCTGTTAAAGGCCCTGGCAAGTCCTGCAGCCAGAACACTCGTGTTTGAGAGCGGAAGTTCCAGCTGGTAAACTAAGTCCTCATGCATGGAAGGCGGGACAACGTGTAAGTACTTGGGTTTTGAAGACAGCCAACTCTCTGTTGGAGCTATGGCTTAGCCACTGTTTATCTACAGGTCTTACGCACCTTCCTAAACCTATTGGAGCCTCAGTTTCCTCACCGGTAAGACAGAAATAAGAAGAGTACCTATCCCATAAGGCTCTTGTTTTGATTAAAGGAAACAGTAATGTAAAGAAGGCGCCACAGCACCTGGCACACAGTAACAGCTCAATAAATGTTTTGCTGCCAAACTTTCCTCACAGAACATTCTGCATTTAGTTCCTCCTCCCTCCGCCACCCAGCCCAGCTGAGCACGGAGGAAACGTCTCCTTAGTCACCTTTCTCTTGTTTGATGCAATATTTCTAAGTCCCAAAGAAACAGGTAAATGTGCAAGACAGTACACGTGCTTCCACGGAGATTTATAAAGTTAATCTCGCTCATTTATTTGGCTGAATCAGTCCTGAGGGAGCATGACTGCCGCCGAGCCTCGAATACTGCCAGCATAGTTATGAAATCACTTACAGCGCGGAGGATTTGCGATCATCTTGTTTTTCACCGCAAACTGACAACCGCTGTGTAGCAGGGGGAAAAGAAAAGAGCTTCTGTGGTCTTGAGCACAGAGACCACCTAAGTTGACAACAGTAGTATTTCTTGGAAGGGAGAGTGTGCAATTTTGCAAAGCCTTAAAGCATCCCAAGCTTACTTGACAGATGTCTGGCCCCATATCTGAGCCCCAGGTTCTTGGGCAGAATGGGGAGGATGGGAGACAAGAGAAACGGAGAGATGGAGGAGGAAAATGGAACCGAAGCAGCACAATCTGGCCATTCACTCTGTCCTTTCCTTGCTGAGCACTGCCACCTAAAGAGTGTAAGCCCCCAGAATTCCAACCACTAGAGAACAAGGTACTAGGTTTCTGACACTGCTTCCTTATAAACTCCTTGAGCACTGGGACTGTCTTTACTCATTTAAATCTGTTAAACAGATATGAACAAATCAGATACAGATCCTGTCTTTTTTTTTTTTTTTAAGATTTTATTTATTCATTTGAGGGGGGCACAAGTTGTGGGGGAGGGGCAAAAGCAGGGAGCCTGATGCAGGGCTCGGTCCCAGGCCCCTGGGATCATGACGTGAGCCGAACTCACATGCTTAACTCAGCCATCCAAGCACTTCAAAGCCTGCCTTCATCAAGCTTAGACTCTAGTGACCTAGAGCTGTAAATGTAAGTGCCTCTAGGTCCCAGGTAGGGGATGTAAATCTCTGAAACAGGCCTGCTGTGGTAGAAGAGGGAGTGGTGGGTGTGTAGTGATCTGAAGACGCAAAAGGGGCAACAGCTACTCATCTCCAACCGACTGTTGCATTGTGGAAATGTGAGTCCGGTATTGTCAGATCTTCTAATTTTTTCAAAAGAAACAGAAAATCTCCAGTTTTGTATGTGAAGTCTTCTACATTTTAAAATGCATTAGTTAAAGATTTTATAACACTAGAACATTTTGGCACCTGAGTGCCCTAATGGGTTAAGCATCAGCCTTCAGCTCAGGTCATGATTCTAGGGTCCTGGGATCGAGTCCCACATCGGGCTCTCTGCTCAGCGGGGAGCCTGCTTCTCCCTCTGCCTCTGCCCCTCTACCTACTTGTGCACCCTTTCTCTCTTTCTCTCTCTCTCAAGTAAATAAATAACATCTTTAAAAAACAAAACACTAGAACATTAGGTGGGCCATAAAGAACCCACATGTCTTGGACCAAATACATCCGGGTGGCCACCTCTGATCTAGTTACTAAAACCTTGCACAGTATCTGGCACATAGTAGGTGCTCAAAAATGTTTCCTTGAGAAATAAGTTACATACAAAAGAAGAAAGAAATGACATGCAGGCATTCATAAGACATGATAGCATCTTGCTATCATCACAGAAAGTCTAAACTTATGATGGTGTTTTCCCAACTTCGGGGATGAGACACCTACAGTAAAGGGAGGTCGCCCAGGGAAAGAATCACTGCACAGTTCTGGAAGGGCTTTACCTCTGCATATCCTGGTGGAGAAGTCCAGATAGTACTGTGGGGCGCAGCTCTCATACTGACATTCCCCGAAGAGCAGGACCTTGTTTGGGTCTCGGCAGGAGGTACAGCCGGCCTGGGAATCACAGCTTCCACAGTGCTCGCTGCATGCTGAGCAGATAGGAAAGAAAATGACCAGGTAATTACAATTGCAAATACTGAAGCACGGATGAAAGGGAGACAGATGTTGCAAAGGAGCAAAGCCCTCTCCAACCTGTGCTTTAATTATGGCTCGGAAGCCTCCCCTGTGATCAGCAGAAACAGAAAATGTTTCCCTAATTTTCTAAAATAGGAGAAAGGATCATTTTACTTTCCAGAGAAGATAAATTATAAACCCAAGAATGGAAATCCCACATCCAGGTTGCCCCGTGATTCAGAACAGAATTTATACTCACACCAAGAGCTCTGGAACAACAGTCCGGACATGTATCTGAAACTTACTTCTCAAGGATTCAAGCGCCCAGTTGTTCCTGATGTGGATTCAGGTTTTTGAGCCATGCCAAGATTAAAGCTAGGCATCAATTTTGTTGTGAAGCTCAGGAAAGCCCACATTTCACACCAGAGAGGACTTCAAGGAGGACTGGCTTATGGATTGGCTCAGTTGTAATTCTCAGCAGCTACTTAATTCAGGCATTCAAGGATGATCCCCAAATCCGGTCACGTCTCCCTCCTCCCTGACTGAACAACTAGCATGTCTCCTTCTCCTCAGCTGTCCGTGCTAGCACCCTGGGAGGCTATCTCGAGAAGCCTGGTAAGCCCCTTCTTTCTCATTCCTTATCCAATCACTCATTGGATCCTACTGACTCAAGTTTTCCTACGTAATTCTCAGAATTCTTCTGCTTCTGTCCATATCCACACGTGCCAACACATCCAAGCCCTCATCATCTCCTACTGGACTACTGTCATAGCCTCCGAATTGGCTTCCCCGTACCAAGTCTGACCCCTTGCATTCTATTTTCCATCTATCCACAAGAGTGATTTTTTACATCTGTACTGCTCAAGTTTCAGAGGATGTTTCCATCTAGAAACTCATATCTTCCTTCAACCCTGGAAAACTGCCAGCCACCATTTCTGCAAATATCACTCCTCCATCACTCCCCTCCATTCTTTCCAACCAGAAATCTTAAGACACATTTGAATCCTCTCAACATAATCTCCAAGTTTCTCATCTTTCACTCTTACTCATTCTTCGGTGACTTCTTTAAGAAGGTCTCCCCTGACTCTCCATTCTAGGGTAAGTCTCCCCGCCACGGCTCTATGGCACTGCAGACATTGCATTCATGCCATACCTAATGATGTTCATTACAATGATTATTTAACTTCTGTATCCTTAAAGCTATCAGCTTCATGAAAGCAAAGACCAAGTTCAATAGTATTCAGAGCCTGACTAGTTCTCTTTCATGTGATGGGTGTTCAATGAACACCTGCACATAAACGGAATAAGCCAGACATTTTAATTATACATACTCAAGTGCTAGCATCTCTGTCTCACTCTGAAATTTTCTCCAAGTACGTATCAGAGGAAAATCCAGAGAATGAGCTAGATTGTTAGAGTTTTCGATCTAGGGGGTTGCAACATGTGTGGCACAGTGCGGGAACATCACCTCCTGGTGAGAGTAAAAAGGAGGTCCTATTGTTTCACCTACAAGAAATGTCACTGATACAAAATATTCATTAGGATATGGAGGTTGGTAATTACAGATCCTAGAAAAACTCTAGACTGGATTTTCAAACAGATGGTTTGAGAATAACTGGAAAAGAATCTTTAATTTTTGGAAACCTACATGAAATGAAACTTCAATCCTTTTTTTGGCTAGAAGTTTTACACATGGTGTATCTTACTTTTGGCAGAGGGTGTGACAAAAATCTCAAAGATAAACCCGGGAATAGAAAAATGAAGTGGGGTCTTGGAGTTACAGGTGGATGTGAAAACGGTTGAAATGCATCCTCGTAGACGTCAATAAATGCATCCTCAAAGCTATCAGTAAACCTTTGTAGTTAGTAAAATTGTAATGAGTAGAATACTATCATGAAGTCTTCACTTATTACTTGATCAACATTTTTTAAAAGATTTTATTTATTTATTTGAGAGAGAGAGAGAGTGAGAGAGAGCATGAGAGGGGAGGTCAGAGGGAGAAGCCGACTCTCTGGAGCTGGGAGCCTGATTGGGACTCGATCCCAGGACTTCAGGATTGTGACCTGAGCCGAAGGCAGTCGCCCAACCAACTGAGCCACCCAGGCACCCTCAACATTTTTATTAATAGCTTTAATTACAACAAAGAAATCAAGCTAATGATACTTAAATACGCCACATACACCTAATAGGAGACACACAGTCTAATTTCACCATCTGAAAGAACAACTCAAACTCAATTTTAACTAATTGAAGCAATAAACGAAAAGTAATCCGAAGAAATAAATGAAAGTGTAAGTCCTGCATTTTTTTTTCTATAACCAGTTGCACAAATAAAGGATGCGGGAGACCTGTTCAGACAGTAGTTCCTACAAAAAATGATCTAAGAATTTTAGTTGATTAAAAGCTTATTAGAGGCGCGATTTGGTTACTAAGGAAACGGATACAATGTTCAAGTGAAGAGCCTTCATATAACCTAAATGTCAGCGGAGGCCCCTGCTTGACAAAAGCTATGACACAAAGCCCCAAGGCCAAGCCCTCAGCTTAGAGTGACAGGACGATGCCCCGTCCGGAGAGCTGAGAGCGTCTTGAGTTTGCTTCCTCAGGCACCTGTGTACCTTCTGACTCTTGAATCCGTCCACGCAGTCTCTCACTCCCCGTCGGTAACTCAGAGTGTGACTCAGCCCCTCTACTGGCTTCTAAAACAAATGGGTTCATGCCGAGCACTGTGCAAGGTCAGAAGACTCCGTGGAGATTGAGAAGTGGGAGCAGTGTCCCCCCGAGGAGCAGGGAGCCCCCGCCACATCTACCTGAACCCTCCTTCCTCATTCATCAAACCCCTCCTCGCTCACCAAGGCAACCTACAAATAGCGCCGTCCTAGAGCAGTTCTGCTCATACCAGAGCCCCTTGGGTTCTCAGCTTCCACCCCCGAAGGCACGTGGGTTAGGAGCATTTCCTCCACCTTGGAACAGTCAGACCACACACGGTATTGTCACGTTGCTGTGACCACATCTGGAGCCCCGGTACCGTGACCACATCTGGAGCCCCGGTACCGTGACCACATCTGGAGCCCCGGTACCGTGACCACATCTGGAGCCCCGGTACCGTGACCACATCTGGAGCCCCGGTACCGTGACCACATCTGGAGCCCCGGTACTGTTCTCCCAGGTCCCAGACCCCAGAAAGTACCAAGAGGACAGAGACAAGGGCGGAAAGTGGAGCAGAAGCCGGGAAGGGAAGCAGAGAGGCACTGAACCATCATTCACGAAGGGGAAGGGACGTGACCGCGTAGGAGTCCGCCTGCCCTCGGAGACAGGCCTGCTGTCTGCCGCAGCTCGGGGACAGGGTCATTTCTGCCCCGATGCTCCGCTGGCTCCGGTTCCGCCTGGAGCAGCAAAGCGCGAGGGGACAGTTAACTGCAAACTTCGGAAGGCAACCAGAGGAATGAGGAAGGAGACTCACTCTCTCCTGCTCCAGAGGGGAGTTGCCGGGCCCAGGAGAAAGACCATCAGACAGCTAAGCAGCTACACCCCCCGCAACGGGCCCGGCTTCCTCCCGCGTCAGTAGAAGTCTGGGAGGGGCAGTGAGAAAGAATCGGGTGCGCGGTCGTCCCGGCCACCCTGCAGTTCTCCTCGTCTCCAAAGCACCGCGGTTCCAGGTACTGGAACCTCATTTACTGTCTCTTTTTGAACGTGCCTGCCTCCACCGATTATCCTTGAATTTTAGAGCTCAGCATGTAGCTTCTAACCGTTTCTGGAACCAGACTCCAGACAGTTCTCTGGCTCTTAATTTCCTCTATAATATGATTATTAATGCCTCCCCTTATACTGGTAGTATTTCCTTTAAAGCCCTTTACTGCACCATTTCTACAATTGTGAGGCCTGCAATTGTCTATAATAATAAGCATTAGAAAGGAACACTGTTGGTTTTCTTTACAGACTAGAAACTCAAATATCCAACTTAAGGGCATGCTTTATTCAATCTTCAAAAGAACGAAGCTTAGGCTTCAGCTAAGGACTAAAGCTAGGAAATTCTTAATTTCGCTGCATAGTCTATGGAATCCTGTTTACATGGTAGCATAACGAACGTATTTGTGTGGAGATCACCTTGCACAAAGGCAAAGGCTTCTCAGAAAGAAATATTTCATTGCAATATTTTTTTTGTCATCGATACGCCATATGAAAGATTCCATTTTTTCTTTTGAACTTTTATTTCTGTGATTCCGCTGCTATCAGGAGCCCCATAAATCTAAGTCCCTATTTCTCCACCAACCTCTCTCGCTCTGGCATGGAACATGCAAGTATTTCATTCATGTCTCTTGTGTCAGAGAATCCACAGATACCGGTAGACAGTTGATATATACAAAGCAAAGTCTTTGCTATAAAAGCAAAGAAATTTTTCATGGGTCCAAAAAGGATTTTTTTTAAATCTCTGGTCTCTCAGTGGGTGATACAAGATGATGAGGTCCGCATAAATTCATTTCGAATGCAGATCTTGGCAAACATCTCAGTGAACAGCAATGCCTATCTTTCTATCTGTAAAATGTAACTATCTTAAACCGCTTGGTTTGCCTCTCATTCTGGGTGACAATGACGACAACAATACCTACTCTAGCTGACGGCCTGCTAGGACACATGCTAAGTGTGAGCACATTACATGTAGGTACCATTATAATCCCCCTGTGACAGCAAAGAAACGAAGGCCTGGCAGCTAATTCACTTGCTCCCAGGTCACAAAAAACTACTAAGTGGCAGGGAGGATTTGAACGAGTCCAGAGCCCACGTTCCTAACCACTAGTCTATAATCCCTACAATACGGTACTTCCTAGGACATAAAATTGAAATACCAGCACTGCATTTGTTAGCTGTCATTTTCAAAAGAAAAAAAGTATAACAAAATTTTTTTTTTGCAAATGACACTTCAGTGATTGAAATAAAGTAAGCCGCCTCGGCATATCTCAAAAAATGTTCCTTCGTCTGTGAAGGATTTCCTAATTTCTTTTCTACTCAGATTTGCCCTTTACCTAATTTATCCTAGCTCTTCATTTGTGCCCAACGTAGGTAATTCATCATATTTTGACTTATTTGAGAAATAAGACATCTATACAAGTAACTCTCATGCAAGACAAAATAATGACTGTTTGAGCAGAAACCGAATGCTTTGTAGCATGTCAAGCCTTGCACATTGTCAATATTCAACAAATACAAACAGAAAACAAATTATACCCAGACAAGTGCTTAGGTCAACGATGGTGTGCTAGAATGAGCTCCACTCGGCTCGGGATCTTGGACTTGAGTTGCTGAGGATAAAGTAAGCCAACATTTTATTTTTAAAATGAGATAACCAGAGAACAGAGACACTAAATGACTGGCCTAAGGTCACACAGCCTGTACTTGCAGAGGAGATCCCCGAGCCCAGCACTTCCCGGTTAGACCGATGTCTGCTCAGGGCATCCATATGCCTTTGTAGATTAACTTCCTTTTATAAAAATAAAGGCTATCAGGTGAAAATACAGAAGCAAGAACTTCATATTTCCTTCAACGACACCAGAAGAGCAGGCAAGGAGAGAAAGTTCATTTTTAAAAACCTACGCTGACAAGCACGGCCGTCATCGAGATAGTGCCCGGGGAAGCAGGCCGTGCTGCAGGTGCCAAGGTGGGACAGAACGAGGTCGGCATCGCACGAGGTGCACGAGAAGGGTCCTGTGCCCTGGCAGGTTCTGCAGGAGGAGTGACATTCTGCAGAGGGAAAAGAAACACAAAGAGAACCGAGGTTGCCCAGCTCCTCTCCAAAGCAGCCTGGGAGGCATCAATAAAAGCCCCAGCTGAGAGCGTTAGCCGGCCTGGTGAACCGCCGGTACACCTGGTGTACGTGCTTCCTGCCTCCTCTCTCTCTAGGGAAGAACCAACCCTCTCCCGCTACTGCCCCCAAGAAAATTCATGAGGCACCGCCTGCTCCTGTGTCGGGCACTTACTCACTTTTACAAGCTCCTCTCTCCGCGAAGTATCCAGGGGGGCAGTCAGGAACGCAGTGGTCCCCCAGCAGCAGGTACCGGGCATTCTGGCAGCTCAGGCAGATGCTGCCTGTGTGGTGGAGGTCCGCGGTGCAGCGCTGGCACAGGGGGTGGCAGTCTGGAGAGGGCGGAGGGGACACACAGAAGGCACAGGCAGCGTGAGCGCAGGGTCTCACCACTACACCCAAGGGCAGAGGGAGTGTGATTACCCTCGCGGGGCGCAGACGGCGGGAGAGCACCCCAAGGCAGGGCACCCTAGGAAAGGAGACGTCTGGGACCTGTACAAATGGTACGTGTAGAGGTTTTTAGCAAGTGGCCGGGCCCAGCCCAACTATCGAGTTTTCATCCCCTTTCAAATGAACAACCTTCGAATACTAGAACGGCATGTGATAGCTTCTTGCTTGCAATGTAGACTGAAGGGCCACATTAATGGCAGCGGTACTGCCAACACTATCAGCGTTTCCCCCAAGAGTCCTGGGAACGCTAGCCCAGCCTGCCCCCACGCCCCCAAGCACAGCGCTCCGGAGGGGGACGGTGCTCTCCACAGGCTGCCGTCCTAGGAATCCGGCCTTGCAGAGGCAGCGCACCAGTCTCGGCTGCTGGCAGTGGTGGGGCGGGGGTTAGCAGGTACGTGGGCCGAGTCGGCGGAAGTCTTTAGTCTTCAAATAGAGGTAAAGTTACAAAGAAGAGTTGTGAGCTGAAACGTCGTCTTCACGACCCAATCCACACGTCACAATACAACACAAGCTCTGCTGTCTGAGCTGTGATTAAAGCTCTGAGACAGATGATCTGGTAGAGCCAGCGGTCTCTCACGTGTGTAATAGTCACCCTCACTTGTATAATAGTCGTCCTTCACTCAAGAACCCCGACCGCGTTCAGCTCCCATCCTCGGCCTTATTTTAAGGGGTGACTGTCCTCCAGGTCCTGTTTACCATCCTCCAGCCCAAAGACTGGAGAGAATCCACAAATCCTGATTTACCCACCAACATGAGAAAGGAGTAAAGCCTAGGAAACGAAAACTTAGAGCTCTAACCACAGCCTTTCCCTCTTTCCCTGTAGGATTCGAAGCACCTGTCCGCCCTTACTAATGCACCACTCTGGGACCAGACGTGGCTTGTCCTGCTCAGTCCCGTAGACAGAGACCGTGATCTTGAGCAATGTTTAGATTAAAATATCCTTGTCAACGAGACAGATGGCCTGTCCCCTGAAATCTGTTAAAACAGGTCTTTTCATCTATATCCTCAGGGATACTTTCTTCGTTGCCGAGCACCTAAGGCGTGCCCCCTGCAGAAGGGGGTCTCAGCGGCACCCCCGCACCCCCTCATCCGCATGCGAAGCCATCTGAAGACCCGCACGGCCACTCCAGAAGTCGAGCCAGAAGGGTCCTCCCTAAAATGCCGACTCTTCTCGTGCGCATGGAAAGGAACGGTCCCTACCCCTTCTCTGAACTTTGGGAGCTTCCAATTCCAGGCAGCCTCTTGCCCATATTAGGAGCAATTCTCGATCTCCTAAGAGCCAAATTAATCCTCATTACAGACCTTCAGTAACGTATAAAGGAAAGCGAGGGCTGTGTGGAGGGATAAGGAGGCTCCGTCCCCTGGCTTAGTATCAGGTTCCCACACAAAGTTCTCTTGTCCCCGTGCCCTCCTCACAGTGCCAGGAGCCAAAGCGCAGGTTTGAAAAGCTCTGGAAGTTGCTGCAGCAAACGGAGGTGACCGTGTTTTAGGATTACTTGAATGAGGGGGCACCTGCCAGGGTCGGAAACCTGAGAAACATGGCCCATTCAAGGCTCCGTTACTTGGAAAGTCCACAGCCTCTCCCTCTTTCACGCCGGGGCTCACGGAGGGTTCGGGGCTCAGGCGAGCCCCGACGGGATCTGCAGGTGCTCGTGGTCTGGAAACTCGCTGCCTCTGACTGACGCTTTCTCTGGTGCGTGGTGAGAGGAAGGAGGAAGAGTCATCACCGAGGGGATGCTCTGAAGACAAAGGGAGAAGACCTCTGGGGTACTTTGTGGGCTCAATAAATAAGTATTTATGACTCTGTCTGATCTTGGGGATCTCTAGAAGCCGTTGAAATGAGTGTAAGTCATGAATTCCCACTAAAGAAGGTACAGCTAGGCTATGGACGCTCCCTTCCACTCTCATGGCCGCTGCTCGTAAACCCTCTCTCCTCGTCTCCAGGCAGCGCCCCCCACCCTCCGCCGCCTCCCAGGCCATTCCTTCTTCTACTTCATTCAGCCCCGCAAGCCCAGCTTCCTGTCAGACTCAAAACGTCTCTCTTTACCCATTTTTATTTCATTTCTTCTCTCGCAGGATGAAATGGCTCATTCTTGACCCAATTTTCAACATTATTAGAACATTATTTCAGCATTATTGCATTTTCTACCCCATCTCTCTTCACTCTCCTTGACCTCAACCTTGGAACAGGCTCTGCCTCACCAGCACCTCCAAAGCTCTTCTCTACAACCATGCCGCCGTCTCTCGCCTTCCCGTCACCACCCAACCTCCCAGCCGCGCTAACTTGCTGGGACCTGCCTCCAACCTCCACCAGTCTGCTGTGGTATTGCCTTGAAAAGGTCTCTGACCACCACGTATGACCAAATCTAATGGCTCCCTCTAATTCCTAACCTACGGGAGATCTCTGTAACACATGACACCCCTGGCTGCCTTCCCCCGGGACGACCATCCTCCTCCAGTACGCTTTTTCCTGGTGCCCTTCATGGCCAGGTCCGTGCTCTCTGCCACTGACCACCTGATAAATGTGGACATTCCTCACAGCCCTGACCATCTGTCTTCCTCCTAATCAAGTCTCATCCTCTGAACGTCCTAACCCAGACAGGGCTGTTTGCTTCGGCTTCAGCCACTAGAAGCCGGTGGAAAGGCCTCAAGAGCCTCAGAGTCTCCAGAATCACTGGAGACCTCTGACTCCTTCTTCATGGCTCCGCGTGAAGCCTTAAGAAGGCATCACGTCAACTGCTGGACATAGCAATAATGATGGCGTAGCTGGAAGCAAGAGACATCAATAAATGACACCTGAAGAAGTAAAACAACCAACTGCAGGTTGCCCTACGCATCACGTTAACACAAGGAAGTTTAAAGTTTTATCTTCCACACGAGATCGTAACTACCTGGGTCTGGAAGTTGGGCTTCCTCTTTGTGTGAAGACCCATATTCATTCCTTAGTCATTCATCCGTGGTTTAAAAAGCCACACGGAACAACCATTCCTATGAGTAGATTCATTCCAAAGCAACAAGCTAAGTGACCCCACGCTGATGCGTTCATGCAAACCTGCCTTCCCAGCTCTCTCGTTTACGAGCCCCCGACAGAAGACCACTTAAATATGCTCTGAGATCCTGCTCTCAGGTCATTCTGAAGGCCGACTGACTTTTCTTCAGCCAACCAGAAAGAAAAACAAATTCCTAAATCCTAGGAAACACGTCTATCTTGAGAGCCTGAAGTCAAAAATCTCTTTATGGGGAGAATTCTTTAGGAAAGCTCAAAATGAGTGATGACGTTCAGGGAAAGAGGCCAAGAATCAGAGCAAAAAGAACTTAAGGATTAACAAGTCTGTTCTGACTTACACTCAGAAAAGCATGGTTCCTGAGAGCAGACTACAGAACTCAGGGGTGACAGGCTACACGTGGCCAGTCCCGCCAGGTAGCTACAGCACCTGTAAACACGCTGCAGGGTCAAGCCCGGGGACCCCTGAGATCTTCTGCGCAGAAGAGGGGCTGAGCGGGGCCTGACAAGAGCCCTGAAGTTCTGTTTTTTGGAGTACAAAGTGAGCCATGGAAGAAAATATGAAAAACATTTTTATAAATATAAAAATCACCCTAATAGCCCTTTCAGAGTAAATAACTACTGACATTGACATTTATCTCTTGGTTCTTTTTCTATATACTCTTACATAGCTTTCTACATAGAGGAGATTATATTAAATGTTGTCATAAAATATCTTTTTTTTTACTCAGTACCGTCAGCATTTCCACATGTCATCAGGAACTCTTTGTAAACATCATTCTAGGGACTACATTATATCCCAGCCTTGAATAAATAAATAAGAAATGTGCACTTTTCATATATAGCTGACCCTTGAAAAACCAAGGGTTAGGGACATGGACCCCCTGCACAGTCAAAAATTCATGCATAACATTTGGCTCCCCAAAACCTTAACTACTAATAGCCTACTATTGACTGGAAGTCTTACTGATAAACTAAATAATCGATAAACAAATATTCTGTAGGTTATAGATATTATGCACCGTACTTTTACAATAAAGTAAACTAGAGAAAAGAAAATGTTAGGAGAATTATAAGGAAGAGAAAAATACATTTACAGTACTATACTGTATTTATTTTTAAAAATCTACATATAAATGGACCAAAACAGTTCAAATCTGTGTTGTCCTAAGGTGAACTGTACTTAAACATTAGCTTCTAGTTCGTCCACTTCTGTAATTGAGGCCCTGATAAGACTTCCATGCATTTTAGATTAGTTCCCAAAAGACATTGTCAGGAATACAACTCAAACTCTTTTTTTTTTTTTTAATCTTATTTATTTATAGTGGGGGAGGGGCAGAGGGAGAGAGAAACCCAAGTAGACTCTGTGCCGAGCGCAGAGACTGGCACGGGGCTTGACCTCACAACTCGGAGATCATGACCTAAGCCGAAATCGAGAGTCAGAGGCTTAACCGGCCGAGACACCCAGGCGCTCCAATTCATATTATTACTATAGCTTCTACTGACTGAGCTTGGAATATATATCAAGGATTATACCACTTATTAGAGATGTAAAATCTCATGCATGGCCTGCAAAGATGAAGATCCCCACTTCAAAGATGAAGACACGGAGACCCCGAGGTTGAGTCCCCTGCTCGCACGTCATAGCCACCCTGACTCCGGGGCATGGACTTTTAACCACTCCAGGCATGAAAACACTCTAAAATTCTTGATTCCATTCCAGAAAGTCTGTATCAGTTTACATGTCCAAGAGTCAGTCATGAGACTATTTCCTCATAACTCTGCCTGCACGAAGGAACCGAAAAATGGTAAAACAATCTTGGTCAGTTTGGTTGGTGAAAGCTGCAGATATGTCACGGTTTACATTTATATTTCTTTTATTATAAGTGAGGCTGAGCATTGAAAAATCTTTCCAACAGCAAAAAAGTGTTCAAGTGTCCTACAGTTTTCAGTATGGTCAGGAAAGACAGCCCTGGATATAGAATTATAATCAAGTATGAAATATGCGTCATCCAACAATAATTTGAGATATCAACCAATGAGTTCTTCTCTTATGCGTGGTAAGTGGCTGCCCACACTGAACCAGCAAGCATGGGCCCTCACGTGCCCCCAGCGGAAGTTATCAGAATCCGATCTACACCACCATCTACAAACCAAATTCACAGAGCTCAGGGAACAGAGGAAAGATGGAGAGGAAAACAAACTTGAATATACATTGGAACTAACAGGGTGTTCACCACCACCACAACCACTACACGCTCCATTCCTGTGCCCCAGCCCAGAAAAAACCCTTCCATTTGGAAAGAAGAGACAGAGAGACCATTCACTCTACCGCGGCCCTCCCCTCCCACGGGTGGCATGTTCAACAACCAACGGTGAAGGGGACTCGGGCTGTGCTTCTCGCCTTAGAAAGGGTTTTCTCCAAAGTGAGACCTGTGTCACAGGCCCCTAGAGATGGCGCACGGCGGGAAGGAGCCACAACAGAGCCTGTGGCAAACACTGAGATGCAGGACTGCCAGGGGATTGCATAGACATTTTGTAAAATGCTACTGGGTAAGTTATCAGGGCACCATGGAAGTCTGTAACCGGGTCTCGACCGCGTCCAGGAGACAGGGAAGGCCTCCTAAAGAAGGGGGAGCCACGAACCCCCACGGGAGTTAGTTGCAAGAGGAGCTGGGGAGGGTGAGAGGGTTTGGAAAGAGTTCCAAGAGGGAACACCTGGGCAAAAACCCAGGAGGCCAGCAGAACAGGATGCCTTCAAGGACCTGAGGGACAGTCAACAAGGCTGGATCTTAAAGAACATAGAAAAGAGCCACTCAAGGACTCGGCTGCCCCAGTTTTAGAATGCCATGAAAAGGAGCATGTATTTTGTCCTAAAGGCCATTGGGAATGGCGTTGTGTGTGTCTGTGTTCTTTGCCAGTCTATTTGCAGAGGTCTCTGGGTTTTTATCACAGATTTAAATGAGAAACTGTTGGATGGAAGGTAACTAGTGATGAGAGAAGACATGAGAACCAGAGCGAAGAATCAACAATCCAAGAACACCCTGACATCCAGCAGCCCTTAATAGGAACCGTGCTGGGGAGGAGACACGGGTCCCTACTGTTCTTTCCCCTCCCCCCCTCCATTACATCTAGAAGACCCTTTCTGTCACAGTTCCCTGCTGCCGAGCTGTTCTCAGGAGGCTTGTGCTAGACTAGGCATATTACGGGTACTAACGACACTGGAAGTACTTGGAAGCTGTCAGGACCAGGAATGAAGATCTTGGGTTTCCCCTGAGAAGGAAGGCCAACATACCCCGGGTCTACTTTTCCGGCATGACCTGGGAAGACCTTTCTCAAACTGTCAGCTTCAAAGTACCTTGAAAAATGAAAACAAAGTAGAATTTGGCTAAATAAGTAGGATCTAGTAGGTAGCCCCGTCTATTTGTTGAATGAAAGGAGAAAAGGTGTTTGGAGTTAGAATCCTCGGAAATTGTAGGGAATTTGGAGGTTCATGAAGAGGTCATTGTGGATGGCATCTCCTGGTTTTCAAATTCTACGTCAGGCCAAGAGAAAGGGCGCCGCTTGGCTATGTGTGTGACGATTTACAACTGCCTTGTCAGTAGGATTTGAGATAATGGAAAGAGAAATATCCCCACGGCCAGCAAAATATACTAATTACACACTCCAAACGTGAGTAAGCGGTGGGACGAGCCCCATCCCCGGCGGCTGCAGACGACCGGGCTTCCTGGGGAGCTGCTCCGACACTGGTCACTTCATGCATCGTGAGATCTGTGTGACTATTTTCTAAGAATTCAGCGGATTGGGAGACAACTCTTGCATTCTTCCTGGTAGGCGGTGACTTTCTGACAAATCCTAATTCAGATCTTTGCTGGACCCACACTCTAGGAGCACAACTGTCAGAAACTGCGTCCTTAAAACGGCAGCGGTATTCTCAGAGAGGCCAACAAACCAGAGTGAGTTCCCCTACAATCCTCCTCACCCCACCGCCCATGCCCGTTTCCCCCTCAGGTGACATTTGGAACAATTTCACAGGATACGCTAGAGGAAGTTTACATTGTCACTGCTTCATTTGAACCAGGGCTGCAGTTACTCTAATAGGGGAACTGGGTTTCCAACCCACCAATCTAGCAGCCTCTGCAAGGATTAACGTCCCATCCTAAAAGCCCCATCTGTAAGGAGAGGCATTTGCATCTGACCTTGCTGTCTGTAATCAAACAGCGAGGCTAACCTCAAATATGTCTAAAAGTTGAGTGTGTATCCATTAATTGCTCAAAAACAGAGCCTGTTCCGGAGGCCGTCTCTCGGAGTCCCAGCTTTGCTACTCGGTAAATCCTTATTTGTCACGATTTCAATTACAGTGGAGAGTCTTTAAATACAAGACTCATTAAGGGTGACAAGGAAAGAAGAGAGACCCAGGATCTGTTTATGTGTAGCCTGTTTCGGATGACTCGCATATAATAAGCATGTGGGGGAGGGGCAGATGGAGCTCCGGTTGTCTTGCTAACGAACCCCGTGAATTAGCGCCTTAAACAAACAAATTAATGAACACATTGCAAGGGAGGCTGGAACTGGGGTATGAGCTCGGGCGGAAATAAATACATTTCTTGTTTTTAAAGCAAGCAGAGGATTCCATTTGTTTTCTAAATAAGCACAGCACGCCGACATGCTAAGAATTTAAATAGATAAAAAATATTTTGACTCAGCAGCTGTAATATCCGCTAATACGTCACCCCGCAGCTGTAAGGAAATTACATGCGGTCATCCCCGTGCGCTGCCTTCTTCAAACCACAAAGGCTCTGCTTCGAGGACCGTGAGGATGACCCACAGTCGTGATGGGAGCGCGCGGCAGGGAAATGACTTATTTCGCGTCTTTGGAGCAAAGTCAAAAAAGCTTGAAGATATTACAGTAAATGTGTACTGTCGAAGCAATGGCTTTGGATGTTGGTTTTATGGGGCAGTGACTCCTTCGCTGATAAATAATGACCTATAAAGACATATTTGGACACACAGTGAGTTTTTAATAATGTCCTGTCAGTCGATTGGGTCCTTAACGCAAACACATTAAACGCGTTGGGAAGTGGTTACGATAAGCGGCCCTTGTCTGCTCCTCACCAGGCAACAAGGAAACGGTTTCGCGCCGGAGCTCAGGGCGCTGGAAGTGCGTGTGGGGTCGGAATGCCGACGCCACTTTGAACGTGGACGAGGTCCCGCTTGGGAGCCAGGACAGGAGAAAGCCGGCAAGTAGCATACAGAGGGCGGAGGCGAAAGAAGCCTCTGATGGCTTTGTCCCAGCCCACCCGGGGGGCTCTTGAGACCGTGTGGCCGGTGGCAGTGGCAGGGGGCGGTGGCAGAGGTGAGAGCGAAGCTCCCTGCTGGGTGTCAGTGCCCGTCCCCGAGGCCGGCAAGGGGTCACGAGGCCGTCCGTGCACGTCAGAGCCTCCACCTAGTCTTCCAGCAGCTTCTGCTTTGCTCTCGCTGGACCCCCAGTACAGGAAAACCTTCCCTTCAGTGAACGGGTCTGGCTCTCCGTTGGGTGTGAGGCAGCACGGAAGCCTCCGGAGGACACAGAGCCTCGAGTCAGCCGCGGCACCTTCCCGTGCGAAGCTCAGGACAGGGTCTGCCGGAGGGAGCCGCGCCGGAGAGGCCACGGGTGCCTGGGGACGGCCGGAGACGACTTTATCCAAAGAGAATCAGAGGGACTGGAGCGTGGCGAGGTGGGGCAGTGCGCCCCGTGACTAGCGCAGGGAGGAGGCCGGGAGCTCCGCGTCGGGGATTCTGCGCCTGGAAAACCGGCCAGGGCTGCACGAGAATCCCAGAGAGAAGGGAAGGCCCTGGTGGGTTGAGGGACACGAAGACGGGGCTTGCGGGCGAGGAGTTCCTGTGGGGGAGCTGTCGGGAGGCAGACAGGTAGAGACGCGGGGACGACTGTCCCAGGTGCGCGCCGCGGGGACGCGGTGGGGACGCCATGGGGACCCCACGGAGAAAACGGAAAGAAGGGCTGGTTGGCGGCGTGAGTCATGCACCTGGGAAAGGAGCTGGGTGGGGGCAGGGAAGGAACGACCAGGAAAACGGACAGGCAAGACCTGTTCGCTCCGAAGCGGACGGGCCTCAGGCTCCGGCTGCAGAAGGAGAAGCCAGGGTAGGGGCGCCTTCCTCAGAGGCAGGCATGAGGACAAAGGGGCATCGCAAAGAGGAAGCAGAGCCCTTGAGGAGAAAAGGTGAGGAAGTGTTTTGTCGGTTTTTATCAGGTTATGCCGTTCTTCCGAATGAGAACGAAAGTGCGGGTGTAACCGGATCTGAGGGAGGGAGGCCTGAGGTGAGGGAAGGGACAGGATGGGCCCATGACAAAGCCTGGAAAGGAGCTATAAAGAACAGGACTGACAAGAAGCAGAGAAGGTCTTCCTGGAACTAGATCAGGGCCCGGAAGCCGGTGACACGCTCAGCCGTGGGCCCTCTGCCTCGGCGCGGCCTCCTGCCTGGCGCTCCTCCTCGCTAGCTGCGAAACGTCAAGTAGGTTGCTTAATGTCAATCTCTGCCTTCTGGGTTAAGAAATGGACATACTACTAATCACAGGACAGACCTCCAAGGGTTGCGGTCAAGATTAAATGAGATAATATATGTGAGGAGCTGGCACGTACTCAATGCTCAATAAACACTAGCCATTATCCCGTCTCTGCAGAAGGCCCCGTCAGAACGGACACTGGTCTACTGATCGTCATGCCCACGTCTAAGTCACCCTTTCTGCCTACAGCATGTAAACCACAGAGATTTACACGTGCGGAAGAAACGTAGATAGGTACAGCCTTAGCAATTTTGCCATCTTTAGTACTGAGAGGATCACCTGTGGGTCTAAATTCAGTTGTGTTCTTTACGCAAGACTTGCAGTTCTGACAAAGACAACGGCCATCCTGACTTCACGGGGAGCCCCGCCGGGCTGCAAGCTTGGAAGCAAGGTCTCTCTGTGAGGTAATATATTGTTTAGGAAAAGTCATATGAAGGAGAACTCTACAAGTTCTTCTTCTTTTTTTTTTTTTTTAATTTAGGAAGGTACAATTTAAGCATAGGTCCTGTTCTTTTTTTTCTGGGAGGTAAAGAAAAGAAACACCTTGGACTACTCAATCATCCTTCAACAGACAGCGTGGTCTCTTAAATAAAACACAGATTGGGAGAATGAGGAGGAGACAATCGCTGAACGTTCTGGAGAGAGACTGGATATGCAGTTCACAGTTCAAGCAGTAGGAGACAGGGTGACAAGTTGAGGAATAAGAGAAGAAAGTACATTGTCAAAAAAGAAGATAAGGGAAATAAAGTAGCAAGTGTTTAAAGAAAAAAAGACACTAGAAAATTGAAAAAATCTAGAGATAGAAGAGTTGGACCAGATGGGATAAAGTGAGGAGTGAACAAGAAAGAGATAAGAAGCAAGAAATGGGTCACACTAGGAAAGATCCTTGCTATAATGACCATGCGAAGCATTAGAAGGGGATTAGAGTGGCCCCTGAGATGCCAAGTTCCAGGGACTCAATTACGCAGCCTTCCTTGATCACCATCTATGCGCCAGTCACGGGACTGAGAATCCCCCCGGAGTGAAAATTCCCGTCTCTATAGGAAAGTTTCTGGGCACGAGCAAATGAAAAGATAAAGGAGAATAGGTTTTGAAAAGTATAAAACTCCACAAACACACCAGTGTTACTATTACCAATACCACGAGAACCAGACCCGGTCCCAGCTGGAGCCTTGGGTCTCACACTCAACCTCCGGTGGGCCAAGCAGGAAATCCAGTCCCTGCTGATAACTGCCCAGGCCCACAACAGAAAAATGGCCACTCCACTGAAGTTATACAAATATACTGGAATGCCAGTTGGCCATGAAAAATGACAATAATGCAGATTCTTCCAATATTTGCCAACACACGGAAATGTATAAATTAAGTGATATTTAGAGAAATGAACAAAGAAATACATAGGTGTTGACTGCAACTGTTAAAGCTGCGTGTGTCGGGCGCCTGGGTGGCTCAGTGGGTTAAGCCGCTGCCTTCGGCTCAGGTCATGATTTCAGGGTCCTGGGATCGAGCCCCACATCGGGCTCTCTGTTCAGCGGGGAGCCTGCTTCTCTCTCTCTCTCTCTGCCTGCCTCTCTGCCTACTTGTGATCTCTCTGTGTCAAATAAATAAATAAATAAATAAAATCTTAAAAAAAAAAATAAAGCTGCGTGTGTCTAGCCACTGAAAAAGATTAAAGTAAGTGCAGAATGATATAAATTATTAAAATTCAGTGTACATTAGTGTTTTTCTTTAAAGGTTATGTATTTAATGATGATACATATGATAATAACACACAGCAGCCTAAAACAGCTGCCTTCACATTTGAAACAGACTAGCAAGTTCTTGCAACTTTTCCCAACAAGGCTCTCCAAGGCATTTTGTCATGCCAGTCTCTTTTAATCTGTCAATCAAAAAATTGTTCTTGAGTGCCTGTTGTTAGAATCAACTATATTTATCATTGTAGAGTACAACAAAATGGCTGTATCTGGAATCACACTGTCTAGGTTCAAACCTGGGCTCTGTCTTCCAACTTTCATCACTTTGAGCATGTTAGTTATTCTGTGTTTCAGTTCCTTCCTATGTCACATCACTGTTAATATTAAATGCTTTGGAGGATCACTGTTAATCTTAAATGGCAAAATAAAAAAAAAAATAAAATCTTGCCCTTTGCACCAACATGGACACAACTAGAGGGTATTACACGAAGCAAAATAAGTCAATCAGAGAAAGACAATTATATGATTTCACTCATATGTGGAATTTAAGAAACAAAACAGAGGCTCATAGGGGAAGGAGGAAAAATAAAGTAAGATGAAATCAGAAAGCGAGACAAACCATAACCCTAACTATAGGGAACAAGCTGGTGGTTCCTGGAGGGAAGAGGGTGGGGAGAATGGGGTAAGTGGGTGATACACATCAAGGAGGGCAGCTGATGCAGTGGCAGTGGGTGTTCGATGCGACCGATGAGTCCCTAAACTCTACCTCTGAAACTAATGATACGCTGTATGTTAATTCACTGAATTTAAATTTAAAAAATATCAAATGGCTAAATGCATTCAAAGCAATTAGCACAGTGCTTGTCATACACTAAGCCCTCAGAAGAGTCACCTGTTGTTAGACGCCACGAAGAGATCACTCACAGGGAGTATGGGCTAGTCAATGCCAAGTACTAGGTCATTGGTAGAAACATGCAGCACACTCGGAATTACCACCTGGGAGATGCCAAGAGGAAGCTGGCCCTGGAAGGGAAGGCATCTGAGCCAGGCCACAGGGAATGGATGAGCAGGATTCTGACGATCAAAATAAGGTAGGAGCTGCTCTACATTGATCGTGTGCGCCTCCCGCCTTCCGCACAGCTCGAGGCCGCGGGAGCAGCTCCAGCGAGGGGGCGAGCTGTGCTGACGCACCTGCCCCCACACAGAAGCTGCTGTAGAACAGAGCTGGCTCCCACCTCTGGCTCCAAGTCCCCGTGTGTGGAGGCAGACAGCTGGGATGCTGGCTCACCCGGGGCTCCTTCCCAGCTTCTTCTTTATGTTCAACTCCAACTGGGGTTTTCACTGCTCGATGTTGTGTTTGAATCGGCACGTTGCAAAATGAGCATGTGTTGCTCTTTTAATTTTACATTTCAACGTTTCCACCATTTTTTAGGGCCCCCTCTTTCAGAAATGATGCAACAGGTGGGAAAAACCATGGAAAAGACTTAGACGTTTTTCTTCTTATGATTTAGAAGAAAAATGTTAACAGGTTTGCTAATCCGTCAACACATGGCTTCACTCGGGTTCAGAGAGCAAATACTTCTCAGACCCAGCACCGGGAGAGAAGTACTGATTACTCTCCCGTACTCTTCAACAAGCAAGAGAGTGGCAAACCCACGCCTTCTTGGTGACCCTCTGCTCGCCCAGAGGAAGGAGGGAAGAGAGAAGGAAGGAATGAATGGAAGGAAATCCATAATCTGAGTACGGGCTCATTATTGTATCTTACCTATTAGGGAGTACCAATAAATTGTAAATATATTAAAATCATGGCAGGGCTTCCCAAAGATTGTTCTCCAAACCACTGCTGAGCTCTGAGAGGCTCTAGCAAATAAAGGGGAGGGTCTACAATGGAATGTTCGAGAAATGATGTTCAGTCTCATTCATCTTAGAGATTCACGATGCCCATGTGCCTGCTGAGTGTTCTAAGTTCTGCAATAAAGAAAGGTGCTTAACTTTATTTACCTGACAGTTTCCCAAATTTATTGAGCCAGAATCTTTTTCGCATACAAGAATCTATTAACCGTTGCTTAAAACTCGAGTCCTGTGGAATACAATATGAAAATGCACAGAATAATATTGCTTTACTAACACGTGTCTTCTTTTGCTTATGTTCTGGTGTAGATTTATAAACAAATGAGCATTAAAAAATTACAGCATAAACACAATTTAATCTTCCAGGGTGCTACAACCCTGACCAATCAGCTGTTTACAATGTCCCGTCTTCCACCCGCTACTGCCAGCATCACCTGCTTATCTATAGAAGAACTCAGAAGTACAGCCGTCCCATTAGGCATTCCCCAAATCCCAATGCATTTCTTAATGCATCTGCATTTGGACACTTCCCCTCATGTTTTCTTTTTAATTTTCACCCTCTCCTATGACGAGGGGAAAGATTTTAGCTGAGAAAGACGAGTGGAGAAAGCACCCCGGGCTTTGGAACTCGGGGAGAATGCTGGTTAGGCATGGGCAAAATATAAACCACCACAACAAAAATCTTTGAAGACGCAGCCTGGCTTTCCACAGCACTTAGCCACGCCTGCTGCGAGCGGTCCACTCCTGCCTCTCCCTCGATACACTTATCTTTGTTGAAAACCTTCAGCCCTGGCCTAAATCTCACAAACTATATTTGCTTTGATAAACGTGGAAGAAAGAACCGCACACATACGACATCTCCATACGTGATAACACATTGAGGTTTTTGGACCTGTTCCCAGGATACGTTTATTCTTGTCTGTGTGATAGATTAGATGTAATTTTCTTTCTTAAACAGCTAAGTGCAATTAAGAGGTCTCCGACGATGATCTTAGGTACAGCTCAGCTAGAGTGTAAATCCTGTGCGTGAATCCTACCACCCTGCAAAGCTCACGCAGGACAGAGGGAACAGGGAGCGTCCTTCTCCAGGGGCTAGAATTTCCGCAGGCTGATGAGCACGCATTCCACTGACGGCCCGGCACGGGATGGATTATCTCCTGCCCTCTCTATCATCACAGCGCTCCTCCTAACACCTTCCTGAGTTTAGATAAAAGTCCCTGAAATGTTCCAGGAGGTTAACCATGACCTGACTTAAGTAACACTTGAGTTACAAAAATGTTCCAGGAATTTAGGTTCAGGGTAAAATGGAAATAGCAGATGAGCTCCCAGTGGTGACAGAAAGAAACTATGTTCACTTAGACCTTCCACCTCTTCCCGGACAGCTATCCCTAGTTGTCCAATGGTCACCCCAAAGTCAATTTGTCCAGTTCAAACACATCATCTCCAAGTAAGTAGTACTCCCACTCCTCAAACTTATTTGCCCAGAAACCTTGAAATCATCCCCCAAACTCCCTTTCTTTTAGTCCCCTGAGCTGAAACATTGCCCGGCTGTTGCTTCCATCAGGCTGAACCATATGAAATTGCCACTACTTGATCATTTGTGCACGCAAAATAGCAATGTCACACAGGCCAACCTGACACAGAGTTAATTCTCAGTGGAGCCACCCCCCCCCCTTCCCTGATCCCCTCAGCTACTGTCTCATTAAAGGCTTCAGCTCTCACCTGAATTCTTGCAACCACCTCCTAAGGACCTTCTGTCCGTCTTGTCTTCTTCCACACAATCTTCTATGGATCTTTCTTTTCACAGAAATGCAACCATGACACTCCCCTACATAAAAACCTCCAAGAGACCTCCGCAGTCTTGATGACAGAGTACATTCTCCTTAAACAGAATGCACAAGGTGGCCTTTCTGACCTGACCCTCCTTCCTTCTGCTCTAGGTACCACCACTCCCACACTCAGAGCTGGCGTTCTGCTTACTTCTTTGTTGGTGCCTGAACAGAGAGTATTCTTTGGCCCACTTTCTGGAATGTTCTTCCTTCCAAATTTGCTTCAAACCCCTCTGCTACTTACTTATCTTTCAAAATCACCTCCATTACAACACGCTCCGGAAGGCCGTCACTACTCACCCCACCACACACACCCAGTGGGGATTAGGGTCCTGTCCCACAGGTTCATCTCATACCCACAGCACTACCACATTCAACACGCATGTCCTTCTCCCACTACGTGGTATGTTTCCTAAATGCAAGCACCACACCTCATTCCTCTGGGCGCCCCCAGAGCCCAGCACAGTGCCCAGCATGGACTGCGTTTGATGAAGCTGTAAAGGAATGAATTCATGACAACGCCACGGAGAGAAGTGCGAGGCGTTTGGAAGGGGCGTACGTTAACTGGAAAGGTAAACTCTGGAGTCCGTGCACTTCTTTGAAAGACCAACCATTGAAATTGCTGGTCAGATTTTTCTGTAACAGACATACACCCCCAATGTCTATTCAACAAAGAATTCCAAGCACCACACAATGGTGACCTTTCTTAAAACCTTTATTTAGTAAACCTAATTCCCAGGACAGCCAAGGTTTGTCCCTTTCAGCCAATTTTAGTGGGAATTCTTTTAGGGCTGAGGATTCCCAGCGTCATTTAGCTTAGTGCCTTGATTCTTTATTCTAACGGTCGCCTATTAGCCTTAAAAAATTAATGTGACTCCCAATCACCTAATTTACTATCAAAGAGGGCTCTGGACATTGGCGAGAACAGAGCTCATTAAAAATTAAACATTTCCAATCTCCTTATATAAACATTTACTTATAAAATATGCCCCAGCATAAAATTTTTAGGGTCCACATACAGAACAGGTTGGAAATAGAAAAACCATCATGAAGGTCCACCCTTCTAACTCCTCTGACTACAGCCTCTCCCCGCTCTGGTCCGTCTTCCATAGACAGGCAGACTTCCTGCAGTACCACACCCTCAGTCACGTCAGGCCCCTCCCAAACTGTCATGGCCTTATCGCCCACAAGATTCAGTTCAAACTTTTTGACCTAGAACTTTGGGCACTCTGTACCCTGGCTCCAACTTAAATTTCCCAACCATTTCATCTAATATGTCTTAACAGAAACCACGCTCTTCAGCCAGGCTGGACCACTCACTAGCTGTGAAGGATCCATTTATTCCACCCGTCTGGCCTGTCTCCTGGGGAGCCACACCCAGAAAGCCTGCCTACCCTCCCTCTCGGGCCCACCAAATCCTCCTGACTCTTCAGGAAGAACCCTAGCTTCCACCTTCTCCACGATGCTCTTCATATCTTTCTCTTCTCCCTTCCTGAACTCCTACAAGCCATACTGCCTGTTGGTGCTACTATCCATAGGTTGCTCTGTACTATTTGTTAACTGCAATTGTGTTTTGGTTCATCTCCTTAAGTAGCATGAGAGAGCTCTGTGTCCCCTCAAATCACAACTCAGCACCTTGTAGGTTCTATGTAAATACCTGCAAATGTACTTAAACCATGAGGACCTCTCAGTTCTCATGGTAGCTGCCCCTTCGTACCCTGACATAAGAAGTAGTCACTGAACTCAAGCTCACCAACTACAAAAACAGTCATCCCCTGACATTCCCAGACTTCTCTTTAAGGGTATGCTCTATGCCTCCAATTTGCCCACTTCCCAAGTCAGTCCTGACTACAAGTGGCAGTACTGGCAAGAGGCTCACACCCTACAGCGGTGGGCTTCCCCATTAGTCTCAAGGCTGTTGTCTCTGAGCTTCTACTTTTCATTGCCCCTAAAATGTTTGCAGTCTTTGCCGTTGGGTTTTACCCTGAATCCCAGCATCTTTTGGGCTGTAGCCCTGCTCTGGACAATTCAATCTTCCTATGGTATAGACCTTGGACCCCAATGTCATCAGCTAAGGTCATGTGCAAAAAGGAATGGGTCACCCTGGGCCATGGCACTACCAGCCACACCTGGAGGACTGTCATTGACTTCCTGTGTCCCCACCCACCAAATGGACAACTGAGTCCCAGACTGACTGTGCTTGCTCCATACTACGGTCTAGACAACTGACCGTACCTTGCCCTGTCCAGAGACAAGGCCTACAGACAGATCAACTTCTCCAACATGAAACTGACCCGATCCTAGCTTTTTCGCCCTTCCCAGTGGCTTCTACAACGCCTCCCAGTCAAGCCCTTCGGAGCTGTGACAAAAGCTGCTGCAAGCAAATCTCTTCAAGTTTCTCCTACAATATGGAGAAGTGAGTCAAGAAATATGTAATAACCCACTCATCTGTAAATTCTCTCTAGACTAAAGCTTTTTGAGGGCAGGGTCATTGTCTCATTCACTTTTCTTTTTTTTCTTTCTTTCCTTTTTTGGTTTTCTGAGCATCTGGCCATGAGTAGACACTCAAAGATGTTTGTTGCATGAATGGATGGATGAACACAGAACACTATGTGGCTTTTTCATCATTACCCAAATTTCAGGCTACCTTCCTAATATATACCTCTTTGAAATCGGGAGCTCTAAAATGAGGAGGAAAAACCCCATCTCCTGAGACAGCTGACTTATTTTTAGGCTCACCTCCCTAAATGTTTGTGCCTAGGGCTGATGGCGAAAGTTCTCCAGAGCAAGAGGCAGAACACAATGTAGACCAGAGGGAGAGAGTCTCCGGAGGGGGCAAAGCCACGCGTTGCTGTCTCAAGCTGAAGTACACCACGTGCATGTGAGGTACCATCAACACTTTAGTCTCCATTAATACGAGGTTCTGAATTGTTTCAGGAAGTTCAAGAGCGTTATCAGAGGATTCCATTTGAATCTACAAATATCTAATGAATGTCTCATAGGAAGCCGTAAAGTGAGTTACCAGACATGAGGCAGATGCCTCCCAAAAAGGAGCTCTTCATCCAATGGCAGACGACAAATAGAGCCATCGTAAGCCTGCCACAGAGAAGCCCAGCCTCCGGCTAGTGGTTTCCACGACTACGAAGGAGCTCACACTCACCGGTGCAGTACCCCACCAGGTTGAGGAACTGCTCTTCCTTGCAGCTGGTCCTGCAGCTCCCACCAGCAAGAGTGACATGAGGGTGACAGGAAGTGCAGTCAGCTTCCGACGGGCCGTGGCACTGCCTGCAGGTGGGGTGGCATTCTGGGGAGAGAAACAAAAGCCAGGATTGGAATCCGCCGCTCGGCGTGTGAATACATGCATGCGGTACGTAGGCCCACCACAAATGACAAGAGGAGCAGCCTGCAGACACCAAACATCTTTTGAAGATTCCTGAGCAAGCCTGGCCTACCCTGAGGCCCAGGCAGAAGACGACATTTCTGGTGTCAGTGAAGAGACTGTCCATGAACAGAACATGGAATCTAGAACCATAAAAATTCGAGAAATTGGCCACACATTCCAGAGGGCCCAGCATAACCATCCCAACGCAGGTGAGTGAGAAGTTCAGATCAAGGTCACAAAGCAGGAAGGCGAGTGGTAAGACTCTCTCCTTCTTGTTGAAATACTCGTGTGATTCAAAGAGCTGGACAGGGAGCAGAAGGAGACCTTTGGCTTCTCAGAATTCCTGGCAGGCAGAGGGGCCCCACGCGGCCAGGAGCACCAGTACTCCTCGCCGGAGTCCGGACGCCGGCCGTGCCCTCCATCCAGGCCTCCGCTTGGAGCCCGTGTCAGCGGCGACACTGGATTAAAATACAGAGAGCAGAATGTCCACTTCTTGGACATTATCCTGAGCCAGGTTTGAAGTCAAAGCTCTGCTTCCCCAGAAAAAGCACCATGTACTAAGGGGCACCACCCTGAAGACAAGTAAGTCCCAGAGGGCGCAGCGGTAAACACCGGTGTGCAAGGAGTAGAAGCAGGTTGCCACTGCGCCGGTGTCGCCGAAGTACGCGGCGGGAGCGGGTGCCTGGGAGGGGGAGAAGGGTTCCTCTGCCAAGGACGAGGAGGTCGAAGCCTGTCTGATTCCACGAGGAGGGCAGGGGAGGGACCGGAGCTGGGCAGAGCTTGCTGGAACCAATGACAAAGAATTCCCTTCTGGCACAGAGCTGGTGGAAAGCAACGGCACTGATTTCAAGTACAGTCAGCTGCCTCTCACTTCTTCTGGCGAGAGGCCAAAGGGAGATAAGAAGTTATGGAGAAAGAAAAAAAAAACCCGCACAAAAAATAAAGCAAGTAAGAAAAGGCACTACTGATAAGAAAGCCAGCACCTTCTGCATTCCTGAGGCTCTTACCCTGGAAAATGCCTGTCCAGAAGACACGCGAGTTCTTGGGATGATTTCCACCTCCCAGTTCTTCCTCCCTGCCGGACTTCCAGTGACCGGGGCGCCCTGCCTACTCAGGACACTGGCCATCTGCCGGCTGCAGGCGGGCAGAGGCATACACAGAGGAGAGCTAGAGCTACTCAGACTTAACCCCTCAGCAGCTTCACACACAGGACAACCAGCTGGGCTAGGATGAGGGCACGCAAGGACAGACCACAGTCTTCAAGGACAACCCCAACCCCGAAGAAACCAGGAACATTCCCCCTGAGCCTGATACAGTATTTACAGAAAAGCGACCCATCCAGAGCCTAGAGAGATGAAGAATGGACTTGGAAAAAGAAAATTCCGGAAGAAATATAATACTGATCTTGAGTCGTCTACGCTTCTGTTTACATTGGATTTCCTCTTTGAAGTTTGAGGCTTAGGTGAACCTAACGAGTATTAATTTATTTAAAAAATATTTTGTGTACTTAAAACTACACATTTCCTGACTCCAGAAATACATGTCATACAATTTTATAACAATTGGCTTTTTCCTATAAGTGGGCCTCAACGGTCTATTTTTAGAAATAAAATAGTAATGATGATAGAATGTGTTTTGTCTTATCTTTTCTTCTGTAGATACAAGAAAACACAGCGCTACAATAGGGTGCTTAAATTTTAGTATTTTGTCAATTCCAATAAAACGGTGAACTAATCTCAACTAGTAATTTCTAGAATCTCTGTCACCGAAGTATAAAGATGTCATCAAAAACATATTGGACCGACACATCAAAGATAAAAATAAATATCACTCCCTGCTGTTGCTCTTAGGCTGTAGCCGGGATCAGTGGGGCTGAGAACTACCGAGTTAATGCCAAGTGCCTGGTCCTACACAGATGCCCTAGAGCCTGCGCATAGTAGCTTGTCTCCGTGATGAACCCCATCGAGTCCATCGCTCCCTGTATGCACCGGGAAAAGCTGACTCCAATTTTTCGCTTCGTCCATACTCCCCTATTGGAAGAGCAGAACTTCACTTGTTCCCCTCCCCCCTCCCCTAACACATTCAAGACGAGGATTTACAGCCCAACCCTGGTCCCCTGGTATAACCACATTTTTAAGGACAGAGTCTGGCTGCTGACCAAGACGCAACGATGGCACAGGGAACCTGCCCCAGCATGTTACACACTTACCGGAGCACCTGCCTTCCTGGTTAAAGTAACTGTCTGGGCACCGGGAGAGACACTGGCCGTCCAACAGCACTTGGGAAGGCCGGCAGGCTGTGCAGTTCCGTGGGCTCTTCCCAGCACACCTGAAACAGGACTGGTGGCAAGCTGCAAGACAGAGGACAAAGCAGAAGAGACCGTCAGGAAAGTCACCGTGGGACGAACGCAGCAGCTCCCTCTCCTGTTGACATTTCTGGGTCGGAATAAGTTGTGCACGTCGGTTTCGTTCTTCCCAAGGACAGGGCACACAGCTCACACACTTCTTTCTAAAGGCCGTATCCTGCAAAGCAAGCATCTGTGGGACCCAGATTAAGAAAGGCACAAATGCCACGAAGCAGAAATAACCATTTGCACAGTCATACGTTTCTTTCTTCTCAGGTTCCATTGTCGGAGAATGTCAAACCAAGAGACCAGGAAGCCATAAAGCAGGTGTCCTTCCGGCAGGACAGCTCCTCCTCGATCAGGAGGCAACAGACTGTTACCAGGCTGCTCTAATTACAGAGACCAGTGTTGGAAGCTGTACTGACTCACAAAGGTTTACATGGTGCCTACTCTCTATTAGCGGTGGGACAGACACAGGTGAGAAAAACCGTCCAACATTCTGAGCGGCTCAAACCTGCTGCGCCAACAGACACACAAGCAAGTCACCAGAATCGTAGAGGGAGTGAGAGCATCACATCGCAATTCTCTGTGGCCTCGACTAATTCATGTAAGTTCTCAAGATTCCTACTGCCTCGTGTATAAAATGAGTATAAAGTGTACATAATACGTGAGGTGTGGTGAACACCAGTTGGGTTTGATACATGCAAAGTGTAAAGTTCTTAGGACAGTTCTGAGTACACTGTAAGGACTTAATAAATCTTAGCGGTAATTATTACCTTCAAGTGCTAGGATACAAGTACCCACAGGTGTAAGAAGGAATGTGGGAGCAAAGAGAAAGCAGACCTTTCTGCTTCCCTACATCAGATCTTTAAAATAAAGGGGATATTCTCCTCAGTTCCCACAGGGGGACGGTGTATTAATCACGCCTTTTTATTTTCTGTATTTCTGATGCCTTGGCATCTGGGGTCCTGCAAATCCTGGAGAGACGGCCCTCCAGAGCTGGCCAATTCCTAGAGATAGTCAGTGACTAGCTTGGGATCATGCCTTTCGTGAGCTACCTAGCCAGTCCCAAGTCCCACACCAATCACCTCTCCCAGGGCTCCTACCAAGGCCTCTATCCCCCCTTCCAGCTGGAGACATCCCCAACACCCCGAAGCCCACCGAGTTACTCCAACTAGCCAGTCCTAAGCCGCCACACGGCCGCACTTGTTCCTTCCCGCAGAAATCACAATAAAGGCTCTCGTTCACGGTTTCCCCTCACTCCCTCTGCCTCTTGACCAGCCCTGGCGCTTCCCGGCGTGGCCCCTGCTTAGCGTGCCATGCCCTGGTCCTCTTGGGACCTGCAACACATGCTTCTCAGGGGCAGCTGTCTCCTCATCTCTTGGCCTCATCTTACCTGAATAATAACAAAAGCTCTGTTATGAAATAACCAGTCACCCAGCTGCAATCATGCATTCATTTGTTATTGAGTGCCCAATAGATCTAGACGTTGGGGATACAATGGTCAACAGGACAAAGACCGGATTCTTTCCCATGTGGGTGAACCCACACATTTCACGCCACCTTCTGTCCGTCCAGGGGACAAGGTCCACAACTGCAGGGACCACTCTGAGTCTCCTCTGTGGCCTCTCCTGGCCCCTATAGCAAACACCCAGACAGAGGCCAGCTGCTTGGAATCAAATGTGATTTTGCACCACTGAGGTCTCCATTTCGACCAACCTCCAGTAAAAATCCGACATACCGTTTTTGATGTGTGTGAGGCTCATATAAGCCAGGATGTCCTGGCCCAGGGGTCCTGGTGGTTAAATACTCAATTACCGATACATCGTGGATACTCACTGCTGGCCGAAGCCCTCTAGTGCTCCCCGCATCCTGCCTCATCGACAGACCAGCACCGAGAGGCCTGACATCTCCACCAGGGGGATTCCAGGCGCTGCTCCTGAGCTAAGGCCAGCACCCATTTGGATTAGGCAGTAACTGGCCTTACTGGCTGATCAATATTTTGATTCTTATCTCTGGATATACTGCAGAGCTTTATTTCTATTCAACAGTATTTATTACTATATGAAAAACAGAGCTAGAGCTCCAATTTTTTAAAATAATTTCCTTTTTTTATATTGCCTTGTAAACAACTCTACTAGCACGAGGCTCAATAAGAACTTTTTCCCCCAAATATCTTCAAAATCACTGAGAAAACGTTTCCTTCTCAAAAAACAAAAAAGGAATAGGTAAGCAAATATTATAAAGGAAGAGTACACAGTAGCCCCTTATGTAAGACACGTTTAACACAAAGGAATGAAACAGCACGTAATAGAAAGTCAGGCGGCAATACTTCAAAAACCAGCTAAATTATATTGTCAACAAAAAGCTTTCCAGGATGATTTGGGGAAGCCACATACTTCCATAGATTTAAATAAACCTATGATAATACCAATATGTTTGTATTAGACTCTACAAGATTGCTAAAATCCCTAGCCCGTCCTACTAGACCTCCCTAATAGAAAGGAAATCAAAGCATATCATTGTGGAATTGGAAACTGGAGAAACACGAGTTATGCCTTATGAGCACACCACATATTTTATTTCATTCCACCTGGTCACAGACTCAATGTGATAACCTGGGCTCAGTGTGAATAAAGGTTATCATGATATAAATTATATAACTTATATATAATAAAAATTATATATATAATTTATATAATATATTATATAATATTTATTGTTATATTATTATTTATATATAATATTTATATAGCATTATATATTGTGAGCATATCTAATGTATTATATATTATTTAATATAATATAAATATTATTTTTTTATATTATATCATATATATATTATTATTGTCCCCAAATATTTATATTGAAATCTATGGACGTATGTGGCTTCCCCAAATCATCTTGGAAATATATATATTATTATAAGATACAATATTATATAAAAATATATATAATAAAAACTATATATAAATGATATAGTTTGTAAGTGCATAAAACAGGAAAGCAAAGCAGACAAAACGTTGGAATACTGAGGGAACAAGAACTCTACAAGAAAGTCCCTTTGCCGTCCACTCAATGTCAGACACCTAAATATCACGTGGCAAACTTGAGAACTGCTGTCATGGGAAACGTTTAATATCCAGACGGATGATGAGCTGTTAGCTGCTCAGTCGCACCGAGGGAAATGATGTACTGGGGGACCCCCCGACCAAGTCTTTTTTTCCTCTACATTGCTCTATTGCTGTCAGTACAGGCACTTGCATTTTGCATCTTTCAAACAATCTCATGAAATTTCAGTTCTGGGCCGGTTTGGGAAATGTCTCCACTATTTCAGTGACTTGAATGAAGCTCCATCATTCTGTGGAAGCTGCTTTCCAAGCCGGAGCTCCGGTCTGAAGTGTAAGATCCTTCAAGGAAGACTAACTCCATTTCAGGGCATGTACAGAAAGATTTGGAAGAAGTTCTATGAATAATTTCCCCACGTAATACGACATTTTTAGAGAGTGGCTTTCCAGTTGATGGCTAAGTGTATTTCTGAAAAAGCGTAACTGAGCAGCTGAAGCCCTAAAAGTGTTGGCATTTTTAAAAGTGTCCTTAGATGGTTGTAAAGTCCAATCAACCTGACTCCCGTCAAAATATTACCTAAAACAATTAAAACCCATCCATTTGTGTTCTGTTCTACTCTTTCTTATTCTGTTCTATCCTATCCCCTAGTTAAATTTCAGACAACAAACACTACTTCTTTTTTTCTTTTCCATGATATAAAAAGTGGAACAGCATCCCGATTCTCACATCATGTAAATTTTCCTGGTTTTTCATAGAAATGAGTCAAGTCAAATAAAGTCAATCTCACCCTCCTTTTCCTTCTCTCTCTTTCTTTTTTATTTTTCTTCTTCCTTTTTTTTAAGGAGCTGAGCCACGTGCGAGTAGAGATCACATCTTTCCCATCCTGTGATTCCTGCAGGACCTATCAGAGTCCCTGTCCCTGGCATGTCCTAAGGTCTCAGTCAAAGAATTTCTGCTGATCGAATGGGTGAGGCAGTAGGTGAGCGAGCCAGTGGGGCAGGGGTGCGAACACGGACAACAGAGTCCGCTCGTCCTCCTCTCTTTGTGATCATTTCCTTTCAGCCTTTCTGTGTTTATCTCAGGAATGTTGGAGCTTCCCAAAACGGCACCGTCTGCCCTTTCTCTTCTCACTCCTGGCAAACTTATCCATGGCTTTAACGATGACCTCCATGCTGGTGAGTCCCCAGTTTATGCGTACAGCGCTGGCCTTCACTCTGAACACCAACCACATAAATCTAACTGCCTAGGGGATACGTCTACTTGGTGTTTCGCTGGGGTCTCATTCTCCTCATTCCCAAAGCACTATTCATTATCCACTTCCACGCTCAGCCCATAGCTGCTTGAGGCGAGTTAAGGCATCACATTCCTCCTGTCCCGAACTGCTCTCATGACACACCCCGAGCCACACCCCACGCACTGCCTCATCCTCCCTTTGCGCTCCCTGCCTCACTTGGTAATCCCACTCTTCACCCACACTCTCGTGCTGCGAACCTCAGACTTCAACTTTCCCATCACAGCCTGCCCAAGGCCTGGTTTCTGTCAAAATCGAAATCTCTGGCAAGTCCATCCCACCTGAACCGCTCCCATGGCCCCGTAGCGCAGACCGTCGACACCACTCACGCTGTGGATGAGTTCAGCAGCTTCCCAAACGGCTCCCCTGCTTCTGCCCACTTACCGCCACACAGGTAAGGGGCTGATCTTTATAAAATGCAAATTGACCAGATTATTTCCCTACTTAAAATCTTCTAATAGTCTTCCAAGACCAGTAGTGTCAGCTCGAACTCCTTAGCGTAGAGCACCTAGAACACTTCGTGACGTGACTCTACCCCGTGTCTCCAGTATCATCCCCCTCAGTTCGCCACCTCAGGCTTCACACTGCGGGAATAACAGATACATCAGACTTCTCAAAAACAGCACTTGCTGTTTCCTTGACCTGGAATGCCCTTTCCCACCTTCTGCCCCGGGGAACTGCTCTCAATCCTTCAACAGGTTGATGACGCAGCTTTCTCTGTAGATCTTTTCTCAAACTCTCTCTCCCAGAGTCAGTCTCCTCTGTGCTCTTTGGAGGGTAGATGCCTTAAGGAAAGCTTCCCCAAGACGGCCACTTTGGCATAAAGACTATTTTGAGTTAAAAAGCAATCAAAACCCAGAAGATGCAGGAGAAGCTCTTCACCCTCCCCACCACTGCCTAAGGAGAATTTAGATGGGGAAGGAAGGAAGCCGCCACCAGAGGTGACGACATCATGATATAATCTGCGGTTGGCAGACAGGGAGGAGCAGAGCAAGGTCTTCTTGATCAAAGTCTTCCGGGTGTCCCATTGTTTCGAGTGGCCCAGCAAACATCTGTTTACCCAACATCTACTCTCTTTCATCTTCCTGAGGGTTGTACGCCCTCGCTTTGAAGTCTCAAACCTCTAACCCCTTCTCCTTCGTTCAGGATGACATCTACCTCATTCTGCCTGTCTTTGGAATTTCCAAGTCTGTATGGATTCCTTCTATGTATACTATTAAATTTGATTTTCTCCTCTTAATCTGTCTTACGTCAGTTTGATTCCTAGGCCACTTAGAAGGACCTTAAGGGGACAGGAGAATTCTTACTCCCCAGCGCTGTACTGGCAGTAGGCACAAGGCACAAGCAGTCTGCCCTTGGCCCCTCCAACAGCACGTATCATGTTCTTTTAACTCCTTGTTCAGATGTCAGTCTCCCTTATTCGATCATGCTTTCCTTAAGGCATGGTCTTTATCTTTTTCATCTTTCTATCCCCAAAGTGGAGCACACCCATGCCATAAAAATAAGAAGGCGAAAGGGAAGAAGACGGAAAATCACCAGAGGCATGCATTTGTACGGCTTATGTCAGCACTCTGGAGACTACATTAAAGAGTGCTGCCATGTATTTTATTCAATTAATGCAAGGGGATCCCAACTTCATAAATAATCACATACTCTTAAGCTGAGCAGGCAGACTCCTGCCCATTTATTTCTTTAATTAAAACTCTTTGCCTTAAGGCCTTTGGTGAATCTTAGCAACAGCTAAATAGATCAAAATACTCACGATATGCTTTTTCTCCTGGTTCACCCAAAGCAAGTTAATGAACCGACCAAAATAATTGGTGAATTTCCCATTTAAAAAGAAAAAGAAACAGTGTTCCAGGCCAAGATGGTGGCCTGGGAGTCTCGTGAATGTACGTCTGCCCACAGACACACCACATCTACCGCTACACGCGGCACAGTTCCCTCTGGGAGAAATCCGGAAACTGGCTGATATGTTGAGGGCCTCCTACACATCACACAAATGAGAAAAACACCTATATGGACACAGGTGGGGAAGGTTGGGACACATGCCATGCCCACCCCCACCCCCAGCGCCACACGGTCAGGAAAAAACTCCAGCTTCTCCTTTTGGAATAAAGGGTTTAGAGCCAACATGTGATACCACAACTTTCAAGAGTCCACCTGAGGGATGCGCCCCCAAAACCCTAGCTCTGGAAGCCAAAAGGGCTTGCATTCACAAAGCCCATAAGACTATAGCAAATAAAGAAACATTTCTTAAGGGGACCCCAAGGAATCCTGGGGTTACGCCTCCCTTCCCCCAGGAGGCAGCACTCAGGCCATTCTTCCTGCCTCTCCCTGAAAGAGACCTATTTGTGAATCTTAAAAACCGCTGCAACGGGTCAGGCTTCTAATGGAATGCACACACAGAGGCCCGCTCCCTGGGACCCTCTTCACAGACCTGGGGGTGGGGGCGGACACCATTTCTGTGCTCTACCTCTGCTCTATTCTAGGTCACTAGTGTCTTCCTGGAAAGAGCTTATGCTCATGTCGGCCGTACCCTTGACACCCTGGCTCTGGTGGTCAGTGAGGTCTGAGTTCACGGGTTCAACGGACCACAGCAAACAAAGAGACCGTTCTTCACCTGGAGGCTGTCACCCCACGACTCCGTGCAGAGGGCGCAGACAGAAATACCCACTTCCCAGTGTTGCTCTGAAACAGGGAAATCTGCCCGATCTTAAAGCTGCTGCTTGAGGCTCCAGTTTCCATCAGCCTCCACCTCAGGTGCTGACGGAGGTTCCCCCCGTAGGGCACCAACAAGTCCTGCACACCCTCAACTACTGGGGCCACTAGGAACAAAGCAAGGAGCCTAGACAATCACACAGGGTTTGAAAACCGCTCAACAGCCAAGGGCTGGCTGAACAATTAAGATTCAGAGAACAAACTGGTAGTTGGCAGGTAGGCGATGGGTGAAAGGGATTAAATGGTATAAACTTCCAGATAGGAGAAGTCCTGGGGTTACGATGGGCAGCAGAGTGACTGCGGTTAACATCATACATCTGAAAGTTGCCAAGTGGTGATCATTTCCCAATATACACGTACATAGAATCACTGTTATATACCTTAAACTAACACAATGTTATATGTCAGTTATATCTCAGCAAAACTAGAAGAAAAACAAAATTTTTTAAATTGATATCAAACCTGTATTGACTCTGTGCACTTTTGCCCCAGAGAGGCGATACTATCTTCGAGACTGAAAAAGCAAGCCTGGGAAATTGTAGTTGTTAAAATTTCCCTAATGTTGACCTGATTAAGGCTCTATGATTGTTCTCAGTCTAAGGAAAAGGAGGTCAGTGCAGGAACGGGAGCCGAGGTTTGCTACGTCTGCTTTCTTTGTTAAGTATTTACTGACAGACTACGTCAGAAGACGTGTGAGTAACGTTCATTATCGCAGTATAAAGTTCACCTTTTAAAAACTTGGAAGTCCCTCAAAATCACATCATCTTGAACCCTCCTGCCGAGCTGTGTGGGAATGGAGAGAATCCACCACCCACTCGCTGCGGAACTGGGGCAATCACGTGGCTGATCTAATCATCCTGACCATGTTCAGATCCAGTCCTTGGTCGCCACCGCCAAGCTGTTGAAAGGTGATCGACCTGCATCATTAATTGAGGCAGCTTGGCCTGAAATCCAGTTGTAAAGCTCTAGTGTGAAATGAGCAACAGGGAGCTGGGATCCGAAAAAAAGGAAATATTTCCTGAGCAGCTACATCCTGTATTAAAGCCCAGGATCCTTCGTTGCTAAATCATTCATTAGTTAGTTCCTTCAAGCCTTACTTTCTTCAGCTGTAAAATGGGAGTAAATGTAAATTTATAGAATTTTTAAAATGAATTTATTTATTTGCGAAAGAGAGCATAAACATGCATGAGTGGGGGGCGGGGCAGAGGGGGAAGGAGAAGCAGACTCCCAGGCAAGCAGGGAGCCCAAGGGGCTCGATCCCAGGAACCCGAGATCATGACCTGAGCTAAAGGGAGCTGCTTAACGGACTGAGCCACCCAGGCGCCCCAAATTTACAGAATTTCTAATAAAACTCTTGGTTTTAAGGAATTTGTAAATTTTATATATATATACATATATATAAAAAATATATTTTATATATATTTTATATATATATATATAAATAAAATTAAGAATCTATGCCAAAAGATTAAAAGAGGTTATCTCAAGGTTTAAGGGTTATCAGTAGAATTTACAAATAAAATAAAGGATACCTACTTAAATTTGAATATCAGATAAACACTGAATGGCAGTTTAGAATATCTCAGGCAATATTTGGGATATATTTACATTAAAAATTCCTTTTTTTAATCTGCTAAGCATTTTTATTTCTTAATCCTACATTTTTATTTGCTAAATCTGGGTAACCTAGTCACAGATGTTTTTCTTTTTTTTTTTTTTTTTTTTTTTTTAAGATTTGTCAGAGAGAGCGCGTGCGCACAAGCAGAGGGAGCGGCAGAAAGAGGGAGAAGCAGGCTCCCTGCTGAGCAAGGGGCTTGATGTGGGCTTTGATCGCAGGACTCCAGGGCTCCTCTGACCTGAGGCAAAGGCAGATGCTTAACTGACTGAGCCACTGAGGTGTTCCAGATGTTTTTCTTTTCTAATTTTCTTATCTGTATTTTTTTAAATGTCTGTAATATGTATTATGCATGTAATAAGAAGAAATAGAAATTAAGATTTTTAAAAACTGCTTTAGTTACAAGTATACCAATAATAAAATGATATGCTTGCCCATTTTTAATTAGAGGCTTTGCTTCCTTGCCTATGGTCCCTGGACGGGAGCATCAGCCTCACCTGGAAGCACAAATGCAGAACTCGGACCCCACCCCAGATCCACTGAATCTGAATTCACATCTGACGAGATTCCCAAGACATTCCAATGAAAAGCTCTGCTCCAGAGAGACCTCGACCCAAAGCTAAGGCTTCAAAACAGTTAAATCCTTTACAAAACAAAACACCAACAAAACAGCTCAACAACAATGCAAGGGGAATCTGAGAATGAGCTGAGTATCTGACCTGATCCAAGGAACCTTCTCAGAAAAGAGGAGAGGCCTCCCGGTGACAAGAGCTCTGGGTCCTTTGTCCTGTCCATCCGCCCTGGGCTGCCAGGCATGGCCACATGGGCTGCCCAGTCACCAAGTAATACCAGGAGGAACCTGTCATAGGACTTGGCATGAGAACGGCCCCTGGAATTGTATAAAATCATGGCCCCTACCAGCCCCGCCCTGGAGACTTCCGACAGACTCGGGAACTCAGGGAAGCCTGGGAAACTGGTGGGGGGGTGTGGGGGGAAATGGATTAAAAAAGCAAGGGATGGTTTTTGGTTGTTTAGAGGTTCTGGAGGAACTGAATTTGTATTATTTTATTTGTGCAAGGGGGTTGATGTCCTGGTTTTTGTTGGTTTGTTTGCTTGTTTTAATAAACTAGACTCTGTCAATGCTGACACAGTCCACTAAATACATGAGCTGAACTCTGGGTAACATTACTGAAGTCCTTCTTTTAGTTGGTACTGCATGCTAATACTGAGTAAACATGCACGGTTGTGGCTGACCACTGAAAATGCCTCCACGTTACCTTTCACAGTTAGTAATGGACCGTCTTGGACCAGCAGTTCTAGCCACATTTTGTAAACATAAAGGCCATGTGGGAAAAAGCAAGACAACGCAAAAAACAAACAAACAAAACACCTAAAAACCCAAAACGCATGAAGCCAAAGCTCCATCTTCTGAAGTGCCCAAGGTCACTCCTGAGGATGAGCCCAAATCGCAGGACAAACGCGAGCAAGGGCCCCTCCCCCTCTCAGCACCTCAGCCCACCTCTTCCCTGCCCGTTATCCTGCCCGTTATCCGGCTGCGGGCTTCACCGCACAGAGCAGCAGCCCATACACACCGGAGGTTTTGTTGCTACTGGTGTTTATTCATTTATTTATGATCTGTTTCTCTCACTAGAATAGAAATTCCTGACGGCGGGAATTTTGTCTGCCTCATTGATGAGTGCGCCCCCAGGACCTAGACGATGCCCAGCACCGAGGAAACACTCGCCAGACACCACAGAAGGAAGGGATGGAAACAGACCGGCCTGCCCTCCAGCTACGCACAAACACAGTTCACTTTGGTCACTGTTTGCTACTTTCATGTGTTTTTGTCCTTCAATCATAGACTTGGCTGTTAGTCAAATATCTCGAGTAGTTTTGTTTCATCTTCCAGTAGATAATTCCTGGTTCTGTCATGTAGCTCTGAGTTAACACTTTTATGATAACTTCTGACACCACTTCAGACTCTAAGTAAATTGCTTCTTCCTATCATGCATCTGCTTCTGGCTTTCATTAGCTGTCCTGACATTCTAATCACTCTGTACCGCAGTCTCAGAGACAGAAAGAAGCAGAGCTCCAGCAAACACTTGTTTTTTCTTCTTTATAGAAAAGCACTTGAGATCAAACGTGCTGCAAAATAAACCCTCAGTGGTACAGCCACAAAAATACTACAACCCTTTTTAAATGTTCGGCAAGGAAGCCAGGGTATTTCTGGGAACATGTGAGAAGGACAGCCCAGTGCAGTCTCACGGGGCTCCCCAGCCCGACGGCATTGACAACACTTCGGCAGAATCAAAAATGGAACAGATTGTGGGAAGGCAGAAAGGTTTCTAGAGATATGAGATGAGTGACAAGAAACACATCAATCAACACGCTTAATACTCAGATAGGGTTGGAAACGAGCGGTGGCTGCGCTCCATTTCCCAACGGAATCTTGGGCAACTCAATTAACCTTTTCTGCCACATTCTCCTCACTTATAAATTGAGCACAACAATCTACATAGCAGAGATTGCACAAGGACGCGGTAATAAATGTGAGTAGATAGCCTAGAGCGTGGCACCTAATAGTATTATGGGAACTAGCATAAAATCATGGGACCACAAGGGGCTCCAGGGGTCAAGCTAGATCTCTCCCATGGGACCACAATAAAACCATCCCACAGGGTTTAGACTCTAATCCTTTAGAAAAGGTGTGGGTACAAAGGGATTCCCAGAAAACTCCCCTTTGTTGAGAATGCCTCCTTCGATTTAAGATGGTCCAATCCTGCAGTATTAGTGTGCTGGGCTTTTGCCTTGTCAGTGACCGTAACACAGAGCGTGGATACAGGAGTCAGGCTGACTTATTCCACCAGAATCTGCTCTGTGCTAGACACACGACTTTGAACAAGGCACGGCTTTAACTTCCTGAAGCCTCCACTCCTGTAAAATAGCTATCCCGCTCACCCCACAAGGCTGGAACCAGACCTAAGAGAAAAACGAGTAAGGGCTTCTCTTAGTGTTTGGTCCATGGTGCGCCAGGTCAACAGTAACACCATTTTCTGGCTGGATAACCCTGGTCACTCGAATTTTTATTTACAACTTAATTTTACAAATGTTAATCATTTTTGTTTCTCTTTTCTGCTCCCTCTTCAAATTCCTGCTTTTCATTTTTAATGTATGTTCAAAATTATAGGGAGAGGCTGAGGAGCCTGGGAAGATTTCTTCTTGATTTATCCCAGCATCAGAGGGGAGGGCTGTGGGGTGTGTGCCTTGGGAAGGCACTGGGACTCTTAGGGACAAAGATTCCTGTATTTCAGAAGTAGCTGTGTGAAAACAGAGCCATGAAAGTTTAAGGGACCACAGAGAGTTTAGGCAACGCCTACAGGAATGGAAACCAGTGTATTTGGAGAGTAAATATCCTTCCCCTCATTTCTAGGCACTGTGTAACTTTTCTGGAGCCCAGTGCACCCCAGGGAGCAGGGGACTACCCCTATAATGTTCCTGAACTCCTGAGTATTTGGATGGACATTTGTGACAATTGAGCATGGGGCTTTATAATTTACCAAGAACTTTCACACTCCTAACTTCTTCTGATCCTGGCAAAAAGCCTATGTGAGAGAGATAATTACCCCTATTCTAATGCTGTGAATGCAGAGGCTCAGAGAGCTTAATGTCTGGCCTGGGGGCTCCGTATTGCAAATCCGCAACTTCCTACTATGCCGTATGACTCACTGTGTTAAGATCTTTTAACTTAACCTTGAAATCTGTCCTTTCCATGTAAGAATATATTCCAATGTAAAATTGGATACTGTAGACACAAAATTGAATCTACAGCACGCTTACAGTTACATCGTAAAAATAAAAACTCAAAGCTATGAACAGGAAAACACTTGGATATGTTATAGCAAAATGGTAGAGGCAGTTACCCAAGTGGTGGATCCTGGGCAGTCTATCTTTCTGCTTGTTCTACATTCAAAGTTTCCTTTAATGAACATACGTTCACAATGCAAAATGTAAGTATTGTATTTTTTTTTTAAGTAGCTGGAGAATCAAATAATTCACCCAACTTTGTGCAGGAACAGAGGGGCCTCCCCAGCCTCCCCGACCTCCCCACAGATCGTCCATAGTGCTTCCTCATCTCCTCAGCCACTCGTTGACGTCCCAGCCATTGAGTCAAATTATCCAGGACGGCGTCAACTCTCTGTTGATGATACGCTAGGCAGGGGCAAGAATCACTTCTACATTTTGACAGAAGTCCAGATTTTGCCCTGAAGGGACCAATTCATATTCATTCAGAGTAGCAAATTAGAAGAAATACTGAATGGAATTCTACAATGAGCTCTGGGTCTTTCTTAGCTACTCATACTTCTCAGAAATAATTCCTGTCTGGAACTTCTTAGAATGTGACTTCGGGGACGGGGGGTCAAAGGGAACCAGCTCTCTAAGGTCGTCTATTATTCACCAAGGGAAAGAGAACATCAGTGGGGGCCACTCCTTTGCGTGTCCAGCTTCTGCTCCATCCACAGTATCCTGGAACAATTCTTACGTGAAAACGAAGGTCTTCTGGCTTTGTTCTCACCTCACAGGATCTCTCAAGAGCAAAGCCCAGAAACTACCTCACATCTCCTCAACCCATGCTTGCTCACCTTCGCACAGCCCCGTGCTCTCCAGGTAAAACTGGGCTCTACACTGAGACACACACTCGCCAGAGGTGATGTTCGCGCCAGGCAGCTGCGCAACCTGCAGGCCTTCCCCGGGCTTCTTACACCGGACACAGTGAGCGGGTTCTGGCCCCAGACAAGTGAGGCAAGAGGAATGACAGGCTGCCAAGAACAAAATGCAGAAAACAATCCAAGGGTCATAAACTTGTTGCAACCAAGGGGAGTCCCTAATGCAATCGAAACCCCTTAGAAGAGTTCACCAGATACATTCTATCAGAAAACTGCTTTCTCGTGTCCTATACATAGCTCAGGGCGATGATATTTGTGAGACGTCCAGTGACGGCGATGTTAACGGGTCACATCTCTCGGGCCTTGTGAGGGCGGTCAAGCTGGACGTGAAAAACCCCAGCAAACTGGACAATATTATCTTGGTTCTCCAGATATACATTCATGGAATGATGTCTTAATATCATGGTCTCAGTTTTTGTTGAAGATTTTAACAAGTTTCCATACAAAGGCCATTACTGTATTTTTTGCAAGGACGGTCATTGCGTTATTGTCCACAATGTCATCCATCACCCGCTCTGTAAGCATCCAGGCAACAAATTCCTCCTAGAATTTACGTGAGGAAACGCTGCTTTCCTAGACAAGGAAGAGCCCCCTTCGGAGGAGCAACAAGAATTTAACAACCATCACTGTTTCTCTTTCTCCTTGGCTACTGGGTTGAAATCAGACCCAGACAGGATACGGGAACTACCTCAGGCCCACATTTGACATAATTAACTGTTTACAAGAGCACTTTGATATAACTAACTCTAAAAGAGTTCTTTAAAAGATTTCTAAATTTTCTTTTCAGAATATTTATTGTGGCTTCCCTGTTTTAAATACATACATACATATTTATAACATATATATGCAAGTGTATATGTCTATATTTATATAAAATTATACAAATATATTTGTATATAAAAACACACACCAGTATATATAACATATAAATATATATAACATATATTAATATACATATAACTATGTATATTCTTACAACTATTCTCAAACTCTTTCCCAAGTTTCCCTCCATATAAATATACATAAATTAGCTGCATCTGCTTGAAGTGTTTGTCCCAGTTTCTAGTTTCAAAAGACAATGATCCCGCCCTCCCAATGAGCCCAAAGCCTTTTTGGCAAACAGCTATTTAAGACTTTCCATTTCCCTTAGCCCACAGGCATTGCTACTAACTCAGTTCGTTCAGCTTTATCGTTAACAAAGAAAGGTTCTTCAGGGAAAAACAAAATGAAGACTACAAAACACATTAGCAATGCTAGGAGAACAAGGAAAAGGAGGAAGTAAGAGTTTTGTTTTGTCTTAACGTATGGTCGAGGAAATGACCATCCTCTCAAAGATGGCCAGGAAAGTCATGAATTTCAGGGGCGACATCACAAATATTCCAACATAGTTTTTTCTTCAGATTATTCCTTGGCAATGAAAAAAAAAAAAGCACAGAATGTATATACATAGCCACAGAAGATAAACTGTAGGGGAAAAGTGTCCTGAAAAGTAACTTCCTTCTGATGGGAAAGTCTCTTAAGAATGGCGAGGACACCAACAGTACCTTTGCAGAGCCCGTGGTCAGGGTAGAAGCCCTCTCCACAGCTGGACAGGCAGTGGCCTTGACGCAGAGCCCAGGGCGGGACGCAGGCTGTGCAGTGTGAGCCCGTGGGTCCAGAGCAGCTGGCACACGAATTGTGACAAGCTGAGGAAGAGAGTGAGAGGGACACCAGGGAACTCAGGTGACTCATAAGGGTTCCTTATGTGCCAGGAAGCCCCTTCTGTGACACCTCAACCTCCTTCAGCTGTCACACTAAGTCGGGGGAAAGATGCTTCAGGAGGGGTTGGATACCCATGACTGCCCACAGTGACCTCTTACCATCTTTTATACATGTTCTGTTATTTACCAGCTACGCTTTATTTAATGTTTCCATTAAGGGGTTTATGCACATTGCTGCATTTAATCTTCATAGCAATCATGAGGTTGTGCAGATGAGAAAACTGAGGTCTTGGGAAGTTAAAAAATTTACCGAAGATCACAGAGGTGGTGAGTAGTAGTGTAGGGATTTAGCCCTAGGTCTGTCTGAACCTAAAACCCTCTACCTGAACAGGGAAGACTGAGAAATTTATCTGAGTTCTGGGGAAACTGGAATTTTCGCTGGCTTGTCCACTAATTTGTCCATGCCTTTAGCCAAGTCAGGGTCTCTCCAGGCTCAGGATCCCTGGCATATGCACTGCGAGGTTGGACTAAAGGATCATTTGAGATATTTTTAGGTCTAACGTAGGATTTAAGGCAGACTTACATTAAACAATCTTTGTATATGACAGTGTCGGGCATGCGTCTCTGCTGCTTTAGTCCTGGGTGATAATAGTGGAACATCTCTGACTGGTTTACAGATGATACCAGGGCCTGTCCTAAGGGATGGGACTGAGATACTAGAAGACTCCAGGAAACAATGGGCAGGAGCTGGGAGAGAGGAGTGTGGACGTAGGATGAGACTCTGGAGGGCAGGACGTCGTGGAAGAGGGATAAACACTGGGTGAGTAAAGAGGTTGGCAGACAAGAGGACGCTGCTAAGACCAGGCTGGGCAGATTAGAACATTCTGCCACAAACCCGCACTATAGGTGAAGTGAGGATATGTATGCTTGTTTTGGAGGAGAGGGGCAATCAAGGTGCCCCAGGCAGCAGTACGTTCCCGGAGTTGTCTCGAAGGAAAGACACAAGTCAAGCACATGTAAATAGAAATTTACATGTTTCATAGTTAAAGTCATATAAATCTGAAAGAACAATATATAAATAGCACATAAGCCCAAATTTTCAATAGATATGGACTTCAGCTTTACAAGCTATCAAACTTGGTTAATTTTTTTTATTTTATTTTTGTGATGTGTTATAGTTGCTGAGGTATGTGCTCATGCCATCTAAGAAATGATTTTGTCATACCTACGACCTAAGTTAGTGAAGGTTTGTAAGTACGTGAGGACTATACGAAGATCTTAAAGATGTTCTTCATGGTGAAAAACACCAGATGATCTCTAATGATGACTGATATGCATAAGTCTTTTACTTCATCACTCAAGTCCCACAGCATCCACCTACTCCCACACCAAATACACACGGGTTTTACAATGAGAAACCTATTCCTTTCAATTTGACATCTTCTCATCATACACACAAATTCTTAAGTAAACATCATAGAGCACTAGGTAGTGTCAACGTGTCAAATGCATTTTGATGATGATGAGGAGGACAATAATGATTATTCCTGACTTACCTCTGCATCTGCCAGTGGCCTCTGCATAGTACCCATGGGGGCATTCAGCAATGCATTTCCCATCATGCAATACTGTCTTCTCAGCACAGGTAAGACACCTGGGACTATTGGGGCCACAACTCTTACAGGATTGGTCACAAGCTAAGGGGGAAGAAACCCACCAGAGAAAGTCAATCATGAGCAAAGGGAGCACAGAAGTCTACTCTTTACAATGCCCACAGTTGGTATCAACATGGAAATCACATTGTCTCGCTGCTCCGCTGAGTTCTGTTTCTTTGATTCTAACATTTCAAAGCACTCTGTACTTTCTGTTTTCACAGTTGAAGGAAACGGGATAATTACTCGTTGAACCAAGCATACAAATACTCTGAACCACACCCACCAGCATATCCAGTATAATATAGGATTTAAAGTCAAAATGGGCTGGGGGGTAGGGATGCCAATCCAATAGGGGTTGAAGATATTCTCAAACTCATTAATAATCAGAAAAACGCAAAGAAAATGGGGTGTCCCCATATACCTAATAACCAGAAAAAAAGTCTGAAGCTTGATAATGCCGAATGGTGGCAAAGATGTGAACGAGACAAGCTTCACACTTGAGAGTGTGGATACTGGTGAGGTGGCCGGCATCCCTCCGTCAAAGAAAGAATCTGGAAAGTGAAGAAACTATCAGTTCTGCTCCCAGTTACCCACCCCAGGGCAGCTTCCATACAGGTTCATAAAGGGGCGTGCTTGGGGCGGTTCCCTGGTGCTCTCTCGTGACAGCATAGGGCTGGAGAGAAGTGGGGAGTCCGTTGTCAACAGCGGACGGGTGAGCCATGGGGCCGCAGCCCAGGGAGTTCTGTGCAGCAGCGAGAAGCAGAGCACCAGCTGATACAGCAACACAGGTGACTCAAACCGTAATGCGGAGTGAAAAAAGAACCTCGTGAACTCTGTAACGCATCGTTTAAGGGGGAAAAAAGGGTACGTACACTCGAAAGAATACTCATTTTACATGAACCCATAAAAATGAAATGTATGATTTGATAAAACAAATAATACATTATATGTTAATTTAAAAAAAGACAAAAATAAAATAAAATAGGGGCGCCTGGGTAGTTCGGTCGGTTGAGTGTCTGACTCTTGGTTTAGGCTCAGGTCACGACCTCGGGGTGGTGCGATGCAGCCCTGTGTCCGGGGCCACGCTCCGCGCGGAGTTGGCGCAAGATTCTTTCTCCCTCTTCTTCTGCCCTCCCCCGCTCACACACATGTGTGTGCGCTAAATAAATAAATAAATAAAGGCATAAAACATTGAAATAGTTGCCTTGGCGAGGAAGGGAAATGACTGAAGAGGAAGAAAGAGGGAGCGCACGGCTGACAGAAGCCTCTGAACTTACTGATTTACTGTGTTAGCCCGAGTCAGAAAAGCCCTTTACAACAGCACAAGTACTTAAAAGACTAAAGAATGAGGAGGTTTCTGTCTTTTGAATTTCCCCACCCTTTATATCTAACATTTGTAAAACTCAAAGCATGAACCGCCAATGAACTCGGCTGCTGTAAATTCTTCCAGCCGGGGCACACCACCGTGTATGACAGGTTGTGCTGGATTTTTCTCAGCACTTGACTTTGAGATTTCTAGAGATACGGGCTGCTCAGTTATAAATTATTAAACCAACACCAGCCAGTCTTTATCTTGGACAGCGCTAAGCTGAACTGGAAATAAGTCAGCATTATCAGCATCAGACGTTTTAATTAACATCCCGATACCAATCAGTGACTTGGTTCACTGACGTTTTAGAAAATATTTATACGAACGCTTCTGAAGGCATTTGGTACAAACTTGGAGAACTTTTAAGAATTTTAGGAAAATACAAACTTCAGTCTTTATCCAAAGGCCTGTGGGTCAACGTCCGCGGTGTCACAAAGCCGTGCATCGTGCTAAGCACACGGCAGGCGATGGGTCATTACTCGTGGATCAATGGATTCCTTGGCTGACTTTCAGCAATGGCCCATCCTCCTGTTGGGGAGTTTTTTTTTTTTTTTCCTGATGCTTTGTTTCCCAACGTACGCAGATAGCATTTCAGACGCATACTCTCTCCCTAAGCCACCTGTTCAGCACTCTTCTTTTTTAACGCTTCCAGTCAGCAAGGAGCTCTGGCTTTCTTCATCCAACCTCTCGGCCAAGTCGATTTCCACCCTGCACCGCCTCAAGGCTCACACTAACCCCTCATTTTTTAATAACCATTTTTTAAATACCCGCTTCCCTAGCAGAAGTCACTTTCTCAATCCAGATGTAACGTCTCAGGAGCAGGTCAGTGTCACAGCCCCTCGTCAGGGACAGTAGCCAGTCTCCCTGGGGACTTACAGGCTAAATGCCTTTGGATTAGTGTGAACTTGACGTCTGCTGACCTTTAGAGAACGCATCTGGCTTAATTGAGTGGGAAAGTGGCTCTGGCCGAAAAAGATGAAAACACAGCCACCTGGCCTTTCTCGAAAGCCTTGTTCTCTCCCAACCCCACACAAGAGCCGCTGTGACTCATCCACAGCAAGGGAGACTTTTCACACCAGTGATGCTGACGGATCTCCGCACAGCTTGAAGCAAGCAGCTGCCAAGGGCTAGCTCTCTTCCCCAAGACACGTGGATTTGTCGAGTCCCAAAGATCATCTCACTTTTGCTGTTGCCCTGCTCAGTAAACAAAATGAGGACAGTAACTCAAGAAAGTTTTAGGGGCTGCACATTTCTATTGATTTAGTGGACTTTGTTATTTAAAAAAACAGTCATCACAGCCTGTCCCTAGGTATGACCATCACAGTAAACCTTCAGTCCGGACCTTTTGTTCACTGTCCGCTGCCCCCGTGGACGTGGCAATGTCCACAGGGCAGCGGCGGGTCTGAAGGCTGACAGGAGGAGGGGTACGGGGGACAAGAGGATCAAGGGAGGCAAGAAGGAGAAGGAGAGAGAAAGAGCGGAGGTGCGGAGAGAGGCGTGTCCTTCCAGCCGGAGAGCAGGTAGGAGGCAGGTAAGATCGAAGCCAGAAGACGGAGGCTTGAATTCCAGCTCTGCCCCGTATTAGCTACTTGACCTTCAGCAAGTTTCCTAGCGTCTCTGTCTCATCCGGAAAATGAGGGCGATGACAGCCATCGTTGGGAGCAGCAGGCGCCAGGCACAGCACTTGTGCCGAACGCCGGCCTGGATCAGCTCAGGCCTCCCACAGCCCTCTGAGCCGGTGCGTCTCCGTTTCTCACTGCTCCTGTGACACACGACCCCAGACTCATTGGTCTGAAACAGCACAGTTATTATCCTACAGTTCTTTTTTTTTAACTTTTTTAAAAAACATTTTATTTATTTATTTGACAGACAGAGATCCCAAGTAGGCAGAGAGGCAGGCAGAGAGAGAGGAGGAAGCAAGCTCTCCACGAAGCAGAGAGCCCGATGCGGGGCTCAATCCCAGGACTCCAGGATCATGACCTGAGCCGAAGGCAGAAGCCTTAACCCACTGAGCCACCCAGGCGCCCTATCCTACAGTTTTTGAGGTCAGATGTCCTAAAGTCAAGACGTCAGCTGAACTGCATTCCTGCCGGAAGCCCTGGGGCAGATCCCCGATTCTAGAGGCCGCCTGCACGCTCACTGCCCCTTCTTGGCTTCACCCTGACTCCTGTTTCTGTTTCAGATCGACTTTTCAGATTCCTAGAAGGACCCTTGTGGTTACTCTGGCCCGGTGGTCTCCCCCATCTCCGGATCCTTGACTGAATCACCCCTACAGAGTCCCTTCTGCCATCTAAGGCAGCAGAGTCACAAACGCTGGCTATTGGGACGGAGACATCTCTGAGGGGCCGTTACTCTGTCTCCCACAGGAGCTACGGTTACCCCCGATCTCCATAAGGGAAACTGGCGCACGGAGAGAGCACTCAACGTGCCCGAGGTCGCGCCTCCCCCATGCCTTCCTCTCTCAGTGCGTTAATGTTCATAAAGTGCTTGGAAGGAAGCACTAAGCTGAGTTAACTCTCAACCACCTTGGCGTGGGCATTAAAGAAAGACAGAAAACACAGTCACAGCTTCAGCTTTAAGTCAGCGACACCACCACAAAGGTAGGTCTGCGGCTCGCTGCTCTGGGGACGCCTTTGTCTCTGCGGACACTCGGGTGCAGTCGGGCACCGATGGAGAACTCGGAATTTGGAGGAAGGAAGCCCTGCTCCTCTCCGTGCAGCTGGGAGTCTGGAACGAGCAGCTGGAACCTTGCAGGATGGGGCCAGAACCAGCCCCGCAACCACCACGCTCTCATGAAGCGGGGACATGAAAGGCAGTCCTGCCAGTTGGAAAAAAGAGCTTGCAAACCGCTGAAACACTGTCGACCTTAGCGGCCATTTGCATATCTCCTTAAACATTTTATCTCTTTGAGAAAGAGAGAGAGAGAGAGCAAGCACGAGCCAGGGGGAGAGGGAGAAGCAGATTCCCCGCTAAGCAGGGGGCCTGACACGGGCTGGATGCCAGGACCCGCAGGACCCCGGGATCATGACCAGAGCCAAAGACAGCGGCTTAACCCACTGAGCCACCCAGTGCCCCTGCCATTTGCCTATTTGTTGACTAAAAAAAATGTTATGGTTTTAATAAAACAAAGGATGCTGGAAGAAAGAACGCGGCTCTGGCGCATGGAGCAGGCACTTACGGCTGCAGATCCCCTGCCGGTTGTAGAACCCGAGGCCACAGCTGCTCTGGCAGACGCCCTCCCTCAGCACGTGGAGGGGGTCTCTGCAGGCCGAGCAGTGCTTCTCCGTCGGACCCCAGCAGGCGGCACAGGACTCGTGGCAGGCTGCGGGCAAACGGCAACATCGGTGAACACGCTGGCGTAGAAAGGACTGGGTGCACTGTTTCTTTCAAAGGTTTCAGAATTCATGAAGAGGATGTTGGAGACGTCATTCCCAAATTGCGATGCACATATGTAGGCCCCAGGAGAACAACACCCCCCACCACCACCAAAAATAACTATTTCTGTTGGCCAGAAGCACAACTGCAATAAAATACTGCTCGGAGACTTGGAACAAGCCATCGAGGCTTTCGAGTAACGGGAATCCCAGGAAAGGGAACCATCATTCTCTAGACAAAGATGGTCTGTCTAACGAGATCCGATGGGCCTCGCTCAGCGTGCCACCCTGTCTCTCATAACCAGACACTGGAGTGTCGACAGGGTCACCAGTCATGCCTCCACACCATGAAGCAGCAGCAAGGAGGGATGCCATGTACTCTCTCCTTGATTAGACCTTGAAAGACGCGCTACTGCTGGATTTGCACTGCTGTCTCCCTGCCTTCACCCCTGTCTTCTCTCTCTCTAGCCCCCCCTTCCTTCCATCTTCCCAAAAGACTCTTCCGGTCCTCCCCCAACACTGGGCTCTGGTCCCCCACCCCCACCCCCCGCCACCAGCTTCTGCTCTCAACATGCATTTTGACATACTTCTCTCTTACAACTTAACTTGCTAAGTATACGTTGTTCCTAAACAGAGTTGTTCCTTTAACACTCAGAAATACCCTCCTCTTCCAGTATTTGGTTTTTACTATTTGTGTTTGCTTTTCACCTTAGCATGTCTGCAAAGAGACGTCTATTCTGAGTGATCGGTGTTATTAAAAGTCAATTAACTGTATGCCTAACCCCAACCTATGCTCCTGTTAATGCATCCTCATTTTCGAAGTGTTTGCTTCACTGTGGAGCACAGCCTGTACGGCAGAGGCACTCATTCTGACCAAAACTGGGGGAGGAAATGCCTTTGCTGACTGGAAGAGACTGGGGACTCTCTACCTAGGTAATTCTATTATGTATCCCTTTAGATCAGAAAAGGGTGCCCTCATTGCTCATCTCAAGGTCCAATGCCTTCCTCTCCGCTGGAAACTGCACAGGAAAGCCTTAATTTCAGACAACTTTCCTCCCCCAACAAATTCAGAGATAATTACAAATTCTGTTAAAAGCTATAGGGTACCTGGCTGGCTCAGTGTGTTAAGTGTTTGACTCTTGATTTCAGCTCGGGTCGTGATTTCAGGGTTGTGAGATGGAGCCTCGTGTGGGGCTTGGCACTGGGCGTGGACCTGCTTGAGATTCTCTCCCTCCCCTCTCTCTGCTCCTTCCCTCTGGCTTTAAAAAATGTTAGGAAGGGCTCTTTGATAAAGAATGACAGCGGAGGGAGTGGGAAGCAACCAACTTGAGGTAGATCTAAAGGATGGGAAGTGGCCAGCCCTGGAGAGAGCCAGAGAGCAGCACCAACAAAGTCCTTGAGCAGGAAAAGAGACCAGGGCTTCAAGGAACTGAAGGCTGCCCCCCTAGTGAAGCTCGAAGACACAGAGGGACCAGCAGGGCACCGAGGGGCACACTGGACTGATTCATGGCGGGAGGGATAGGCAGAGGCCCAATCAAACGTGACCTTGGAGGTCAGGGAACGAAATGAGGATTTTACCCTAAGTGTAACGTGAAGTCTTAAATAGGTTTAAGCAAGAGCAGCACACGTCCTGATTTTCAAAGCTCTCTCTGGCTGCTGTCTGGAGAGGATGAAGGGACTTGCACGTAGGGAGACAGACCAGCATGGAGTCCCCTCCTCTGGTCCAAGCAAGAGATGACAGCAGCGGATGAAAAACAGAGTTGGAGGAAGGTTTACTTATTTACGAACTCCACACTCGGTACTTCATTGCTATTGAACATCTTCGTTATATTTTATAATTAATCAATGATACTAATAATTAACAGAATTTTATAATATAATCATACCATATATATAGTTTAACACCTTATTTATATTTTATTTTATATTTATATTTTATAACCGTGTTCCATGAGGACACTCTATATCGGGATAAGCTACCCAAAGTACATGATAATTAAGGATGTGGATCAAAGATCCCAGTAACAAGGTCCACCCTGAACACCCATGAAATCGGTCATTCGCTCACATTGCCCGCTACCCTTCAACCACTGCCTAGAGTCGCCATCCAAGCGTCTATCCCTGCTTGTGCCTCAGCCTTACTGACTCAGGAGTCGCTTCAAAGCCATTGCCTAGCCAAACAAACAAACAGAACGAACGAAAAACACAACTCATTCCTAAGAAGGTGTGCCGGGCTCATCTACCCGTGTTCAGCAGAGGCACCGGCCCCACGCAGGGTGCCGTGGCCAGCCCGCGGCCCTCCCAGCCAGCCGCAGGAGGCGAGTCTGCTGCAGGAAACACTCAAACCAGCCCCCGACCTGAGCTCCCTGGGGGCGTTGCACAAACTGCACCGGGGAGCAAGGCCCTGAGAGGTGGACAGGAAGAAAGGTTCAAACGACAGCAGGGGCCAGACCGCAAGTGTCACGGAAGCCAGGCGAGGCCCTGGGACTTCATCGGTAAGAGTTTTAGTCAGTTTTGCTTCTTAGAGAGTTTACTCTGCAGTGGGGAGAGGAGAGGGTAATTGACCCAAGACATTCTTTTTTTTTTTTTTTTTTTTTTTAAAGATTTTATTTATTTATTTGACAGAGAGACATCACAAGTAGGCAGAGAGGCAGGCAGAGAGAGAGAGAGGAGGAAGCAGGCTCCCTGCTGAGCAGAGAGCCCGATGCGGGACTCGATCCCAGGACCCTGAGATCATGACCTGAGCCGAAGGCAGCGGCTTAACCCACTGAGCCACCCAGGCGCCCGACCCAAGACATTCTTAAGGGATGAAATCGCCTTTGTCCGGGGAGCACAGAGAAGGAGAGAAATTAAAGCACGACCTCCTAGTTCTCTCCGGGGATTGGCCTGGAGTGGTGCAGACATTCAGCTGCACTGGCTTTAAAATTGTAAAAATACTTCCAACCTGGCTGGCAAATAGCGTCATCCTGGTCCCTTCCGGATAACCCTGGTTTCATCCCTGGGAAGCTTAGAAGACACGGAGCTCCAGCAACCGAAAGGTCTGGCACAGGGGAGGGTCTCGGGGTTGCCCACCGCCCCCGCCACCTGCTGACCAATCTGATTTGTGGCGTACTACTTGTTAAATTTCTTTTTAACATGATCCCTAGTGTGGCCAATCAGAACAGGGCCAGGGAATGAGCAGGATCGAGGCTACAGGCTTAGGGACAGCACTCAGGCCCGTCACCAACTGAGCTGCACCTAACTTTTCAGCCCTGCCTTGGGCTACCTCCCTGGAGCAGGCCAGGTCCACAGAGCAGGTTGCCCTAGGCTTGCCTCGACCGGTCCGTGGGCTCCCGATGCGCCCCCGGGACTCACCCAGTTGGCAATGCCTCCAGCTCCTTCCACAGCCCCCGTGATCCTGGTTACACTTGCGAGGCTTAAGCTGTCACTACCTCTGGGAAGCTTTGCTGAACTCGTCCAAACCGTCCCTCCTTCCTCTGTGTTCCTGCAGCTCGGTGGACCTCCTCTCTTCGGCTGTTGATCTGACTGTCCTAATCATTTGGTTACAGATCGGTCCCTTTCAACAGAATGTAGTGAAAGACCCCTCTCCCCTTGCTAAAGGCTTCTTTAAGTGACCTGATGTCCCCACAGCACCCCCTCTCCCCTTGCTGAAGGCTTGATTACTCCCATAGCCGGATGGCAACACATACCAGGATGTCTATTGTCTGTGATCACCCGGTCTGTCAAAAGAAAGGACAAATGAGGAATAGAGTGTACCTGGGAATTTCCAGAGTGCTGACCCAAGGAACCACCAGAACGCCCTGACCCCAACGCCCAATCATGCCTGAATCAAATCAATCAATTAGACTCCTGTAACCATGCATATCTGCTTCTATAGGATCGCTTCCCGCCACCGCCTCCCACCAGAACAAACCATTGTGTCCTTGCCTTAAACCCAGTGCCTGACAATGCTTGATTTAAATTTACCAATCAGATTCCTGTAACCAAGCATCTGCTTCTGTAAGACCGCTTCCCGCCACCGCTTCCCGCCACCCCAACCCTTGCCCTATATAATCTGCTCCCCAACCTAGCCCGGCGCGCTCAGTCCACAGAGGCTGATGCGTCCGCAGGCGCCTGTGTAACCAATAAACCTCTTGCAACTTGCATCCAGTGGAGGCTTGGTGTCTGCTTCTTGGGTGCGGATCGAGGGTCTTTCAGTAGTATCCTCTGGAACGGGGGCCACGTTGGAATCGTCTCCACCCCAGTGTCCAGACTGACAACTGGCACAAAGTCAGTGTTCAGTAAATGTACATTAAATGAATACACGGCAGATTTTTCTTTTTTTTTACTGGTTATGACAGAATCATCCTATCCGTTACCTTCTACATGGAAACAACCAACCACGATGTCATAGTCTGAACAGGAACAGGTGATAACTTCAGACAGATAAACTTGAGGCTGTAAATTTACCTACTACATAAATCAAAGTCCAGATCTCCTTCCGATGACAAGTACTTATGGCGTACAGAGCACCAACTGGAGGCCACCTCCTCTCTGTTTCCATGGCAAACAAACGGCATGTTCGATGGTCAGGCAAGTCTGCAGAAGGGGTTTTTATTTCTTCAATACGGGACTCTGCTGAGCTGATGTTTCTTTTTCTTTTCTTTTCCTTTTCTTCTTGAGCTGTCTCTTTTTTTTTTTTTTAATATATTTTTTTTCTTTTGTCAGAGAGAGTGAGCACAGGCAGACAGAGTGGCAGGCAGAGGCAGAAGCAGGCTTCCTGCTGAGCAAGGAGCCCGATGTGGGAGTCGAGCCCAGGACGCTGGGATCATGACCTGAGCCGAAGGCAGCCGCTTAACCAACTGAGCCACCCAGGCGTCCCTGAGCTGTCTCTTCTTATAGTGACGTACTCCTACTGTGTTTTGCAATTGATTCTAATTTCTAACACTGAACATATGTGACTGCAGATAATCTCTTCTTCTAGGCTGGTTTCACATGTGGCTTTTATTATCCTTGGCTTATTAGGAAAAGTAGAAGGTCACTCGCTGACTTTTCGCCATAATTGCTCTTAGTGAAACATTTCAGATCACTCAGGGTTTGAATTGTGTATTGTGAAAATGTGGCAATAAATTTAAAAAGAGGGCTAATGAGAGAAAACCATCTTCTTATCTTACATGCCGCACATAATTTATTTAGGAAAGCCCCTGACTTTTCTAGAGCATGGCAAGACATGTGTTGGCTTGCTGAGCAATTCATTTCAAAATGAAAAGAGACAAATTACTTTTGTTTCAGCAACTCTAGATTGAAACCAGACTCTAAAAGTAAGAAACTTCTTTTTGTTCCTTGATAATTTTGAGATAGAAGATGGCTGTAAGAAAATTATAATCTGTGCTTCTCTAAATATAAAATGCAGCCCCTCTCCAGGGATGTGTTAAAAGCACTTCTTACATAGAGCACCTGGGTGGCTCAGTGGGTTAAGCCTCTGCCTTTGGCTCAGGTCGTGACCTCAGGGTCCTGGGATCGAGCCCCACATCGGGCTCTCTGATTGGTGGGGAGCCTGCTTCCTCCTCTCCCTCTGCCTGTCTGTCTGCCTACTTGTGATCTCTCTCTCTCTGTCAAATATATAAATAAAATCTTTTAACAAAAAAAGAAAAAGCACTTCTTACAGGCAACTTCTCATTTTCCAGGAAGCCTTCCCAGACCCCGGTGGGCTCAGCCTGCAGTTCAAAATGCCCCTCAGAAATGAGAAGGAGCATTGGTCCCTCACCCTCCCATGGCCTTTTGGAATACGTTTCTCAGCCATCCCCAGGGAATTGCACACTTGATCAGCAGGCCCTTTCGGAGTCATCAGGCTGTGGTTCTGCTTTCCACACCGCCACGGGGGTTTTCACCAGCGACTACGCAGAAGCAGCCGGAACTGCAGACACAAGCAGCTGTGTCGTCCATAGTCAAGTTCCTCCATTCCCGTCGTATCCATTTTGTAGCAACCATTAGCTTTTGTCCTCGTCACACGAATGACGGGGAAGGACTTGCCAAGTTCTAAATATCATCAGGAGACGGTGGGTAAATCTCCAATAAGAAGCTCTTGTTCGGGGCGCCTGGGTGGCTCAGTGGGTTCAGCCTCTGCCTTCGGCTCAGGTCATGATCCCAGGGTCCTGGGATCGAGCCCCGCATCGGGCTCTCTGCTCCACGGGGAGCCTGCTTCCTCCTTTCTCTCTCTCGCTGCCTGCCTCTCTGCCTACTTGTGATCTCTGTCAAATAAATAAATAACATCTTAAAAAAAGAAACAAGAAGCTCTTGTTGGATGAAAAAACGTCCTTTCTACCTCACACTTAGCTTCACCGCTCCTCGCCGTCCTAACCTGCAGAGTGGGAGTAACAGTAGCTCAGGAGGCAGTGGTGAGACGACTCGTTACCTATTTGAGCAAGCAGAGGCCGGCGCGCGTGACCTGGGGAGCGGCGTGCGCCGCGAGATCGGGCACACCTCGTCTCAGCTGGTGTCAAAAATGATGTCATTGTGAAGGCAGCAAAGTAAAGTGCAGCAGGAGACCAAAGAGAAGGACAGAAGAGACGGTGGGAAAGGTGGTTCCTTAGACAGGACACAAAGAGCCCTCAGAGAACATTCCAGCAGCTACAGGAAAGGTCGCTTTCTCCAGCCTTCCCCAGAGGACTCAGACTCTAAAGCTCTTCCCTTGCCCCCTGTACAACAGAGCAGCAAAGCCCTGTGGAAAGCGACTGAACACAGCCTGGTGACGGCGGGGAAGCCCAGAAGCTGACCCGACTCGTCTCCTTTCCCCGACCACAGCCACGGGAGGCCGAGGCGACTTGTTGTGTGAGAAGCGCGAATGCCAGGCCCGTGTGAAAGGACACGAAGTTCACGGGCGTCATCACAGTTTGATCCTTTTACGACCATCTTCTGTCCCCTCCAGGCTGGGTCTCCATCCTCAACCTGCCTCCCCACACCGGCGGGAAACGTGACACCCTGAAATGGGAATATGGGGTCCGCACACATTCGGAAAACCCAGATGTACCCGAGGGAGTTCCTAGCAGAAAAAACACAAATCCATGAAAAAATCCTTAGCCTCCTCAATAGCCAGAGATCTGCAAATTAAACAGAAGAGCAGCAGCAGCGCACCGCAGGCCAGACGTGCAGTAGAAACCGCGCTCTGGGGAAGGGGGTGTGGAGAAGGGTTCCCGGAGGCCGCAAGTCCGGGAGCCCGCCAGAGGCTGGTTGGTGGCGCGGGAGGCCATGCCTGTGTGACTGTGAGGACAGGGGGTCCTCCGGAGCGCTCGGTGCCGCCCTTTTATTTTGCTGAACGTAAAACTGCTCTAAAAAAAAAGTCTTTAAAATATAAAAAGGAAAAGAATGATGAAATACCAACCTACTCATATTTGTGACTATTTAAAATTGAGCACACACAGCACACGGTGAATCGCCCTCGGGTCGTTACCTAAGTGGGGGCCGGAGGGGAAGGGAAGTGGGTGACGGGAACAAAAGGAAAAGACAGGCGGACAGACAGGCCTGGACAGACAAGCAAGAGGAAGAGCCGGCCCGGCCAACCGTGGGGAAGTACGAGTGGGTCAGCCTGATGACGTCAGCTCTCCTCAGGGAATCCCCCAAATCAGTAAAAAACAAAAATAAGATTCCATTTTACCTCAGCCCACCTGGCAAGCAAGAAGGCTCCTCAGGCCTCGTGCTGACTAGGGTGGTAAGAAGCAGGCCCTCGCTGGTGTCTCGCAGGAAATCACAACTTCCTCAAAGAGAGTCCTGTGTGACACGTGTCGGAGCTTCGAAGAGGACACATGCCCCCTTGGGCCCCAGCAATCTTACGTCTAAGGATTTACCCTCATCAAACATACGTACCACAATTTCTATTAAAAACATTTACATCATGGTTATTTGTGATCGTGGAAAACTTAGGAACAAACGTTAAACCACAGAGGACCGGCTGAATGCATTCCTGCACAGCCCCAGATGGAAAGTTATAAAACAGCTTTAAAAAGATCTTGTAGAAGCACAATAAATAACATAGGGAAAGCAGGCAATAAAACTATACAGAGAGTGTGATTTTACCTTTGAAAAATAAATAGATGTGTGTATGTCTGTGCACCTAACATGCGCGCACACGCGCACACACACACACACACACACACACTCATAAACTGGGAAGCCATTCACCAAAATACTGACAGTAGTAATTTGGGGGAGTTTGAGTCAGGCATTTTTTGCTGATTGTTTATGGTGCCTTGAATTTGACTGACTTTGTCAAATTATTTTTTGTAATGCACAGGAATTCATGTCATACTTAGGGGAAAAAGAATCACTCGGGGGAGCGGGGGAAGCCTGTAGTACTTTTCCCGAAGGCACACACTGGGTAAATAGCTAATTAATCTATTAACCACATTTGTGATACGGCTGAATGGTTCGCTCGTCTTGGGTAAGGCACTTGAATCTTTAGCAGGGTCTTCCGCAGGAGGGACGAGTGCCCGCTGGCAGAGGCTTTGGAAGGGCCACACGGAGGGAGATTTTAGCAGCAGGCCGGCGTGTCACGGGTACCTAAGCCGGGGATGACGGCAGATGTCGTGCTCACGAGGAACATCCTTAAAGTTACCCTCTCTCTTTCCTGCCCCTCTACATATGCCTTTTTTTTTTTTTTTTTAAGATTTTATTTATTTACTTGGGAGAGCAAGAGAGAGACAGAGTGAGAGAGAGAGAGAGAGAGAGCGCGCACAGAGGGAGAGGCAGGCTCCCCGCTGAGCAGGGAGCCCGACGGGGGCTCGATCCCAGGACACCAGGATCATGTCCTGAGCGGGAGGCAGCTGCTTAATGGACTGAGCCACCCAGGCACCTCTCTCTACCTGTCCTTCTAAATCAACAACGCTAATACACCACAAGAGTTTTCAAAGGCAGTGATGCCTCGGCCCAGCTCGATGAGCCCAACAGATCTCAGATTCCTCTCTTCTGCTGGGACCACTGGCAACCCACAGCCGCTAGGACTCCTGGGTTTTTTCTCAGCCCCTATTAATTAATTGGCTTTGATTTCTCCACTGATGCTTTGAATCTCTTTGTCTACAGAAACTGAAAAGCCAGAGGGACCACCGCTTAAACCAAACTTTTGACGGGGAGAGTTCTCAGACTTCGTGGCTGCACCCACCTAGCCTGCTCAGATCTCAACCGTGATAACAGGGAGGTGTGGTGTGCTCTGGGAGCAGCCTAAAAGGCGGGGGGGGGGGGGGGGGGGGGGATCGTGCAGGGAGTGTGTTAGGGCGGGGAATGGGAAAAAGAGAGAAAGAGCATACGCCACAGAGTCTAGCTAAACTAACTGTGCACCTAGGAACCGGGCAGAAAGCCAGAAGACTCGTCACTAGTTTGTAATCCGTAGCTACAATATTTGGGGGTTCAGACACGTAAGAATGGGATCTGTCTGGAAGATAAACTCCCTTGCCTTCGTGGCGGGCTTTCTCTGCTGGTACGGGACACTTCTGTCCATCACTTGTCTTTTGGCATCCCCAGCAGGGGTCTGTGAGCCGCACAGGCAAATCCCAAACACCGCTGCTCGTCTCCTGCTACACGCAGGTCCCAGGCCCGGCACTGCCGCCTGCTTTTCCTTTTTCTCCACTTAACCTCTCCATGACCGTCCCAAGCGGGGAGGACTGGGAAGGGGAACACACTGCCGCCGGCCCCACGGGTCTACTTCACTCAGGAAGGGGAAGCAGGAGGCGTCCTGCTGTCCTCTCTTCTGAACGGCTTCAAACACGCCACAGCACTCAGGTTTCAAGGATAGCTGGGGTGTGTGTGTGAGTGTGTGTGTGTGTGTGTGTGTTTAAGATTAACCCCTCTGGCACTGATAAGGCACTCCACTCTCTTTACAAGGACGGAGATGAAGGGAAGACAAAGAGAGGGAAATAGAGGTTCTGGAATTTTCCGGAGGCTACACCTAGCCAGGAGTTGCCGGCAGGAAGTAGATAATAGAAGCTAAAGGGAAGCTGGGTGACCTGCCAGCCGAAGTCTAAGCCCGTCCGCGGCTGCCCTTTCTCCTCCGTGCAGTGGTTTTATCACATTTGCCTCTGTCAAGAGTTAGTCCGGAGGGCCTGGTGTGTGCGGAGCACCACGGGGAGTTCAGAAAGATGAAACCTGTCCCCACCTCAAGAATCAGTCACTTCCTGTAATGCACCTTTTAAAACTTCCTTTTTAGCACTGTTAGTAACGAATTCGTAGAGGGGAACCATCTGATGTTTCCATATACTTCTTCACGGACACTCTTCTCCCATTGAGACAGTACGTTCCTCAACCCCCCGCCGAGTTTTCTGCCCATTCACTCTGTGTCCCAGTTCCTGCTACACGAAAGGGACTCAATCCTTGCACGCACAGAACGGAAGAGGCAGGAATATCACTTGAAGCAGTAAGTCCCCCGCACGAGACGCTCAGCAGGGAAGGGAGGGACCATCATTGCGACAGAACAGCAGCGAAGGCTTGAACAATGCATACGATTCAAAGAGCAGAACAGAAGGAGTGAAGACAGTGGCAGTATGTGTTGGACCCCCAGACTGATGAGCTGATCTGGCAACGAAATAGGGACTGACCCTCCAGTTGTGGGGGATGTGGGAGGGGCCACGGAGGAGGCCGGCTGCACCAGGACCGTCCTCACCATGACCGTGAGGAGGGCTTCCTTCTCTTGTCGAGGATTCTGGAGCAGCAGTTTCATAAATGCCTTTGCCCAGAGCTTGGCCCCGGGCACCACCAGGCTGAGCTAACCCACAGGCTGGAACGTAACGCCAAGACCCATTAGGTCTTAACTGCCTTGGACCTGGCTCCAAGGGTCAGCGCTTCATTTCCACAAACGGCTGGGCTGCTCTGGTCACACTCAATTCCAACAAATAATTAACTTTACAAGTTCCTCCGTTCAAACTATAGCTTTTAAATCTCAGCTAGGTCAGCATCCTGTATGTAAATTTTACAGGCTCAGTTATCTTACGTTTTCCCTCTAATTATACCATAATTTTGGCTAAGAAACGAAATTCCAGACAACACTTAATCTGAGCATTGGAAAAAATAAAAGGATTTTGCGATAAATCCAGTACATTGTTCTCTATATTTACTTCTCCGTAACATAGGAAAGTAGGTTTTATTTGAAATCAGACGCAAATGGCCCCAAACTCCATTTCTTAATGCAACTGATTTGATTTTCATTCCCATAAATTCAAAAATAAAGGAACAGATTTGATGACAATAGCTGCCTTTTCTTGTTCACAAACTCTATGCCAGGCATAATATGTTTTTCAAACATCTTTTCTAATGTTCATCATATTGGTTTAAAGTACATGACATTGTCCCCATTTTGCAGCCGAGGAAATTGAGTCTCAAAGCAGCTAAATGACCTGTGCAAAGCCTGACAGCAGTAAGTGACAGAGGCAAGAATCAAAATGATCCCCCCTTCATACAGACCTGTAAAATGGTCAATGGCTTGGTTCCTTAAGCTTCACAGTCTAAGACCACACAGCAGTCAGATATAGAGTAAACTGCATGGATTTACATGTTTTTGTGATTATTTTTTACAACTCTATAACCAGCAGCTAACTCTGCCTTGATTGGTAGCTCACTTACAGGAAACTATGATAGGGTCTCATTTCTCTTCATATCCTCAGGACCTCCAGCAATGGTCAAAGGAGAGTGAATGTAGGAGAGAGAGAAACAGAACGGGGAGGAAGGGAAAAAAAGAAACACGCGTCTCCTAACCCACGCGGAGGCTTCCTAAACGCCAGGCGCCATCCTAAATGACATATGTGAATGTATTCAGTTAATCCTTACAGCCATGCTATATGGCAAACATTACTGTCACTGCTTTACCCATAGGCAACTGAAGTGTGGAGTTTAAAAAAAAAAATACCATTTGTAGTGACAGAGCCAAGACCGGAACCCAGGCGGTCTGGCTCCCGAGCCTACAGTCTAAGCACCGTGGCACTCTCCCTCCCAGCCCTGGGTCTGCAGAATGAGGGCAGCGCTTGCCACAGGGTACACACAGCTTCACCCTTGGGTTCTTGTGACTCCTGGACGTTCTCACTGCACACATCAAACACTGATTCACATATAAAAATGGGCTAAATTCTACTCTCTTTACTCAACGTTATAATCCTACGAGCTATTTAGCACAACTTAATGGTGTGTGTTAGTTTGTGTGTGTTTGTTTGGTTGTCTTAAACTTTTTTTTAATGGGCTCCCGTGCCTAGGATTTGTGTGTGCGACAGCGGTCCCACCAGAGTGGAACAGGGGTTGACAAAAGTGAGGGACAAGACCGGTAAGGAAGAGTGTTTTCAGGGCAGGGTGAGCTGAGTTGGATCCAGAGTTACAGAGGTTCTAAGAAGAGGCAAGGGAACCACCACTCTGGTAGAGAGACGACAATAAAGCCAGGACAAGTGATCCCCAGGAGCCATGCGGGAAAGGTGCAAGGTCATGTGAGAGATGGGGAGGCCGGGGCATCCATACATGGTCAGGCCTGACCGTCAGGCTGGGACGACTCCGGGACAGGCTGCTAATTCCTGGAAACGGGTACCAGGGAGAAGGAGCCAAAGTAGAAGCCCAGTCCAGAACCCGATGTCCATAGGGTCAAGAAGAGTGGGACAGGGCGGCACCACGGATGTTGGACCACATCCAGCTGGTGGCAGAGGACGCCCAAGGGTTAAGGCAGAAGCCTGAGTGCCGGGTCTCAAAACTGGGTTCTGGTCCCTGAGAGGGTGACCACTCTTCGGCCCTCCCTGCTGCAGAGAAGAGGCAACGTCTGTATTGCCCATCTCCAGCGAAGACCGGCAGGAAGACTGGTGATGCTGTGCCTTCAGGTGAGGTGATCAACGGATCAGGTCCAAGGCTGGGGAAGGCAGAGGGAATAGAGCAGCGACCGGCTTGGGAGTGCCTAATGGGGTCTGTGTTTATGAGTCGGCTCGGTTCCATCGAGCACAAGAATGTCACAATAACATAAATATCTACACAAACACATTCATCTGGCCTGTGTATGTGGGTGTCTTTGCCCCAAAATTCAAGGGAAAAGGGAGCATGAGAAGGACCCCTTGAGCTGCAACTGGCAGGACCCCAGGCCTTCTCTGAGCCCTCAGGTGCACCTGCTCCCACTGCCCTGTTGAAGAGTTGTCGAGTATGTGCCGCCCGGCTCTGCCCCACATCTTTCTCTCGGCTCTACATTCAACACACTGAGCATGAATATTAATCAGGTAATTTCTGGTAATTAGTTTCCTCAGCTCAGAGCTCACTGTCTTTTGGTTTTGACGGGTCAGTAAAGTGGCAGATGATGCTCGTCATCCCATAAATGACCCTGCCAAGAGGAATCAATCCAGAAAAACCTGTTGTTACCATAAAAATGGCTGGCTTCTTCTTGGAAAGTTTCACACATGCTGGAAGAGCCCTGGTTGACTGACAGACGTCCAAGGTCAGTGGTGAAAAGCCACCAAAAATAGCACAAGCCCAAATGTTGCAAAAAATTCCAATAATGAGAAAGCTGATTTGGGCTGTCTCAACACTGAAACAGTGTATGGAAATTGATCACAAGTTTAGCTTTAATTTTTAAGATCATTCTCTCTCTCCCTCTCTCTTTCTTCTCATTTTATGCATAAAAATGCAACCAGGCTGAACTAAAGCAAATTGGTTTAATTCCCTGAAGGGAGCATGAGCAAATTTTCCTAGCTGCTTTCTACCAGAGGCATTTGTGTGCGGGTATGTGGCTGGAATGTGGGAGCAGTCGGCTACGTAAGCCGGTAATCAAATGAAACGTTACCCATTTCAAAGGGCCCTAGAGCAGCATGAACATCACCCACCAAAACACCAGGCACAGGAGAAAGGAAAATGGCCCCCCAAAAGAAAGGGAAAAAAGAAAAAAGTAAACCTACGTGGGGTATGTGGCAGGGGATAGAGGTGTTGCGGAGGGAAGAATAAAATCTAGGGGAATTAATTCCCTTTTAAAGCAAATCTGTCGCAGGAGAGCTAGCGGGCGGTCTCTGTGATGGGAGAGAAGAAAGGAAACGGATGATATTCAGAGACTTCATCAAATTGAAATTGTAGCAGTTTACCTAAATTGCCCAACGTTACGCACTTAGGAAGGCGTTCGGAGGCTCCCGCTTCGAGCCTGTTCTAAAATAACAGGTAAACGGAACATGGTCAGTAAGAAACATTAAGGGTTCTTTATCTTTTATGGCTGAGAGGCCCTGACACGCCGGTGCGTCCGAGATCCCCAAAGGGGAATGCGCCCCTTCACTCACCACACACGCGCTCAGCGAACACGGAACAAGCGCACGCCTCGTGCCGCCCTTGACCCCGGGGACGCAGCAGACGGGCGCGCAGGCTGCGACAGCCCCACGGCAGACTCGGAGGCCGCGTGTCTTCTGTTCCGTACTGTGACTGGCTCCAGGGTGAGCCCTGCTGTCCTCCGGGCCGTACGACACTAACAGTGCTAGAGTTTCCCTCCGGGGTGGTTTCCTCCAGGCCGTGGACACTCTTCTGCCCACAACGTGGAACGGAGGAGGCCAGCAGACGTCCCCTGTAGGACCTGCCTTGCCACAGAGCTTGTGCAGCCCGCAGAGCCAGTAAATACCACCTCCCCACTCCCTTCTACTATATTCCTGCCAAATGATCCTCCTGAAAAATCTAGCCACGGGCATAAAAGTGGGGAGCATATGAGCTGACCCTCAGACTGGCCCAGATTCGATTCGCATCACATGTCCGCGCCCCGTCCCGCTCAGCGGCGGAGCCAGCTACCCCCGTTCCTCGTAAGACATCCAAGACCCTCCCTCTGGCCTGTCTGCCTTTTCAGGTTGGCCTGCCCCGGGGCACCCTGGCTCAGGTTCGGAGCACACGGATTCGGTCTCCCGCGGACCAGCCTAGGACTCCGCCCCTGTCTCTGCTTCCACCATTACCCCGTCTCCCATTCCTGCTGGTGCTTACTTTTTTCCATTCTTGCATTTAAGAAATTCTTTATACATTTTTGCCTTACTCATGCTTACAATCACTACAGGGAAAACGGCCCAGTACAAGCAACACTAGACTTAGTGTACACTTGGTGTTACACTTGGACTTAGCATACAGACACTGAAGTCAGAGTAAACATCAGTGTCATCATCCTGCCCCACTTTCTGATCCTGATGTCACTTTCTTATTTCTGTTTCTCCCTCTCTCTTCCGGTAGAAATTGAGTTTTGAAAGAAATAGAGATCTGTTTCTCCCTTCGTTTTCATGTAAGCGCTGTGTATTTATTTACAAGAGGAAGGAACCTAACTTACGACACAGTGACCACCCCGAACCGAATTAAAACTGCTCCAGGGCCCCAGGCACATGCAGAAGGACCTCGAGAAATCTCACCACACACGACACATCACCAAAGCACTAACAAGGTTGTAAAAACACGCGTCGTCTCTCTCCTCCATGGTTCTCGGCCCCTCGGGAGTGTGGCTCAGTTTCCTCTCAGACTTGAACAACTGCGCACAGCTCCGGGCAGCCCCAGATCTCTCGGAGGTGAGGGTGGCTTTCTCGGTGGGCGGGCCGGGCTTACCTGCACAGGAGTGGCGGTCCTGGAAGAAGCCGTCCCCGCAGGAGGACACACACTGGCCGCGCCGCATCAGCCGCGGCGGCCGGCAGGACGAGCATTCCAGGCCGCTGGTGCACGTGGAGCACTGAGGCTGGCAGGCTGGCTCCGGGCAAGGCGGGGGGGAGAGAAAGGGCCGCTCGGATTAGCTCAAAGATGCCACCCCGGTGCCAACTCGTACATGGCCCTATTCTGAGTACCCGGAGACACCGGGAACGAGAAAGGCAGGAGAGTCCCTTGGTCAGCCTTCATTTCTACAGCTCATGTTCCTTGCCAGGCTCTGCTCCACGCACTTCCTCTGTGGGAACAACACGTAATCTTCACAGCAACCCTTCTTCGCCTGAGGACCACGCTCCCAGAGGTGAAGTCACTTGTCCAGGGTCACAAGAACCTAGCACTTGAAGCCAGGAAGTTTGACTCCTGCTCCTCTTACCTAACAGGCCCCAATATCTTTCTCCCTCAACCACTTCCTAAGAATACCCTTGTCTCTTTTCTTCCACAACCCACGGCGGAGATAGAAATAACTTTCAAAAAGGCCAAAGATTAGGAATCAGGAAAGAAAGTGGGGAGAAGTAAATAATTACAAAATAATAAAAGCGGGGAAGCTTTACGGAGGCTTGACAATATGCGAGAAGCTACTCTAGACACTTCATGTGTATTAACACACTCAGTCCTCCCAAGAACCCTCTGACGAAGGTACTAGTCAGCACTACTCCACTTTTCAGGTAAGAATATTGAGGCAGAGAGCAGTTAAATACTCAGAGCCGGGGTATAAACCAATACACTCTTAAGTGCATACTTAGCTCCATGAGTCAGAGATAAGGAAAAGTAATGATGATCTGGCCTCAAACAACCAAATCCTGCCGGGTAAAATCTTCTCAGACGCAGAAGAACTCTGAAAAGCAACACGGACCCGTTGTGGATCCCCCACTGGAGATAAACTCTACGGCCGATTATCCGTGTGAAGTTGAGCAAGCCAGCTGATTCCTCCGGCCCCCACGTTCCCCACTTGCAAAATGAGAAAGTTCTAGTAAGGGATCTCAAATGCACATGTCAATTCTGAAGTTCTCTCTTGGATTAACTGAGTGTTGTATAAATGAAACCAAGAATCTTAGCGATATTACTTTCTTTGAAAGTCTTCAAAAAATGAAAAACCCATCACAACCACCTAGTAACATCTGACCTCCACATCACCTCTCTCAGTAAGCATCTAAACACCTGCGAAACCTTAGAAGCAAGAAGCCTGCAGGTAGAGAGGCCAAGTAACCCATGGCTGAGGTTCCTGCCTTCTAATGGTTTTCGGAAATTGTGCACTTCCTGCGTGCATGGACCCCTTCGTTGACAACAGTGAGCCTCAGTCCGCTTCTGGGCTCTATGCCCAGAGACATACCTAAACAGAGAGCACCAGCTTGGTAAAATCCCAGACCACAGCTGTGTACACATTGTCCGTTCCGCAGCAACTTCGTGGGGTCCCGACAGAGGTCACAATGCTCCGGAGATCGAGAGCAGGTCAGGCAGTCTGGGTGGCAATGAACTACAACCAAGGACAAAGGAGAGGAGAATTTAGTAAAGACCATAGGATTTCTCTCACGTTCCTCCAGAATCTACAGAGCATATGCAGCTGTATAGAATATGAAGAACAGAAAACTCTGGAACTTAGATATGAAAAAGGCCCCGAAATAGCCGAAGTGAATTCAATGTAAGATTTCAAAGAACCTCTCCTTCTCTGAAATACTATTACTATCTCTGGTAGCTCTAAATAGAAGATACTAAAAACATAACTGAACGGCCCTGTTAATGCTTCTACCCTCTGGAATGCCTCTGCAAACAGGAATTACCAGCTCCATAATACACAATTTAAATGAATTCAATAATTTATGATTTCTTAGATGTTCTTCTTAAGCTTTGGCATGCAGAGCAAGTTAAGACAAAGCACAATTTTTAAAAAGTTATTTTCTCAAAAAGAGTTCTCTTCTTTTTTCTAAAAAAGAAAAGAAAAAAGCTTTCTTCTTTTTCACCAAAATTCAAAACTCATTCCCAGTAACTGGGATTATCACTGAATTCAGTGACAATTGTCAGCGAAGGACTTCTTTTGGGTTCTGAAGTTGTCAAGGACCGGATTTTCAAGGTATTATACATTTTAATATGCTAAATATTTGTTTTGGGAAGCCCAGGGAGCCAATTTGGTGAAGGTAAGACAATTAAACCATAAAGTTGCTTTGCTTTTCCCATGATAAGCTCTTCATAGAAACACTATGATTAGTCAAAATAAGTTGAGTGCAACAAAAGCAACCACCAATAGGAGAAATTGCGACCCACAGATGAAAACAATTAATTATGAAGTATGAATGGAAGAAAATGCCACTTTTTTAAGTGAGACTAAGCTTATGGGCAAATTACTGTACAGCCAGAGCAACACCAGAGCTTGCCAACAATTATTAACTGGAACTAATTCAACCCCAGGTGATTTAAAAGCAGAGTTGCAGAACAAGTAGATAAAATTTTCTTTTGGAAGAAACTAATGAGTCTTTAAACTTCAAAAACCCATTTGAGAACCCCAGAAGGAACCATCTGTTTAATAGCTCACCTTAAAAAAAAAAGAACGGACACCTGTAACAAACTTCCAGCAGTTGCTCTTACAGATTCAACAACGAAAGAGTTCTAACACATGCATTTGCCTTTACAAGTTTCCAAACTTTATGTTATTTGATATCCATAATCATTTTTTCAAGGTAGATCAGGCACATTTTATCAACGAGGCAGTGAAGATTTAGAGAGGGTCAATGACTTGACCAAGATCACATACCCATAATCTGCTGAGTTTGGCAAATATACAGACAAAGACTCAGTAACATCATTTGATAGAAAAATTAGCAAGGATCAAAAAAAACCAACCAGCCCAGTAGGTGATTTAAAGGAAAAAAAAAAAAAAAAAGGCAAGAAGGGAAAAAGAAGATCTCTCAGAATTTTTTGGCAGTAAAAATATGTCGGCAGAAATCAATCAGACAAGGACCCACCTGACGTACAATCTGGACAGCACTGTCCCTTCACCACCTGCGCTAGTGTGGCCACTGGACACGGTGAACAGGAGGGCTCGTAGCAAGTGACCTGAGAGCCCCGGCACTCACACACCTTGCAGGGGCCATCGTCCCACTTCTCCCCCTCCTGTACGAAACAGGAAAGAACGGCGCTATCAAAACTGCCAAAGTTCACAAGACAGTCGGCTGGTGGAGAACTTCGAATTTCCGTAATGAACAAAATGCAAACCACCATGCAAACCTAACTCTGATAAGACAGTAGTTGAAGCATTCTAAATTAAAGAGGAACTATTTCTCCTTCTTTGTTTATAACTGATTCATTTTAAAGTACAACCCAGGCAGAGAGATAAACTATGAAAGCATTCTGGGGCTCCTGGAAAAAGCAAGAAGCCTATAACCCTTGTTTCTCAGCCTATCTCACCAAAACAAACAAATAAACAAACAAAAAAACACCAGAGGGGATTTCTAGGTACCTAGTGATTAGCAGGAACGTTATATGCAATCTTTATAATAACAGTGGGAAGCTGGTTAAAGCCCTGAATTTCCTTATGGTTACTGCAGTAAGAGTAACAGTAGAGTCATTATATTCTCAAAATGACAGCTCTTGCATGACCATTTTCAGTGGGCTGTAGAAGCGCCATGGGCTTTCTCATGCTTAAATATTCTTTTCAGCCAAGCAAATTATGGTAATAAACGTTAGCACTTTGATGGAGAATGCAAAGTGAATTAGAAAGAACAATTCCTTTTTGCTCACTACCCCACTCACTCTGGAGAGAGGAAAGAGATGAAGGTCCCACCCGAATGTTTTGAGGTGACGAAGGAGGCAAGACAGGGAAGAATAGTAGAGCATCTTATAATACCAACATTTGATATAATGTTGATGAAGCCAACTGATGTTGAACATTCCAAATGATGTGGCTATAGTTAGCAAAAATCAACGACTATCTTAGAAAAACCAGGAATATTATCTTGAGAGCGCAGAAGGGCTTTACTTTCCTTTCAAGGCATTCTGGATTCTCAGACCCTTACTCTATAGCCTCCAAAATTACAAGCTTGCTTGTGTGAGCAAAGGTGCTTGCGCTTTCCCTTAAAAAGAAACCATACAATGTTGTCCTGCACAAAACCTTGAAAGAATGAAAACTCAGCTTTGTTTTGGGGAAGTAACACTCCCAAACCCCAAAATCTCTCAATGTTTTGAGGAACATGAAATTGCACTGATGGTTAAACTGAATTTTCTAGGCCAGAAAAAATCAGAAAGAGAAAATCATCACAAAAAGGGAAAGGTATGTATAGGAGCTCGTAGTTAGAGAAATATTAATTACCAACTGTGGGGGAAAAATAGGGTAAAGGAAGTCAAAAGTCCTCGTTATCATGAACTGGACCACAGTGCCATCAGACACAACTGTCAGAAATACTACGACATTAAAGTTCCCCAGGACAAGCTTAGAACAACTCTATAAGTATCTGTGTACAAGTTAAAAGTCTGTACTTACTGGAATACGCTTAACTTTACTTGCATTTGAGGACATCTAGGAACAAAGAGAAATGTATTTATCATACTACTAAAAATCACCATTAGGCTGACCTATTTATTTTCGCATTTAAGACATCCATTTTGCCCAAGTAACATACAACTTCATTTGTTATATTTGTTTCTAAATACGTCAAAAACAAGAAAAGCATATGATAGGAGGTGAAGACAGTATGCAGTGAAAATAGATTTTGAATTCTTATTCTTGCTTTGTGCTAAAGCACTTGACTTCAATTTGCTTCAACATGAAGGATTCATAGTCAAGGGGTCTAAGCCTGTAGGGCAAACTCTTCAGCCTTGTAAGGTACCACAGCATTGCTTACGGGGTTTAGACCCATTTAAAACAACTTGTTTTTCTAATGAAACAAGAAGAAACCAGAGAGGGAGACAAACCATAAGAGACTCCTAACCTCGGGGGGAAAATACTGAGGGTTTGCTGGAGGGGAAGGGGCAGGAGGGACGGGGTGTCTGCGTGATGGACACTGGGGAGGGCATGTGCTATGCTGAGAGCTGTGAAGTGTGTACGCCTGACAATCCACAGACCTGTACCCCTGAAACAAGTAATACATTATATGTTAATAAAAAGCAAAATAAAACAAACAAAACCAATTTGCTTTTCTTTAATTCCACCTGGCTTAATTTATCTCAAAAAAAAGGTAGGAAAGTTGATCCTCTGATTGAGAAATTAGAAATTCAACATCTATAGGTGGGCTTTAATCTCCTACATTCTTCAGAAACAAGGAAACTAAGTTATAAACCACTTATGAAACAAACAATGCCAACAGCATAATAACAATGATGCCACTTTTTCAGCTTTTTTTTTTATACACCAGCCACTGTTCTAAGTGTTTTATGGGTATTACCTCAATCACCCGTGAGGTAAGTACTATTGTTATCCCTTCTTTACTGATGAGGGCTAAGTAACGTGTCCAAGGTTATAGTCAGCATGTGGCAAAGTAGATGTTTGAACTTAGAGCCCGCTCTGTTAACCCTACACCGTGCTCTCACCCCTGCATATACTGGCTGGCAGATGCAATTTTCCCAAATCACGAAGAAAATGTACGTAGGAATCAAAGGACTTAATCCCAATTCTTATCAGCTTATTGTGATCGGTCAATGAGGCAGTTGTCTTTATGATCAAGTGGCCTATTTTTTAGAACACAATTGATCAACATTCCGAAACGCCATGTGGGAAACATGGGCTCTATCACTACAGCAAACTTGAAGAGATTACAGGGAATATTTTTCCTTTGTGCATATAATTTTTAAAAGTACAGACTTCGAAATAAAACCTCAGCAAATGAAATTTCGGAGCCCCCCAACCCATCCCTGAAAATCCTCTCAATTCTACCTGCAAAATCAATCGAGAACCTGACCACTTTCTGTCACTTCCTCCCTAGACCGAGACCCCATCTCCACCTCCGACTGTCGCTGAAGACCTTCCACCAGACAACAACTTCCAGTGTCGCCCCCTCCCGCCGCTCGTCCACAGAGTGGCCGAAGTGACCGTCTCGCAAGTAAGCCGGGTCACAACACCGTGCTCCGAGCTCGCCTGTGTGTGTCAGGGCGAAGCCACGGTGTCCAGGCCACCCAGCGGACCTCGTGAAGCCACAGTGTCCAGGCCACCCAGCGGACCTCGTGAAGCCACGTGTCGAGGCCGCCCAGCAGACCTCGTGAAGCCACGTGTCCAGGCCGCCCAGCGGACCTCGTGGCCACATCCCTTCGCGTCATTCATTTGGTGACGGCCGCGTCCACTTTGTTGCTTGAACTCACCACGCATACGTCTGCTTCAGTCCTTCGCACTGGCTGGCCCTCGTCCCAGCCCATTTTCCTCCCCGGGCCTCCACGCGGCTCCCTCACCTCCTTTAGGTCTTGCTCAAACTTCTCCCCTTATGCCAAAGAGCACCCCCTTCCCTCAGCTACTCTAGCTGCTCTGTTCCCACCACCGGACTTGTCGCCCCCTGACATGGCCAGGCTTCTGTCCTGTGTCCCCACACCGGAGCCTGCGCCCGCCACAGAGCAGGGACTCTGCCTGCATTTTGCTTCCAGTGTCTCTAGGACGGGCCACATAGTAGGCATGCAATCACATCTGTTGAGCAAATGAATGGTTAAAAGGTATAAGGTTAATTCAAAAGCCCGTTAAATGGCTTTTGAATTATTAATTTGTGATGGTCTCCAGTTCTTGGCCTGATACTCACGAGTCCTGCGTTGTCTTCATGAACACAGTAACCGTTCTTCGAAATACATTCAGGGCAGCATTTTCCATCTAAGTGAATTAATTCTTCGCCCTGTAGAAGTAAGGATTGCAGAGGCGCATATCAAATCACCATCTCCAGGTAGCAGAGCCAAACTGCGGGACTCCCTGACTGGAATGAAAAACCCTAGCATGCCCTTTGCTTTGGCCCCCACTTGCTCCCTCCGCCGCGCTGTCCTCCCGTGGACAGTCGAGGCCGCGCAGCTCTCCCCCCTGAGAGCGGTTTCATTCCCACTGTGGTGGTCCCTGGGCACAGTCCCCCCACCAGTCCCCGCCCATGAGCCGGAGCTCGCGTGAACCAGAGTGGCCAAGACCGCTCACTGCTGTAGTCTCAGAGAGTGACCCGTTTCAGAGAAGGATCGGGCTGCCTTCAGTATACGAGGTTTGAACTTGTGATTTGGTTTCATTAACAGTGTTCAAATCCAACCAACACTTCCCCTTGAATACGAAATTGGATACATCCTTCATGCACAGATGTAGTCTCAGGCATAAATTAAACAGCAGACAGCTAATTTTTATTTAATATTCTGGAACGGTTATCTAACTCACACAATAATTATTTTTTAAATTACTCATAAGAAGGAAAAAGGTCACGCTGAGAAGGTAGATGCTTAACTTTCAAAGTCTTATTTTAACTTCCCAATATTAGTAGTTTCATTGTTTTTATTTCTATTATAAAGTACCAAATGTTTATTATAAAAATTAAATAATTATAAATTCTATCACTTAAAAAGTATAATTCCACTGCAAGCCTGCAGAGACACAATCTCTGTTTACAATTTTTCCTGTGCATGTACTAACATCTAATACCTATAGGCTAAAAAGTATTCTTTAAAGCACTTTCCTCTTTCTAAAGAATGAAGATGATTCTTCAAATGAAGATATTATTTAATTTGGGATCTACGTTACATTTGAAGTGCAGGAACCATGTTAGGTAAAAACGGAATAACGTGAAATCGTGCAACAGAATAACCACAGGGAACTGTATGCTTACAAACACTGTGCAGTACAAAACTGTAGTTGAACTGTAGCACGATGGGTGGGCTTTAAAGCTTTTCTACTTTTCTTGAGTATCAATTTTCTAAAATGAACAGGTATTATTTTGATGAAGGGAAATAGGAACTTGTAAAGGAAATACAATAATACGTGGATGGCTGTAACTTTTTTATTGTAAGTCTTTGCAGTGTCTGAAAACGGGTTTCAAGAAGAAAGGCGCCGCGTAGACATCACTGTCCATCCGAACGGAACGCGAGCCGCGGACACCGCAGACCGCGGGGCAGATTTACATATAAATTGTTTTGCAGAAACGTGACACATCAGCCGGTGGGTTGCAGGCCTAACCAGGAATGGTGAAATCTGCTTTCAGAGCATACAGAGGGGTTTATGTGCATGTAATCTAAGTCGCTACAAACAATGTTTTAAATCGAGACAGAGTACGTGTGCTTCGATTACAGGCAGAACGCGCGGCTGCTTCCCCAGAGCCCACGGAAAACACAGCGGGCCTCACCCCGGGAAGGCAGGGAGGGTGGCCGTTCCGAGGCTCCCGACGCTACTGTGGACAAGGGCAGGCCTTGCTGCCCGGGAGCAGGAATTCGGTTTTGGGGAGGCGGGGAGTTCTAAGTAGATTTGCTCTTTACAGAAGGCGCCTGGAGGGCCCCCACCACGGCAGCTCACTGTGGTGGGGAGCTTGCGGCAATTAGCATTTGACTTTGGCTTTGAGAAAAATTGCTTTGTGGAGCAAAACTAATTCTTTTCTTTTTAAGAGGATTCTGCCGCCTAGGCCAGATGGAGTCTGCTAACGCCTTCCCACAGAATCACACCCACATCCAGCTACCAGACGAGCCGGTGTGCGTCCCCTCGCCGGCCCACTGGAAAGGAAACACTCTTTTGAGGGAACTTTCCTCCCGGCAGCAGGGAAGTGCGCCTCCCCCGACGTGTGTCCCCCCTCTTCTGTGTGCGATGGGGTAAGCCTCGCTCCCACCCACCCCATGACCACCACCGTCACGATTTTATGCATGTTGAATGCCAGGTCCTTTAAAAACAAGTCATTTGACTTTTCCATCTAATTCACGTTCAAAGATAACACAAAATACAGAAAAGATGAAAATCTTCATACTGTGCTATTTCACTGTTGGTGCGTTATTCGTGTTTCGGTGTCTAGGGATTTGGCTGGACACATCAAAATCCAAGGCCATGCCATTTTCTCCTTTTTTAGCAAAGGAAAATTATGTGCTGATCTTGATGACCAGTGTGGTCATTATTACAACAGTACAACTGCCCAGTTCTGACTCCTCTTCTAGAAGTTTACTTTTCTGCCTCTTTGTGGATGTACAGACACTTAGACCGAATCTACCCTTGGTAGCCAGGAATCAAATGACCTTGCTATTCTCAGAAACACAGAAAGTGGGGTAGAGTTGAACAAAAATCCCAACAACGCACTTGCACCGCTCCCCTGGGCAGACGGTCATTTTCTCCAGGTGCTTCTAATGCATTTCGTCCATATTTCCATCATCATTGGGGCCACTGCGTATTGTGATTTCTGTTGATGTATCTGACTTTCCCCAAACACCTGGGAACTCCTGAGATCAGAATGTGTCTTACTCATCTTTTTATCTCCAAGCGAAGCAGAAGTTAGGAAGTTTGTACTCCAGGTACTCATGGAGCTACTTCCAGAAGTGTGGCACAGAAAGAAGGTTAAGGGATATTTTTGGTAAGATTCAATTTTGGTTAAAATTTTACTTCTGGTAGGGTTTCCGGTTCAGAACCCAGTGCCTTCAACACCAGGTAGAAACACAGAGGTCACCAGGAGGACACCAGTTTAGTTGAAAGAGAAATGGCTAAAGGCATTAGAACTCCTGAGCTCGTAACGAAGAGATAGGGTAGGAGTGGGAAGCAGGCCATGCTGGGGGTGACTGGAAGGCAGCGGGGCCCTCTCCATGCACCTCGGTTGTCGCTCCCCATCTTTCCTAAGAACAGAGAAGAAAACCTGGCCCACGGGGCCATAGGTCGTTGTCACAGAGGATAGCAGGCACTTGGAAACGCGTTAGCCTTGGGGACCGTGGGTCAAACTGTTACCTGGGGTCGAGACTCTTTGCTCAGACTTCACTGAAAATAGGTTCCTAAAGGGCCCACCATACCAGAATCACCCCTCCCACATTTTCCTTAAACCCTGGGATATTATTCGGCAAATTAAGATCTTAGAAAAGAACACAGCCTCCGCCCGGCCCTCTAGGGAGGCCAGGAAGCCCAGTCTCTGCTGGAGAGAGAGGGAGGGAAAAAAAACCAACCATGACGGGTCTTTCTCATCTTCGTCCAACCATTCTGACTCCCCTGACATAAAGAAGGAAAAGAAATGAAAAGGCGTTGGGGGGCGGGGAATAAATCTGCAAAAAGCAAGACCCTCTTTACCTAAATACGTTTCAGCTCTGCCAAGACTCAGAAGTAGGAGGCAAAATGAAAAATCACCCTGTCCCTGACAGCCCGTGTGAAAGGTTGTTCCTTCTCGGGCTCAGTGCTAAGAGGAGCTGAGATGTGGGGGAGCAGAACTAGAAAGAAAAATGCCTTCCCAGACACCCCGAGCTTCCGATCTCCTGAGTTCCCCTCATGTACTCCAGTCCACAAGCCTGCGGGGAACTGGTGGGGCGGATGGCAGCGGCGAGGGAGAAGGAGACGACGTTCAAAGCAATTTGTTTTGCAGTGGGTCAAAACGGAGTTCAAAGAGGGAAAAAAAAAAGCAATTTGCCTACAATATACATCTATAGTCCCAACAGAGGCTGCTTTGTTAGAAACTTCTAGAAACTCTACAGCCAACAGAAGTCAACAGAGGTCATCCGAGTTAATTATTTATGAGGTTCCCTCCCTCTCTCTTTAAAACAAAAACAAAAACATGTTATATTCTTTCCTGATCCGCAGAAGCACCGGCAGGTGCCGGCTCTCGGTTCTGCTGAATCCTGCGGTAGGGCCAGCGCCAGCAGCCGGGCCGGGAGCACCTGCGGACTCCGTCTCGCAAGCAGCAAGCTGGCCAGGCCACCAGCCACGAGGTCGGGCTGCACGGACTGACAGGCTCATGTCCCGTATCGTGTCCTTCCCTGTCATGTCTCTGGCTCGAGGCTTCCCATCAGACCAGATGCGCGGAGAGCTCAAAGCTCCCGGGGGCTGTTCTGAGCCAGTCTGAACAAATAGTGACATTTATTTTACACCACAGAGCCCTTGTGCTGGAAGGCTCTGTGAAGTGTGAGTGGTCAGCCTGGCTGTCGCCTCTGCGGCTGCCGAAAAGGCAGGAGCAGGTGAGGGACCCCCCGTCGCCCAGGACAGAACCGCTACAGTCCGGGGGTCGCCCAGGACAGAACCGCTACAGTCCGGGGGTCGCCCAGGACAGAACCGCTACAGTCCGGGGGTCGCCCAGGACAGAACCGCTACAGTCCGGGGGTCGCCCAGGACAGAACCGCTACAGTCCGGGGGTCGCCCAGGACAGAACCGCTACAGTCCGGGGGTCGCCCAGGACAGAACCGCTACGGTCCGGGGGTCGCCCAGGACAGAACCGCTACGGTCCGGGGGTCGCCCAGGACAGAACCGCTACGGTCCGGGGGTCGCCCAGGACAGAACCGCTACGGTCCGGGGGTCGCCCAGGACAGAACCGCTACAGTCCGTGGGGACGCGTCTTCGCTTCTCACCTGGGCGCACTCCACCCTGGCACACTCCCCGGTCCGGCAGGTCACCTGGCCACGGTCGCACACGCAGAACTCGCAGGCCGAGCCCTTCCACATTTCATCCTGGTAGCGCACGATCCTGGCCTGCGAGCAGCTTCCCGCAGGAGACACGCATTCCTCACAGCATTCCCCGGGACGCCGCGCCCTGCTCTGACCCTGAAGGAACAAAGGTGGCGGGGAAAGGGTGGTTCTCAGGAGAGCCGGGAACATCCGGGCCAGTGGGGCAGAAGGACAGCAAAAGCCAACACCGTAGGCTGCTCCTTGCCTGTACCGCCACCCTACCCCGGCTGGGGCAGCTTCCTCTCTACCTGCGCCCTCCCCCGTAGGAAGCAGGTCTTTCCTATCTGCACTGACTGTTTCTGAATAGCACAACACTGTGGATTCCCTCAAAAGACACACTAGACTGAGAAAGGCCTTTCTCAAATGACCCAGGATAAAGCTCTGAAAACCAGCCCCCACTCTCTCAAATACCTTTCCACATCTCAGCGGAGGGCAGGCCTGTGTGTGGCACCGGACGGCACCCTCGTCACATACACACGTGGTGCAGGCATTTTCATTCCACTGCTCACCAGCCTGAGTCAAGAAAGGACAAGGCGGAGAACCCGGTGTCACACACATCAGACAGAAACACCGGCACACGAGACACATGATTTTTTATTACAGTTCTTAACTGAGCCCCACTGAATGTACTCCTGAGAAATGGCATCATTCAGGCAGCAGCAGCCTCTGAGAAGAAAGTCAACACATGTCCAAAGAGAACTTCGCGTTCGTTTTCATTCAACTGTATGCATCCGTAGCTGTGTTGAGGGCCTGCTCTCTGCCAGGCACAAAGGGGCCCTGGAGCCTCAAGATTAATAAGAAGACCCCGCTGGCTGCCTCATGAGTGCTCATTCTTTAGCTCTTCTTCTCTGCCAGGAGACCCAGCTCCCACTACCACCTACTCATTTTCCCAGCATCCCTTAGGGCAAGGGCATTGTCCCAATCCTAACCTAGGTGACCTCAGGGGAACTCTGCTAGAACAGTGAAGGGCAAAGAAAAGACCCTCCTTCCCCATGAAAGAAGAAAAGCTGTCCCTTTTCCCCACCAGCCTTTAGCGATGATTGTGTGTGGCTGAGCTAGTCCGGAGGAAGCCATCTTGGGGACGCACAAATGCCAAGATGCTTCAGGTGGCAGGTGGCAGGTGGAAAGATCAAAAAGGGACCCTTGGATTCTTGAAGACACCATCAAGAGCTGAGAGGACCAACCCTGCAAGCACCCGACCTCTGCACTTCTTGTTATGTGAGATTACAAATGTTTTCATTTTAGCCACTTTTAGAGGAGTATTTCTGTTACTTGCGACCAAAAACATCACCATAGGTATAAAGGCTATCTCTTCCAGAAGAAATTAACCTGGCCCACGCGTGGCTACTGTGTCGAACAACACAGATCTCGTCCAGACAAAAGTCCTTTCCCAGTTAGCTACGTTTGTTCAGATCTCAAGGGACCCATCTGGACTTCGTGGCATTCATTGCCTAATACTCTGTTCCAGATTCTCTACTGAGAGGCATCATTCCAATTTCCATTTAGTCTTCTTCAGAGTGGCTATCAAGCAAGGGAAGTAGTTGGGTTTATTTTTTATCTGTTCTTTGCTTTTGAATAATGTAACTTTCTTTTGGCTCAGCTGGGCACTCCTAAGAGAGACACTCATTCATTCATTCACTTTGAACTCATTTTTATTGGCACTTATTAGGTGTTAGGCACAGTCTTCAAGATTATTCCAATAGTATTCTCAACGTGCAGGTTCCACCACCACTAGCTTCTCCCTCCCTTATTACCCCCTTGCCTCCCCCAGTGTGGGTATCGGTACATACAATCCAGCCAAAGCAGAGCGACATTCCCAGGGCCTCCAGCCCAAGTGTAAACTGACAGTAACCAACGCTAGTCCTTTTCTTCCTTCGAGACATGTAAACAGTAGGTTCACCAAGGTTCGTGAACCAGGTGCGGCCAGCCAGCACATTCCTTTATATTTCTAATCCCCTTCAATTTAATGTTTTCATAAAGTCTTCCCACAAAGAGAAGAAAAAAGCTGTTTATGTACTGAGTTACTAACCTTGGCAAAGACTCAGACAAGAGGGTGGGGCGGGCTGGTGGTTGGAAAGGGTGGAGGGCGTATGTGTGAGGACGTATGTCAAAACAGCTACAGGGGTACATAAAGGTTACCTCGTACACTTGGCCAGATGCAGAGCAGGACCGGGAAGAGCACTGTGGGCAACATTTTCCAGGAACTCGGACTACAGTTTCACCCTTATATCCAAAAAAGGAACAATGCATCAAAACGAGACATTAATAAAATCCACGACGGTAGGAAAATTTCACTGATAGCTAACTCAATCATGCGCCTCAAGCATCCATAAATAGCAATTTCCTCTTCTTTATTATTTATTAGTCACCTGGTGCTTTGATAAGAATTGGCACTTCCAGAGTCACGGTGACTCTTAAGAGGTCTGCACATTCCTCGAGTCCCCTCCTCTTCTAAGAACAAACAAAAGCCCCAATAATACCAATGACAGTAAGAACAGTACTTCGTGTTCCCCAGGCACCACTGTAAGGCTTTACGTGACCCTGTGAAGTAGATGTTCTTATCCTTGCTTTGCAAACGAGAAGAGTAAAGACCAGAGAGGTCATGTGACTGGTACAAGGTCACATAGCTGACCTGGTAACGACAAGTGGTGGGAAAGAGACTTCAGAGCACCAACCGCATGAGCACTGAAGAGCACGTAAGCTCCTGCTGAGTTACTGCTAAACCCAAAATGGAGGCATCCCTCTCCTGACAAGCTACTTCACACTTCTTTTGCATCTTTGTGTGAATACACATCTTTGTGGGAGCGCACACTTACATATACGCATTAGGGAGTTCTTTGACATGAGAAGAATCCATCGTATTCCTAGGTATTTGAGAATAAGAGCAGAGAAGAGTGGTGACAGAGACTAAGTGTCCAAAGAACCCCCAGGGCCCTGTCCCAACTTCTCTCCCCTACCACTCTCACCCCCAGAACACCAGACCGTTGGTCTCCACCGCCCTGAGAAGGACTCTCACACCAACAGTCCCTCATCAATGCCAAAGAGTCCGCATCTGTCTGAGTTATCACTACAACCTTTTTATGAATGGCAAGAAGGTAGACAAATTAAAGGCAGAGGAAAGAGGGTTAGAATAAACCAAGTTTTAAGGACTAAGAAGTGGTTTGTCTTACATAGAAGATAGCTTCTGAATGATTACCTTCACTTTCACTTACAAGAAGCAAAAACTGAAATTTTATTACCATGGTTGCTTTGGAACTCACTCTGTAAGAATAATGTAGCCAAAGTATGTGGGCAGGGGAGGGGGTCAAAGAGGTTCAATTTTTCTTGGACAGTTCGAGTCCTACTTCAAGAGTTCTTTAACCCAATGATGTATGTTTAGATTAAAGCATTACTATGTAATAGGGATTAATTTCAAACAACTGAATCACTGGGATTAAACTGACAACTGTATTCTTGTTTTAGGTTATTTTATTTCTTTATTCTTCTATATGGAAAATATTATGGCCATTGATGTTTAACAGAATATGTGAAAACTGGACATGCATTGAAATCACTGAGCATCTCTCAACCTCAGAACTCTTCAGCTTAATGAAAATTCAGTGAGAAAGTAAAATAAAGGCATATCTGATGTCATACTATCTGGTAATGTTACTGTAATAAGCAAATGAGCTCATAAATGGTTGGTACACAGGGAACAGATGCAATGATCACAAATCTTGACTCGGCGTAGAGTGAGAGTCAGTCCGTCGGAACTAGCAGGGACTAGACCCAAGCACAGTGGCAGAGTCAAACTCGAGAGCGCGGGGGAAGAACGGATTACTTTGTAGCAACATTGGCAGAAGGAAAATCAAGCTTTCCAATCCTTACTGGCAATACCGAATTATATATTTTATTGATGGACATAGCATCTTTATTCCCCCATCCAGATCAACCATGGCAGGAGGGGAAGCATTTCTAAAGAAAACACGCCAGGATAGAGGCGAACGGCCTGACTGAGGCGAGAACTCACCTGCGCTGGGGACGAAAAGCAAGACAGGAGATGCAAACAGATGGTGCACGGCACAGTGGGTCAGAAAAATGGGAAAGAGGTTTCACACTGCATTGTGTTGCTGTCATACATCTGAATCCTATCGTTCGGGGCTGTGCAGATCCGCTCTTCCAGATGTATAGTCTGTACAGGGGCCAGTCAACTACAGACCATGGGCCAAGTCCAGCCTAACACCTGTTTCCATAAGCTTTATTGGAATAAGCCACACCCACTCATTTACATATTATCAACGGCTGGTTTTGTGCTACGTTGACAGAGCCGAGCAGTTGTTTCAACCGAATGGCACACAGAGCTGAAAATATTTACTATGTGGCTCTTTACAGAAAAAGTCTGCCCACCCCAGGTCTAATATAGAACCCTCAGTCATCACAGGAATTGGATTTAAAAAAATATGGTTAGTGTTATTACAATTTGAGGTAGAGCTACCATTAAGGATATATTTAATTATGGTTTTTCAAATTCCTTACATAAACATATTTATGATAAAAATTTCATGGTGTATTATGGCTAACAGCCCTTGACAAAATATTTTCCTACTGTGATACCTCTGCAGATATAGAAAGAGATGAAAACTTCACACCAAAAATTAAAACAGCCATCCTTCAACCACTGCTACCAGGAAGTCCCACTGAACAGAAGACGTTCCGTGGCCTTTCTTTGCTGATGCAGTGATTTCAATGCATGTCTAATTTTCCCAATCTTCTTTGCTGTGTAAACCTAAATAGATATAAGAACCATCATTCTGCCCAACTCTCTGCCTTTCGATATCAAACACAACCCAGAGCCGTCCCTCCCATGTGTGGCCACTCCTGTTTGAGGTAGTCAGGTGCTGGCCCTCACTTCCCCTAATATCTTCCTTTCTACATCTAATCAGAACCCATAATGTAAAAAAAGAAAAGAAAGAAAAAAAGAGTGGGAAGTATGTATGTTGAAGAAGGTAGAGGGAGTGAGAAAAAGTGGGGGAATAGGACGATTCCTCAAGTGGTAAAGCCCACGGTCACCTAGACAGGAGAGAGCCTGTGCACTGGTACAAACCGGACTCAAAACGTAGGGGGGTTGGTCAGAGGAGGCCGGGAAAGATCCAATGTCTACACAGTAGAGCTACCCTGACTGAAAACCCACCAGCCCCTCAGACAAGGAGACATGAACCTTAGCCTCTGCCTGTGGATCCGAGCAGGGGAGTTAGCCAGGGCAGGACATTCACCCTGCAGCTTTCAAGCACGGGTACGGATTTCTCTTGACCAAGGATGAGTAAACAGAAGGAAAGGAGCTTGGGGAAAAAAGCTGAAGAGTGAGCAAAACAAAAATGTTCTAAAGATTCAGAGAAAGAGCAGACAGATGCCTGAATGCTACCTCTTACAGGATCTAAAAGAGAAGACTTGAAAGTTATTCTGCAACTTCAGTAAGATGCATGAAAATGTGGTCTTTATTAAACAGAAGCAAGAATAAAGAAAGAATAAGGGTTAGAATCAAAATAAACAGATGAACCAATGAGAAGAAAAAGAAGGAAGAATTCAAAGAAAAAGTGAAATGGTCAAATTAAAATCAATACTAGAAGCAGTAAATACAAACTCGAGAAGCTCTCTCCATATGACGAGGAAAGATACAAAGTGAGAAACGATGAGATGGGCCATGATTGGTAATGAGGGGGAGAGAAGGGAGCAATTTAAGCGTCATCTTAAGTGTTTCTGAGGAATGAGAATAATTGGAATGAATATGATGACATTAAAGCCATAACTGAAGAAAACCTGAAAAGGCTATACCATATTCTAGACAAATTTCTCACCTAGAAATATCCTTAAAAAGTGTCTCATTTATAAAGATAAAGAAACATCCTAGGGGTGCCTGGGTGGCTCAGTGGGTTAAAGCCTCTGCCTTCGGCTCAGGTCATGATCCCAGGGTCCTGGGATCGAGCCCCGCATCGGGATCTCTGCTCAGGAGGGAGCCTGCCTCCCTCTCTCTCTGCCTGCCTCTCTGCCTACTTGTGATCTCTCTCTCTCATTCTCTGTTAAATAAGTAAATAAAATCTTTAAAAAAAAAAAAAAAAGAAATTTCTCCTTTTGTCAGAGATTATCACCAACATCTAAAATGTGATTATAACTATGAAAAAACAAATATATTCACATTTGCCTATAAAAAAAATTGAAATAAATTACCAAAAGAATCTATTACGGTGTTTTTGAATGATAGGACTATAAATAATCATTTTCTGCTTTTCTGCCTTTTCCAAACTTTCCTTAGTAAGTACAGATTCCTTTCACAATTTAAGAGGAAAAAAATAAAAAACCTCTTACATTAAAAATTGGGGTTTTTCTAGAGCTCAAGACCTGGAAATAATTTCTCCTGATGAACTTGCGTGTTTTTAATATTTCATGAGTTGATGCATACAAAAGACTTCAAATGCGTCCAGTGCTGTAGTAACTGCCCTTCTGTGATTGTTAGTATAGATAATGGTTTGTAACTTTTTTTGGAAGGCCACTTAACACAATGGTTAAAGGCTGAGTCAGGTGTGGTCTCTTGAGGTTGTGGTGCCGAACCCAGGTGAGAAGCACTGAGACGTCCTAACTGTGGTGTGTCACCCATGTCACTTATGCTCGCCACACCTCAGTTTTAGGTACTGGCAAGAGGGATGATAATAAAGCTCTTCATAGGATTGTGATGAGAATTACAGAGCTCTGAAAATTAATGACTGGCATATAATAAATGCCAAAAATGTGGTGATGATGAGGACAGACATGATGGTAGATGACAGACAGTGGTAATGGTGTTTCCATCAAAAGCCTAAATTTTTAATACCCCTTTATATCATCAGAACATCCAATATTTACTAATGATATTAAATCAAGAAAAATATTTCTAAGTAATCTGAGAGTTTTTTTTTTTTATAAATATGTCATGGCAGAAATAAAAACTTAGCATAAGAGTGATTAAAATCAACCTATTTTCAAGACTTCAGAATGCTTACATATCAACTAGCTCTAAAGTACGGTGCCAAATTTCATCTTTTTAAATTATGTATATTTCAATGCAGACTCTATGTGATGTAATGGTTGAAGCTAGAGCTCATAGGGTTTTTATTTTTTTTAAAAGATTTATTTGTTTGAGAGAGAGCGAGAGCATGCATGTGCGGGGGTGGGGAGGGCAGAGGGAGAGAATCTCAAGCAAATTCCCAGCTGAGCGTGCAGCCGGATACAGGGCAGGATCCCACGACCCTGAGATCGTGATCTGATCTGAAATCAAGGGTCCTAGGCTTCACTGACTGAGCCACCCAGGCGCCCCAATATATATAATGCTTCTAAGAATGGAAACTTTCAATTACTCCAATATCTAACCCCTAACATGAAGTCTGCTCGGGTTTCAACGATTTAAAGCAGAAGGCGCACGAAGGGCTGTTTCCTCCATGCCTCCCACATCCCTTACTGCAATCGAGGCAACTCAACTGCCCGACATACACAAGGGGACGGAATCCTGGAAAGTGTACGTCAAAACGCCCCCGCACCTCCGCGTCCTCGGAACGTGAGATGTGGTGCAGCTCCCCCGGGAAGCTCATTTGTAATCCCGGTGCTGGGCGAAGACTCGGTGATGCGTGAGGCGATGTGACACGCGTGCCGTCACTGCGGTCGTGCGGGTAATACAATCTCGTCTTTCTATCAGGCGCATTTCCCTTTATTTGGCATTTAGCGTTTCCTGTCTAATTGCCTTTTGTCTACCTTTAAAAATATTGCCCAATTGTCACAATGTGCCCTGTTATTGATTTTGTTTTATTTGACACAAAGTACTGCTCTGTATCAACTGAATGTTGGCTTCCAGCTTTTCCTTAGATCAAAAATGAGCTATTTTTCGACTGGAGGCAAACTCCTTTCATGGTTATCTATCAACTGCCAAGGAACATCCATAGAAACCCCTGGAAGAGTCAGAAACTGCAAAATACCACGTATCCCACATTTATTTGCCATTGATTTTCTCCTCGAAGTTTCTGTGAAGAGTCTAATATTTTGAAAATCTGACAAACTTTAAAAGAACAAAATCCATGACTTTTTAAAGCTCCCCAGAGAAAATCCAAATAATTTGAATCGTTCTAAGAATTAAAAAGTGTACGTCTGGATAATCATGTTCAAAGGCATCCGTATGTCTTCAATACGATACCTATGCCTTGAGAAACAAGACCTGATCATATCATGGACTTTTCCAGATGTTCAACTCAACATTTTTGCAACATTTGCAGCTGGAGCTAGTGGCTTCTTTGCATGGACCCCCCCAAGGCTCACGTTCATTACGTAACACTTAGCTTAAATGGCTGGTAATTAGATCTATCTGCAGCTTCTGAGGGTAAAAGAAATGTGTCAGTGGTGGTCTCCAGAAGTATAAGGAAAACAAAACAGCCTTTGTGTCTTGTCCCTAGGACTCTCAACCTCAGAAGCTGACAACCTCAGAAGAGGCCCCAAGTTCCCAAACAGTGAAGTTAACAGTCCAGCAAGGATCCATTCGGAGGCTGTCTTCCTTACCTGGTTACAAAACAGAGGTTGACACTGAGCTGTGAAGCACTGGACGACCCCATTTCTACACACACATTTGGCACACCGACTCAAAGGCCAGTCTTCCCCATCCTGAAATACATGGCCTTCATAGGAACAAGGTTCTGGAAGGTCAGAAAAACAAGGATTATTGGGGACTGACTGCACACCCTGATCCCAGGGTGGACTGCGTGGGTGTGGACAGTGCAGTCCTACAGGGCCCTCTGGTTGGGGATTAAAACTCTGCAGTCTCTGTATGGAGTTCTTCTGTTTGTTCTTTAAAGGGGGGGGGGGGAGAGAATCCCAAGCCCGTCCCACATTCAGCATGGAGCCCAAAGAGAGGCTCGATCCCATAACCCTGAGATTATGACCTGAGTTGAAATCAGGAGTTGGACGCTTCACTGACTCAGCCACCCAGCCACCCCCACCGTATAGAGCTCTTAGTAATCTTCTGTCTGAGTTTTATAAGTGACGTCTGGTGAGGCGACGTAACTGTGCCGGGGAGTCTCAGTTCATGCATCGGTCCCAATCCCACTGCCTCCTTGCCTTCCTGAGATGGGCTCATAGCCACTGGCTCCCAAACCCACACCAGCTGCTGTGGAGAACAAAGGCCAAAGAACACAGGAAAAACATGAATTTCTTTTGCAGCCCATTGACAAGTACTTAAGACAGGCAGGATGACTTTCCGCCAGGAACTCAGCTGCCTCCAGGTTAATACTCTGCTAGAGGCAAAAGGCAATTAGCCCCAGTTCCAGGATTCTGTAAGTCTTCTTTAACATACAAAAATCCCTTCGGAAACTTTATCTTCCCTGCCTCAGATATATGTTAGCAATCATCCTCCAAGCACACAGCGTACTGCTCCACATCTGAAGGGTCTCGTGACTAAGGTTTTACTCGACAGTAGTAAATGACCTCTTCCCAACAGCAGCTAGCCCTTCAAGGTCCTGGAAACCTCACTTCCAATTCCTTACAGACTTATGCTATCCCTGACCCCCTCCCAACCTGAAAGTATATAATCCGTCCCTCCTCGCGACCCCAGAGGAGCTTACTGCCCACAGCCCCTTCCCATGCTTTAAAAAAAAAAAAAAGTACCTTTTTTTGCACTGAAGATACCTCAAGAATTTCCTTGACCATTCACTCTCAGACCCCAACATTTCACATCACAGGGAAGGCTGCCAGCCCGCAGCCACAAGCGGGGACCCCGAAGCAGGGGTTAGGAGACTGCACGCACCTGAGTGCCAACCGGCAGGACGGAGGCCAAGGAGAAGACCTCTTACAGGGCAAGAAAGGGTCCCACCATCCCAGTCAGCCAGCTTGCCACCCCCGAACTCTGTTGTTCAAGGATTTTTAAGAGAGTGGGGCGCCTGGGTGGCTCAGTGGGTTAAGCGTCTGCCCTCGGCTCAGGTCATGATCCCAGGATCGAGTCCCACATCGGGCTCTCTGCTCAGTGGGGAGCCTGCTTCCCCCCCTCTCTCTGCCTGCCTCTCTGCCTACTTGTGATCTCTGTCTGTGTGTCAAATAAAACATATTTTTAGCTGCAGCGTTCTTTGGCCCAAAGCAGCTGTCAGTCCTCTTGCATGGGTGACATCTGAAATGCGTGACGCAAGCACTATATTTTCATCATTTCCAGTGCAAACTTCTTAACCCGTGTACTTGTTCTCCAGAGTAAAGGAATGCCAGGAATGGGAGAACTGGGAATCAGGAAGAAACCAGGGTCTTGTTAAACGAAAAGGCAGAGGCGCCTGGGTGACTCCAACGGTTAAGCATCCGACTCCTGATTCGGCTCAGTTCCTGATCTCAGGGTTGTGAGATCAACACCGGTGTCAGCGCTGGGCTCCAGGCTGGGTGTGGAACCTGCTTGAGATTCTCTCTTGCCCTCTTCCCCTCCCTATGTCGCTCCTCCCTCAAAAATAATAAAAATAAGGAAAAAACAAAATTCCTTAATTAAAACAATAAAAAGGAAAGGGCAAAAGTAGAGTTTGGCTTCCACGTATTATTAAATAAAAGAATAATTTTAGTCTTCATATGCTGGGAGAGGAGGTAACGCAGCAATAACCATAATTTGTATTTATCGTGAGGTATCTACTACTCAGTTATAAAAATGGAAGGGAACTATATCCCTGAAATGTAATAAAAGGAGTCCGTGGACCAAGCATGATCCAAGGAAGGGCCTGGAAGGGCGCCCCCGGCTGGCTGACTGGGGCTGCGGTGTGTAGGCGGGCGTAATCTCCACAGTGACCATGCCACAGAGACAAATGAAAGACCCGCTGCCTGCTCTGCGTGTCTTAGAGAAAGATGTCATGTCATCTCAAGGACCAGCCGGCAGAAGTGGTGTTAGTGATGCTACTTGGAGAAGCGATTTGTTCATTCTGTCTCTGCCAAGAGGAAGAGGGAACGACCTTGGCCTTACGGAATCCCATCAAAGAAGGTATCCCTCCCCTCTTCCTTCTTGGGAGCTACAAAGGCCAAGGGATGCATCAGGCCAGCGCAAAATAAGTAAGTCAGAGACTTGCAGAACCCCAAATCTGGACCAGAGCTTGAAGGTGTGTTCCAACCTCACTCTCTGCCTCACTGCTTCTGCCAAGTGCAAGGCTCCAACCTGCTTCCCATCAGGAACGGGGTTAGGGATCTTCGAGCCCGACTGAGCAAGAAGGAGAAGAGTTGGGCTGTCAGCAGGTGAACCTCCAAGGCCAAGAGGGTCTCTTTCTACAAGTTCATACTCACTCCCAGGGCCCACACACACGGGGCAGCAGCTTCCTTCCGGGATGACCGCCAGCTCCTGCTGTCCGCACGACCGCGGGGGGCACGGCTGGGGGCTGCAGCGGACTTGCCCGTGCGTACAGGAGCACACGCTGCACGGGGAGGAGGTCCACTCTGTCCCGTGCTGGGGGTCGGGGGAAAAGAAGGAAAAGGGTTTATTGTCAGACGACAGCTTTCATTTGATAAACAGAAACAAACCTGTAACACACGTCAAGGACGGTGCTCGGGAGAGACGGAAGAAGGCTCTAGGCTTACAAGGTTAAGACCAGGGTTTACAATGTTCCAAGTCAGAGGCCAATTAAAAAACTGAATTTTCTTTTCTTTTCTTCTTAGCATGCTTGGATTATATTTGGAGTTTTCAGAAAAACACAAAAAGAAAATAAAAAGAACTGTGACCCCCATCATTTAAAAAAACTCTAGAAAGCCTAAAAGATTCACACGCATTTATGTATTTACTGGATTCTGTGTAATGGTCGTATTGTTTTTAAGAGCTCTCGCTCTGTTCCTCTTCCTCCCTCCCTGCCTCTCTTTTTCTTCTCTCCTCTCCCCTTCTTTCCTCCTCTTTCTCTTTCCTTCTGCCTTTACTTTTTACCCTGGTTAGTTCCCATATGCCTCTTTCCCTCCCCACCGACTCTCTCCTGCTCCAGTGATCTGGTCCTGGGGGAAAGCAGGACAGCCAGCCAGGTCTCCCACCAACTGCAGAGCCAGCTCAGAGCCCCCCTACACACACAGAATGTGGCTGGTCCACTGCAGGCTGAAAGCTGGCATTGTACCCGTGATGGGACAGACGCAGGCTTTGAGCTACAGGACTGACGGAGTACCAAAAATATTGAAATGCTTCATGTCAAATGTGATGCAGAGTAAGAGGGGGGTGAACCCTGGATGTAAAAAGCCTCAAATGTGTTGTCCACTTAGGGCAGTAGACGGCAAATTATGTTATGTCCTCAATGGCAGAATGGAATAATGGTGGCCTTTTATGAGACATAACAGGGGAAAATAAGCTTAATGAATGAAATTTTCCACCTATAACATTTTCTTAAATATTGGAAACTGCTATCCTCTGCCTCTACAAAATGTGGCCTACGATGATGGCTGATTCAGCCCATATCATATATAAATTTCTATTAAAAAATCACACATTCCTAGTGCTCAATCACCAAAATACAATCTGGGGATTACAACTGTGTGACTGAGAAGCAAAGAAAATGAATGTCCTCTTGCTTCTCCTCAAGCGTCTTCCAGAGTAGTGATTCATCTCTTTCAAACACAAAAGGACTCTGTCTCACCCACACAAGTCAGTACCCCCTTTATTCTGCAAATTACAGCCGGCTGCAAGCACGCCGTGTCTGGCATTTTGGAATTACTCATAACCTGTACTATGATTATGATGAGGGAGTAATAGGTAGTCACAGTTACCCAGTTATTTGCTGCGTCCTCACCTCACTATCACGGAGATTACTTTCTTCTAGTCAGACTTCTTGGAGCACAAGAGAACAATAATACAAGTGTCCACGCAGTCAGAAGAACTGAGGGTCTCCTTGGAGACTCCCAGCTCTGCCCTCCCTGCCGTGGGAACTGTGAGCGAGTGACTTAACCTTTTTTTTTTTTTTTTAAGTGTTATAATATTCTCAAGCTTTATTTTATTTTATTTATTTTCAGCGTAGCAGTATTCATTGTTTCTGCACCACACCCAGTGCTCCATGCAATCCGTGCCCTCTATAATACCCACCACCTGGTACCCCGACCTCCCACCCCCCGCCCCTTCAAACCCTTCAGATTGTTTTTCAGAGTCCGTAGTCTCTCATGGTTCACCTCCCCTTCCAATTTCCCCCAACTCCCTTCTCCTCTCCATCTCCCCATGTCCTCCATGTTATTCCTTATGCTCCACAAATAAGTGAAACCATATGATAATTGACTCTCTCTGCTTGACTTATTTCACTCAGCATCATCTCTTCCAGTCCCGTCCATGTTGCTACAAAAGTTGGGTATTCATCCTTTCTGACGGAGGCATCATACTCCATAGTGTATATGGACCACATCTTCCTTATCCATTCGTCTGTTGAAGGGCATCTTGGTTCTTTCCACAGTTGGGCGACCGTGGCCATTGCTGCTATAAACATTGGGGTACAGATGGCCCTTCTTTTCACTACATCTGTATCTTTGGGGTAAATACCCAGGAGTGCAATGGAAGGGTCATAGGGAAGCTCTGTTTTTAGTTTCTTGAGGAATCTCCACACTGTTCTCCAAAGTGGCTGCACCTACTTGCATTGACTTAACCTTTCTAAATCTCAGCTTCCTGGTGTGAAAAACTGAAATGGTAATGACAGTACCCCCTTCGCTGGGTTATTAAAAGGATTAAATGAGGTCGTTTGTTAAAGAGCAAGCAAGGGGCAGAGGTGGGCGGCAGGTAGAGGGTGCTCAATCCTCTCTCCTCTTTCCACTGCATTGAGTTCATGGCCTTCCTCCTCCTTTTCACACCTCTGTGCCAGTTGTAACTGTAGAAATGGACATAATATCAAGGCCAAGTCCTCTAGCATCAATTTTTACTTTCACTAAATTAAATACAAAATTCCAAATTTAGTACAGCATATAAATGGGCAAGCCCACAACTTGCTAATAATATATTGGCTAATAGAAGATAGGGAGCAATTGACCTTTATACTTTGAAAAGCCTAAGCATAAAATCAAAGAAAGAAACTATAAGAGAAAACTTGATAGTTTCCTATGATTTAATGAGTTAAAATTTAAAAATTCTGTCAAAAATACATTTTACATAAAATTAGAGGCAAATGGCCAAACGATACAAATTGCAAATTGTATTAATGAGAATGAAACTATTATGCAAAAGCATTTATAAGCAATAAGAAAAAACCCAATGGAAAAAAATAAGCTTATAGATTATTTAACATTATTAATTGCAAAGAAATATTAGTTAAAGTAAAACTGGGTAATACTTTTTAATGTCAGATATAGGGAAATTTTTAAAATTCATAGTAGTGCTGGTGAAGCTACAGTGGGGTGGGATTTTCTCCTGGAGAAGCATCTGGAACGCTCAGCCACGTGGGGCTTGCCCAAGGTCAGCATCCTTGAGAAGAGGTCGCACTACCTGCGTCACTCCCACTGTATCTCTCATCAGACACAGACAACTTAAAATTGAATTTTAGTGACCACAGATGACATAGCCCCAATACTCAAAATCTTTAGCTGCTTTGGCCTACTAAATTCACTTTTAAAAAGTTATCTGAAGAAAATGATCAATGATAACACACAAAATAAGTTTAAATAAAAGGAATTTCATCTCATTGTTCTTTATAGCAAAATTGGAAATATTTTCATGAAAATTAGAAGCTACTAAATACCTAATAATAAGAGCTCATGTTCTCCAACGGTATGCCAGGGAACCATTCACAATGTTAAATTAGAAAGTGAGACATAAACTGTACACGCAGCATCACTACAATTATGTCAGAACATAGATCTCTACCCATCTATCCATCTCCACTGCGGCCCCTTCTCCAAAAAACTGAGGAAACAGTAAGAATAAATGTCAAAGTTTGGAAATTACCAGTGATTTTTTTTCTGCTTGTACACTTTTTAATTTTTTGAATTTTCACCATAAGCATATTTTTACTTTGGTTACCAGAAAGCAAATTACTGTTAAAAATATCAAATAAATCATTTATATGTCTTAAATAAAGTAAAACATGAAGGCTGCCTATAAAATAACTTGAAGTGAACTTCTCTATTCTATTTAGTACAAGTTAGGAGGTTGCTTCTAAGCATCTCGACATTTCACTTCATTAAAACAAGAGCTTGTTCTCTTGCTACTCAGAAACACTAACAGTTGTTTCTTAAGCATTTGCAGTCACACCACCTTTCAGACAGAGACCACAAAAATTAATTACAATAACAACCTGTCAATCACCCAAATTTTTTCATCTGTAAAATGAGAGGGCTGTGTGGGTTTTCTCTTTGGTCTCTTCAAGCTAATGATGTGAATCTATTATGTAACTCAAGAGACATAAAATGAGGCAGGAGATTTCTCCTTCACAATAAGCTTGAAAATTATGGAAATAACAATGAACACTGGGTAGGGAGTCTCCAATGCTTGATGTCAAAGCCACAGAAGAAGATCAGATGACGGTCCAAAGCACACAGAGTGATGGAAACAATTTGCTCTCTTTTGGGAAAAAGTCATGTAAGTCCCCGCTGACGCCGCTCTCAGCAGAGGACGACTAGAGATTAAGGGGTAGTGGATTTGGCACAAGTTGATCTCTATCTATCTATCTGATCGATCTATCTATATAAAATTTTAATATAGTAATAACCGAATATATAATATATATACAATCTCCTAGAGTTCTCTACACCTATTGACAAAAGCTTTCTTTTTTATAAACACTGTAGCAGCGAAGAGAGCTTCGTAAAGTCAAGGAATAACAGACACACAAAGTAGCGCTCCCAGACCTGGTTTTGGCTGCGTCATCTTAACCTCATTAATACCTTCAGAAAAGACGAGATTTTGACATGGGACAAAAGCGCATTCTGCAGACAACATCTGCCATGTATTCTCCTGCGCAGCCAGCGAAGAAGTCGGCCTGGCTGTTGACATGAGTCCAAAGGAACGATAAGGTCATAAAGTATTTGCCTGGCTTGCTGACAGAACAATAAAATAATTTTTCTTCATATAATTTGTTCCTGTTATGAAGTTATAGACCCAGAATACTAACTACCTGGGAATGTTCTGTGCATATTATAATTACATCCTCCGCGTTGAAGAGAACGAGGCTGTGGAATTCGATATTCATTTCCTCCTTCACACACATAAATCCGGGCTCCTTTTCGCCTCCCACACAGGCAGAGCGAGCTGACCTCTCCGTGCTCCTGTGTCCCGTCGGATACGGGCACCAGGGCATCTCCACCTGTCGCTTTCTTTTTCAGGGAATCTTCCAGCACTATCTTCTCAGACCTGACATTATCTGGCGACGGGATTAAATTACCAAAGAGGGAAAGAAAGGGGGTGGATGGTCCTGTTCCCTCCCTTCCACAAGCTAATTTGTGGGGAGAAGAATAGGGAAAAGCTCTCCAGCACTCTTTCAGGAAAACATATTTCAGGCTGGTCTCCCTGAATGGTTGGCAAGGCTGGGCAGCGATCCAAACAGTAATTTGAAGGGAGAGCTTTGAGGAGGTCATGGAGGAAGTAGTCCCCTAAATGGTGGTTGTAATAAGCCCATGTAAGGCTCTCAAATAACCAGGAGTCGGCCAAAAGCCTCAAGCATTTTCCCCACTCCAGGGGAGGTGTTGGGACTTGTCAAGACTTGTTAGAAGGCCGGTTGTGTAAGATGCTGTGGACCCTGCAAGCCAAGGCAGCCCTCTGGTGAGGCGACGCCGAGTCATTGAAACGGCCCCGTGCTGGACTCAGCCTTGACTTTCCCTTGCTTCGACCCTGTTCTCTGGAGACAGTCTCACCTCAACTAATTCCCCCCCTCCTCACCACACTCACTCTATGCTAAGGCCTCTTGTAAAGCCCCGTCTTTGGGGAAAGGTTTCACCTTGGATCACCAATGTGAAGTTCTTAAAACACCAGGCTGTTCTGTAGCTACAGGGAGAGGGTCTCCATGGCCTGCCCTATGGAGGAGGCAAGCCAGAGGCTAAAGACCAGATGACTGCGGTTCAGGGAGAGAGGAAAAGTGCTCTGGATGGCTTCCCAACGAGCTGAAAGGGGCAAAAAAGAAAACCCACACAAAAAAAAAAAAAAAAAACACCCAAAAAAACCCAAAACAAACTCTCCAAGACTCAGGGAAAACCCTAGTGATAGAAGAGACAAGGTGAGATTCAGAGCAAACCCAGAAAAGTATTTAAACCAGGCAAGAAAATAAGTAAGAAGACTTTGGAAAGACTCTAGGGGAAGCGACAAAAGTAAGAGAGGAAGGAAGGGCAGGAAGATGAGAAACGCGATGATTTTGACTTTACTAAGACTAAAATTAGATGAGTTTTTGTCTTGACTTAAAAAAAAAAAATCATTCTTCTATCTTTATTTGAAGAAGTAGACCACTAGAGAATTTTTCCTTCAGAATATAGTTCCTGAAATTCAGCCTTTTCTCACTTACATCAAGTCCCAGAAATACACCATTTTCTGAGGAGAACATTTTGAAAGTTGCATATGGGTAACCGACACATGGCTATGTTCTCACCCAGCTTACAGCTTTCCATGTGATGATGTCTTACAGCAGAATGGGGCGGGAGGAGGTGGGGAAAAGAAACTCTTCCAGAAAAAGCTGGATACCAAGCAGATTTCATTTCTTAACTAATCCCCCAGAAGACCTGTGGTCCTAGAACTATCCCGCTACATAGGTCGTTGGTCAGGTCAATGACCGACATGCCGTTGGAACAAGGATAGAGATAAGCTGGAGAAGGCATTTGCTTGCCGTGTGGGTCCTCCAGTGACTGGTGTTTACTGACCACCTCCTCCAGGAAAAGTGCAGTGCTAAGCGCCTGGTGAGGCGAGAGGCAAGATCACTGCAAAGAGGCAGAAAATACTGTCCGTGTTCTCAAGCGCCTTAAGCCAAGATAAGAAGATGGCACATGTGCACAAATACGACACAAGAGAACAAATGATGAATGGCACTAGAGTGCAAAGATTGATTGAATTTGGATTTTCCATGTCCCTCGTATTCCATTTATTTCAGATGTCTGATTGTCCCTTGACCTTATTTTGGATCCTGTGAACTCCTTTATCTGAGAGACGCAGCTCGGTGCCTTTGACTTTAAACCACATCCCTATTCAGATCCTTATGGCCTGGCATCACTGCTGCCGTCCGTGTGCTCGACAGCACTTACCACCCACAGAGGATCCTCTTCCGTGGCACGTGCGGTGCACACCACTCTTCATGACACAGACGGCGCTGCGCGGCAAAGGGTGAAACGTGGGCTGAAGACGTTCCCAGCATACATCCTGCCTGGGATCTATCTGTCAGCAACACATTGTGCAGGACTGAAAGAGTGGCTTCCTCAGGTAATCGGGAGACAGTGGCTCAAGGGAGATGATCCTGTCCCACGGGGAAAGTACACTAGGCTCACCGAGTTTTAGGGACACTCACTGAATAGCAGCCTAGAGTGGGTATATCCAACCCCGTTAACCTGGATGGGCAGGGGCACTAACCTGGGGAGAGTTTTGTATCAGGTGGAAGATGAGGACTAAAGCAAAGAGCCTCTTCGCACCACATGCACCGCACTCAACTTCACCAGCTGCCTCTGGGTAACACTGAGGCGTGAGCAGAGATGAACTGTGCCCATTCCGTTTTCATAGTTCCTGCTACAAACGCTACCATGGTACTTTTTAATTGGTTCTTCACATCTGTAAATAAGTTCTAAAGGGTCTGGAATGAGAAAGTATAATCAAGAAACTTTAGGACTGATTTCTAGTACTGTGGTTCTAACTGGGTAGATGAGCATTTGGCCTCTTAGGGGACATTGGGCCATGCCTACGGACATTTCTGGCTATTAGGCCAAGTTATACCACTTATTAGTAATATGACACTGGGTGAGTACCTTAAGCTCTCTTCAAGTCAACGCTTTTATCTTTGATACAGGAGTAATAATATCTGCTCTATCCACTCGGGGTTGTCAGTAACTATCGAATGAAAAAAAACATGTGGTACACACAGACAAGGTGGTGCCTAATTATTCAGCATCACGACTTCTTCAACATCAGCATTCTCAAACTACTCTTTGTACAGACACAAATTCAATCTACAAATATTTACGTAGGACCTATGGAATAAGTAGAACTGTTTAAACCTTATTCAAGAAACCCAAATGCCCATAGAAAGTCAAATGACTTTCAGGTCCTCTGTGGCCCAGACAAAAAAAAAAAAAAGAAGAAGAAGAAGAAGTGCCGCATTCAGCTTTCTCTTTAGCCCAATGACCCAAAGGCACAGAATCAACGCCAGGTCAGAATACACTTACCGCGTAGATCTTCTCTTCATGGCGGCAAGATCCAGGAGTCCTCAGCACGCACTCAGGGCAGCACTGGCCGGCCGCTATTTGAAGCACTTCTCCCTGAGCATTTAAAAACAGCTCAGAGTAAGATGGCGGCGGCAAACACACCCACGATGGCTCTCCGGACCCCAAGTCATCTCAGATTCACTACGTTTCATGCGTTTCCACGTGACAAGAGACAGGGTAAACCAAATAAATTGACAAAAAGATTCTCTCTCTCAAGCTTTTCTCAGAGTCAAAATGAACCCTTTTGTGAAAGTAATTTCCTTGAAAATTGTCTACACCTTTCCACATACAATAAGGTAGGGAATGTTGTTCACTAGCAATGCTCCTTCTGAGTGCCACACAAGAAAAGAAATTAGGGTAAGGAGAAGGGCTGTGTCTCCCTGAAGGGGTTGTTTCCCTCTGCTGAGAAGACGTGGGGCCAGGGGGTGGGGGGATGGGGTGGCCGGAGAGCTGGCAGGTGCTCTAGCTGTCCTAGGAAGGTCTGATGCACCCGGCAGGCAGGGAGCTCAAGTTCTGATGTTTGCTTTTACTAGACAGAGTAGCAAGGCACATGGGGCAGGGGACTGAAGGACAAAGCTAGGAGAGGAAACAGCATTGTTGTGGGGTATCACATGTACTGTGGGGAGCCGGGTAGAATTCCTGGGCTCCAATAAAGATCTACATTGTTTTTCAAGCCTTCTGTAATTCCAATAGTGTTTCCTATCAAGATGTGATACTATCAAGGGAATGGGCTACCACATGATACCCCAGGATTTATTGGGAAGCTGTCAGGTTAACCAGCCATCCATTGGCCACCGTGAATAATCCGTCTGTCCTTGCGTTATTAAAACTGTGGGTCAGAGAGCATACGTTTCGCTTTGGGGCCCAGTGATCCTCTGACTCATCTTGCTTGCTCCTCTTAGGTATCTCGGTATTCATTTCCACAAGTCTTGAAGATGTGACAGAACGGGCAATGAATAATTTAGACCAAAAATAGTAAGAGAACCTGCACGAACCAGGGATTCATGATTTATCCACAGAATAAAAGTCTACAAAGAGTTCACCCAGTAGAATGAAAAATGTGTGTGTGTGTGTGTGTGTGTGTGTGTGTGTGTGTGTTCATGTTTTGGAGCTGCTTCCGTTTAAAAAAATTGTATCCACGAGAGCGTTCTAATTTTATATAACTACATTCATAAGAGTGGGTGAGAAACAGGACTAAGATTTTACCACTGTTCACCCACTAAACAGATAAATAGAATTCTATGTAGCAATAGTGATCACCAAATTTCAAGCAAACTTCTAATTTGCTTGATAAAAGATAAAATATACAATATGGGGTTTTATAAAGTTGTTTATACTACGGAACATTAATGACTTTTCAGAAAATTGCCCTCTGAACTCAAGAGGAAACTAGACTTCCCTGATTTTCACTAAGACAGTAAAATGTAGAAACTACATCAGCATCATTTCCATTAAGAATTTCACAAAGAAAATGAGATCACCAAGCTGTTTGTATTCTACCCTGGAAGCAGGGAGCAAGGGAGAAAGGCATGGAGAATGGGAGATTTCAAGAAATAGTTTAAGCACCCAAATTAGGTTTGTTTTCTACAAAGCTGATTTTCAGATTTGGCCCCCAATATTCGTTTCATAAATGTGATACTCTTTATTTGTGACTGGCAGTGGAAGGGTCCTCAACTTGAGTCTAACTATTGAACTTGTGGTCGTACATCAAAGAGGTGATTGGGCACACTACTGGGTATTTAACCTGAAGATACAAACATAGTGATCCAAAGGGGCATGTGCACCTGAATGTTTATAGCAGCAATGTCCACAATAGCCAAACTATGGAAAGAACCTAGATGTCCAACAACAGATGAATGGATAAAGAAGATGTGGTATATGTGCACAATGGAATACTATGCAGCCATCAAAAAACCCGGTATCTTGCCATTTGTGATGACGTGGACGGAACTGGAGGGTATTATGCTAAGCAAAGTTAGTCAATCACAGAAAGACAATTATCATATGATCTCCCTGATATGAGGAATTTGAGAGGCAGGATGGGGAGTCGTGGGGGAAAGGAAGGGAAAAATGAAACAAGATGAGACCAGGGAGGGAGACAAAACATAAGATACTTTTAATCTCTCTGATATGAGGATTTTGAGAGGCAGGATGGGGAGTTGTGAGGTAAAAGGAGGGAAAAATTAAACAAGATGGAACCAGGGAGGGAGACAAACCATAAGATACTCTTAATCTCAGGAAATAACCTGAGGGTTGCTAGGTGCGGGGGTGGGGGGGTGGATATTATGGACATTGGAGAGGGTATGTGCTATGGTGAGTGCTGTGAAGTGTGCAAGACTGACAAATCACAGACCTGTACCCCTGAAACAAATAATACATTATATTTTAATTTAAAAAAACTAAAAAAAAAGAGGTGATTGGGGCTAAAGGAAGAACAAAGCATTTTGCATGTGGGAGCTTAGAGAAGGAGAGATCGAGTTCTTGCTCTCTAACCATGTGACCTTGCATAGCTTTGGAGCCATGGGCTACCTGGAACACATAAGCCTAGCCTTATTGGGGAATGGTGCGAAGTGACCATACGGGCAAGAAGAGATAGCAATGAAGACTGCTAAGCTGGCTGGGCAAGATTACTTGCCCAGGGTCTATAAAAACTAACAAAAAATAATTATGATGATCATTCAGTAAGCATAGCTAACACTTAACTGGGTACTTAGAGTAGCCAGGTACTCTTCGAAGTATATACATGTATACATGTATACGTACATATATTTGTGCATATGTATATATGTGTATAAATAAAAATATGTGTTATATATGTATTATACCTATACAGCTAATAAGAGTATTTACCTAATTAAGTTGTGAGAATTGTATTATGTGTAGCTTAACTGGGCAAGTAGTATTATTAGTTGCATTCAGATTTGCAGCTGAATCCCCACCACGTAATACAATGTTCCTTCACAAGGCATTGTCCTCTACACATATATATTTTCCAGAAATCCTGAAGAGAGGATTGGTCCCCACAGGACTGGGTTAAATAATCAAAGTTCTAAATACTTCTGTTTTTCTCACATTGTCTCTGTCTCAGTTCTATGCAGCTAGCTCTCTAGCTAGCTATTCTAGGTAGAAATAGGAATGGATATAGAATCTATGATATATGAATAGGATGCATAGAGAGATGACAGGTGGTAGATAGATACATAGATAGGAAGAAAGAAAGAAAGAAAGGAGGGAAGGAAGAAAGAAATATTAGAATTGCCATTGACAATACATTATTTCCGGTCAATCCATGAGTAAATCAAATTGTAAAAGGGCTTTTAAACATTTTTAAAAGATGGGAGTAACAAAAGTCATTAATTATAATAATAGGGTACCTGTGACTCATTAACCTGTGCCACAAACTAATATAAATATACCATAGCAGATCTGAATAACAACGCATGCTACTGAGAAACACAAAGGCAAACTTAAAAGCAATATGGTAGAGTAGAGGTTACACTGGGTTATGAGCTAGGGACTAAGGTTTTGTCATGGGTGTGCCACTTAGAAGCTCTTTGTTTCTAAGCGAGTAACTAAAACCCCAAAAGTCTGTTTCTTTGTCTAGAAAATGAGGATGTCTGACTAAATGAATTCCAAAGGCCTCTTGCAGTTCGAACGTTCTATGATCTTCTTCACTTAAAATAAAGAACCCAAGCACTCCGTGACCCACTCACATGATCTTTGAGTTGGAAGTTTCTTTTGGCTGGATCATCCAGTATAACCCTCTCATTTTACCCCTGAGGAACCTCCTTAGAGTTCACAGTCCATGAGTTCACAGTCTATGATAATGGCATTCTCATCACTATCATTCACGCATTTGCGGAACGCTCCTTCACACTCACTCCCTAAAGACCTGGGCCCTGGGTCTCAGTTTCTTTTCTACACAATGTCTAGACATAATTCTGGACAACTTCAATGTCTCTGAAAGTGACATTCTATCCTTGTACATTCTTAACCACCTCAGTTCACATCATCTTCTTCACTTCACTTGAGCTTCCCATGGTCATGGTCAACCTTGGGACCTACCTATACTCCAAATTATTCTATACCAGAAATCTTCAGCTCTCTAAATCTGAACCTTCTGGCCTTTAGCTCTCTCTCATCTTCACTCCTCTTCATACCACATCCTTCAGAAAGTTCCTTGAATACTCTTTTCCTTGCGGTCATTTAGCCAACTGGCCTCATTTTCCTATTCATGTTAGCCTTAATTCCCAATACTTCTTATGTATCTTTTCTTTCTTGCCATTAAAATGGCAAAATCCCAATCCTGGATCTATTCCACAATTTCTTTTCTTCCCTTACACTTGGCTAGGAAACATCCCTTAGAAAATCATTCCATCATGCAGCTTGATACCCTCACAGGTTCCTGATCTCCTGTTTTACCTCAACCTTAGTCAGTCCCTTTCTCTCCTCTGGGACAGCTCCTAACCTTCACTCTCTTCCAGTTCCCAGCCGAACCTCAAAGTCTTCACAAAGTAAGAATAGACACCTTTAGATACATACTACTTTAGTATCCTGTCCCTTTTCTTACTTACAAATTTAACTATTTCTGTATCTATCCATGGCTCCTTCTTTCCACTTTGAGAGAAGGGTTGTCCTCCCCACCCCGAGCTCTGAATCCCACATGCTCTGTTCCCTAAAAACCACTCCTTGTAATTCCTTCCTTCTGTCTCTGTCCAGCACTCTACCTACTCCACCTCCCATATCTGCAGCTTCTCTCTTTTCTGGGTCCTCCTCCTTTTTCTCCTAGTATGATCATGTCTCTTTTGTGCTAATATCAAAAACAAAGTCCTTTTTCTTTTTTTTCCAGGTACAACTTTTTGTTGTCGTTGGTTTTGTTTTCATTTTTAAATCAGTCTTGTTTGGTCATTTTACAAATATTGACTAAGCGTCATACACTGTGCTGTTTGATGGGCTGCAACAGTGAAGAAGACAAGGTTTTTGTTCTCCAGAAGCCAAGAGTCTGAAGGAGGAAGCAGACAAATAAATAGGCATTTGCAGTCTGGTCAAGGGCTATAATCAAGGTAAGCACAAAGCGCCATGGCTACACACAGGAGCACTCAATGGTTGGGGATGGGAGGTTCAAAGAAACTTCAGAGATGTACTGATGTTTGCCTAATGCCCTATTTCTCTCGTATTCTCAGCAAAGCTCCCTGAAAGAGCAGCCTTTGCTTGGCTTCCTCTCCCCACTTCCCATTCACTCCTCAAACTTCTACAATAGAAGATTTCTCTCCCACCGCTCCGGTGACGCCAGCTTCAGTGTGGCCTGTGATCAACACCATTGATACAAACGCCTTACGGAAACTCTCTACCCTCCTGGCTACCACAATACCTCTCTCTTCTCTGACCACTTCTTACCTCTTACCTCTCTGACCACATCTCTTCAATTTTCCTAAGTTCCCTCTCTTATGCTCACCTCCTTGTAAATGACAGTGTTCCCCAAATTGCATCCTTGATCTTACATTGTTTCTTGACAAAATCTCTTAAGATGAGCTCATTAATTCTAAAGGTTTATGCTACTGACTATATGCTAATAATACTCATATACTGATTCCAACCTTGCTTTCTCCTCTGAGCTTTTGATTTGTATATGGGGTGGCTGATCCACCTGGCTCCTCCAAGGACACTTTGAACGCAATGTTCCCTGAAATGAAACCATCATGTTCCTCCCAGATGGAATGCTTTTCTTCGTTATCCCATATTTCTAATAGCAGTTGGTGGCTCAGATAACCAAAGAGTGCTCACACCATAATTTGGGAATCATCTCTCCTTTTTCTCTCCCTCACTCTCCTGACTTCATCTGCTTCTGCTGATCTATCGCCTAAGTGTGCTTTAGCCCGCCCTTTCCTCTTGAGCCCAATGCCACGGGTGCTCTGACTTAGGTGTTTATCCCCTCATCCGGATTGTTCTCACGGCCTCTGAATTGATCCCTGCATTTCTAACATCATGCATTCTCTTAGAGAAACCAGAGGTCTTTCTGAAGGACACATTGGACACTCTACCCATATGCCTGAAATCTTCATTAGAAGTCTATCATCTTCAAAATAAAATCCCAAGCATGCAGCATAGTACAAGGCTTTCCATAACCTTGAACTTAACAGTTCTCTAGCCTCGTCTCTCATTTATTCACTCCGTCGGTCAAAAAAAGATTTACTGGGTACCTACCACGCTCAGGGGCTATTGTAGGTGCTGAGGATATACAGTAAATAAAATAGACAGTAAACAAGAGATATCAGTAAAATATACAGTATGTCTGATATTAGTTAGTGTCAAGAAGAAAAATAAAACACGGAGGAGGGATAGGAAATGTGCGGTGGCGTAGGGATTTACCATCTTACATAGACTGGTGTTTGGGCAAACTTTAAAGGAAGTAAAGGATCAAGCCACATATATTATCTGTATCTGGAGAAAAAGCCATTTTAGTGGGAAAGGCTGGGGGCAAAGGCTGGAACGGTGGGAGTGTGCCTGGCACCTCCAGGGAACACCAAGCAGACGTGGAGTCTGAAACAGAGTGAGCCAGGGAAAGAACAGGAGTTAATTACAAATTACAGAGGTGTAACAGCTCCGTAACAGGAGTTAATTACAAATTACAGAGGTGTAACAGCACCGTAACAGGACACTGTGAGTGATTACTCTGAGTGAGAAGCCATGGGAAGCCATCGGAGAGGTTTAAGAAGAGAACCAACATGGCCTGACTTCAATTTTAATAGGACCACCCTGACTGCTGTATCGAGATCACAATGGACAAGGCAAGTACAGGAAAAGTAAAACAAGTTAAAAGGCTACAGTGAGAATACGGACCAAAAAAATGATCACAGGTGGGACCAGACTGAAAAGCAGGGAAATTGCATTTGGGACCTGTGGTTTCATGAAGGAAGAGCTGGGTGTCTGCTAATGCACCGGATGTGGGACGTGGGACAGAGTCAGGGGTCGAGGACGATGCTGCGTGTTCTGGCCTGAGCAGCCGGGAGAAAGGGGTTGCCATTTACCAAGATGAGAAAAACTAGGAAACCAAAGGAGGAAGGGACAACATCACGTGCAGTATCCAACAAGGGCCAGAAACTTATCTTCTTGAAAGGGCCAGATAATAAATATTTTAGTCTTTGGGGGCCACGTTTGGTCTACATCGCAATTACACAACTTCATCCTTGTAGTGTAGAAGCAGCCACAGACAACACACAAACAAACAAGCCTGCCTGAGTTTCAATAAAACTTTATTTATGAACACTAAAACTTAATTTCCTACAATTTTGTATCATGAAATATTGTTCCATTTGTCTTTTCCTAACTTTTTAAAAACATAAAAACTATTCTTTATGCGTAGGTCATACGAAAACAAGTGGCAGGTCAGATCTGGTCTGCTGACCCCTGGAATAGAATACATTTAGTTTCTAGCAATACAATCAATATCTTTCTAACATTTAATGAAAGCCTTCTTTTTCTATTTTTTTTAAAGATTTTATTTATTTATTTGACAGAGAGAGACACAGCAAGAGAGGGAACACAAGCAGGGCGAGTGGGAGCAGGAGAAGCAGGCTCTCCGCTGAGCAGGGAGCCCGAGGCGGGGCTCGATCCCAGGACCCTGGGATTCTGACCTGAGCCTATGGCAGACCCTTAATGACTGAGCCACCCAGGCGCCCCAAGGCTTCTTATTCTCACATGATACCACAGTTATTTGCATGAAATGGAAGACGGCATGTCTTCATGGTCTTTATATGAGCAATTCAGATTCTGGCATGAATCATTCAGCAAGCTAAGTAGAGACATTTTAGGAGTATTTCCTCCATAAAATAGAAAGTCCCACAATATACAAGAAAATATTATTAAATTTACCAACATTGGATGTACACCTGGCTTCTCAGAAATACACCCATGAAGAAACTGAGGCCTACAACAAAAGGTATGCAGACCCTTCCTCGCTGTGATGTTAAGAACAGACAGAAACTTACCGGCACTAGACGGCATAACGTCTCAAGATTATTATGGGGGACGCAGGGAACTAAAAACATAAACTGTGATTGCGAAATTGATAGAACATTTTCTAAAGAAAATAATTTAGTCTTCTCCAGAAAGCTTCTAATGTTCCAACTTGAAGCTTAAGCTGTTTTTTAAATAGATTCACTTTAAAAAGAAAAGAGTCAGCAACTGGAAAAAATATTGTAGCAGAATTAGAGGTATAGTCAGAAAAACTGAAAATTTTTAAGAAACGGGAAAGGAGGAAAAATATCCCTCCTATGCTTGGCCGACCAGGAGCTTTCTGGAGTCAAAGCCTCTCCCGTGTTCCGAGGGAGCTCCACCACCCGGCAGGAACACACTCAGTGGCAGAACAAAAAATGGCTTTAGAAAATTATCTTCAAGCAGTCAATGCTGACTCTCAATCCATTCAGTGCTTGTAAATGTCGTGGTGCGTATCTGTGGCTTTAGCATCTGTCAGCCCCGGGAAACCTCTGGGCAGCAGTTTATTAACTGCATAATTGTGGTTAAGTTGCTTGAAATCTCTAGGCTTCATTTCCTCCTCTATAAAGTGGGGAGAAAGATTCCTACCCCCACATATTAAGTGGGGTAACATCTGTAAAACTAACTGAGTGCCCAGTCCAGAGTAAATTCTCAATAAGTAGAAATTAAGATATTCTTAAATGTGATGTGTTAAAATTCTCTCCTGCATTTCATAAGGCTTCCAATTAGAGATTGGGATACGTGTCAGAACCAGATGACTGAAAAAAAACTAAAAAAACCATAACCTGCTCTGACTTTACCATGACATTTGGGATATAATTAGGATGCCATACCTTCTCAAAGGCACACCGAGGGTTTCTGCAAACAGCGGGTTTGCAGATAACGATGTTGCCATGGCAACGGCAGTTCTGGCAGGAATCAGGCTTCCAAGTTGTGGCGTCCTGCAAGGAAACACAGGCTCTGAGTTAAAAACTAATCAGTCAAGGGAGGAGGCCAGAGAAGCAGCCCCATCAACAGCCCCACCGTCTGAACAATTAAAAGGCAAAGGAAAGTCACAGGCAGACACAGGGCCTGCCGGACACTGATTAAGCCCCGCGAGGCAATAAAAGCTGTATAATCCATTCCACCACAGTCAGCCCACGTAGCCAAAAACAAGGGCATGCAGCAGAGAGCTGTCGATACCCAGAGTAAAATCCATCGATTGGCCTGAAACCTCAGGAGGACAGGTTGCTCCCTGACTTCAAGTTTCTCTGCTGTTAACTAAGCGAAACCATCGGAGCATGTTTAAAGGAAAACGACACTTGCACTAGCAGGAACCAACACCCTAAAAGCAGCATTTGCCATTAGTTAATACCAGCACCCTAGACCCTACCTTTTAGCCCTTGCACGCTGCCTACTGTCATGCTCGTAGAAACCAAGACTGGAGGAAGTAGTTGGGTGTTTTTAAGGCAGACCGACCCACGCACTGGGTGGCTGTGACCAGGCAGCTGTGTGCCACACATACAGGGGTACAAACGAGGCGTGCGTACGAGTTCCTTCCATCAGACTCACACGTTATCAGGGATCATGACCATGAAAGCCTTTCACTGGAACTTGGGTGAACTGGAACTCCCCCTCGAAAAAGCGGAAACCGAGTGTGACAGTTAATGTCACGTTGGCCGGGCTACGGTGCCTGGCTGTTCGGTCAAACACCGGCCTATCCACTGCCGTGAAGATAGTCTAGACGTGTAATTAACATTCACAATCAGCTGATTAAACTGCAGGAGATGCCCCTGGACGCCGTGAGGAGCCCCATCCAATCAGGTGGTGCTCTTTAAAGCAAAACTTGAGGTTTCTTGGAAAGGAAGGAATTCAGCCTCCAGATTATCATGTGGATGGGGACACCTGAGTGGCTCAGTGGGTTAAGCAGCTGCCTTCGGCTCAGGTCATGGTCCCAGCATCCTGGGATTGAGTCCCACATCGGGCTCCTTGCTCAGCAGGGAGTCTGCTTCTCCCTCTGCCTCTGCCTGCCTCTCTGTCTGTGCTCACTCTCTCTGACTAAAAAAAAAAAAAAAAAGACTATCGTGTGGAAATTCTGCCTAAGTTTCCAGGCTACCAGCCTCTCCTACAAATTTCAAAATCAGACTCACAAATGCAACTTTAACTCTTGCCTAGATTTCCAGACTGCTGGCCTGCCCGACAGATTTTGGACTTGCCAGTCCCCACAATTCCATGAGCCAATCCCTTAAAATAAATCACTTTATATATACATATATATAAAGATACCCATATGCCTCCTTTGGTTCTGTTTCTCTGGAGGACCATGCCTGGCACGCCAACACTAGGACAGACTTACACGGGTGTGCACCACATTCCCAAACATAAATGAAGTCATCTCTTCAGACTGAGAAATGTTACGAGTATAACCTCTTAGAGAATGTGCTTCAAACCCAAAGTTGCTTAAGAAATACCAAAGGTATCGAAAGCAAGATTCCATTCCCAGCAGCTAGTTCACAAAAACTCTGAGTCAAAGCAAATGATAAGTAGAACCTGTTTCGGAATACCTCTGAATGTCTTTCTTTCTTTCTTTGTTGTTCTGTAACACATTCCTCCAAAATTGGCAATACCGTGCCAACTCCAGTCTCCTCTTAAGCAGAAGCGTGATGACAAGTAGGGGAAGAGAAACAAATTTCCTCCCAAGCACGAGGTAATATATGTTCCCCGCTGATTTCAAGAGCACAGTATCAGTTCCAGGATACAGATTAAATAAAAATGACAACTTCACGAAGCCAGCGGCTACCATTTATTGATTACTATCTCATGCTGACTTACGCATGACTCTTGGAGCAGGAAACACTGACAGAGGAGGCATCTGTGGTACTAGAGGAGGGTGGCCTAGGCCGCTTTCCTGAGCTCTGCCATGACTCTAGAGGGCCAGGGCCTAGCGGAGACGGAAGTACCTGCACATCGGTTCTCCGCAAGGCACTTACATGCGTGACGGCTCTGTGGAGCTGGCACCTTTGTTAGGACTATTCCCATTTTACAGATGAGAAAACAAGATGCAGGAGGTCAAGCAATTTGCTCAAGCGCACAGAGCTGCTAAGAGACCTGAAGGGTCAAGTTTCCGGAGCCAGGCTGCCCAGGCTGGAATCCTGGAGTCACCACTCAGAAGGGTGAGTCCGTTACCAAGTTAAGGTTATCTGTGCTCTGGGTTTCTCACCTGTAAAGCAGGGATGATAAAGTACTTAACTCATAGGATTGTTGAAAAAGGCTCGACTGAGATGATGTATTTTAAAAGGTCTGAGCGGTGCCTGGAACTTATTAAAGGCCGATTAAGCTTTATTTAGTTTTAATCCAAATGTTTTTAAGATGTCACATTTAGCCAGCATCTCCTAAACATTTCCTTTTCTCCGCTGAAAACCGTTCCATAATTACCTGGCCTTCTCATCTTCCCACTGCAGCCCACACACGCAAAACGGTGAAATTACTATTAGGACTCTAACACTGGAAGGATTCAGGACATTGCAGCAGAAGGGAAGAATGAAGGCAGAGATTGCATTTTTAACACTCCTTAGGTAACCGGACGTCTCCGTCCGGCTGAGCCGACGCGGCGGGCATCCAAGGCTTCCTTTCATCTGGACACAGGAGGCCCTGCCCCTCCACACGGTCACTATGTCTCTCAGTTCAGTCGCCTCCACTCTCTCCACGCGTGGCATTCTTACACCAGGGGTCAACTCCTCTGCATGTCATTTATTTTCTCAACGACCCCACACTCCAAAACAGTCTATTACCCTTGTTAGCAGCTCTCAGTCACTGGACTTGGCTTACAGAGCTCTAAACATGATCTTCTAAAAACATGGAGTGATATTTTACTTTCACTCAAAGACATAAATTTTTCTTTATGTTAATTCAAAGTGAGGTTTATCTCAGTGAGGTTTATCTCACTTTGAATTAACCCAAGAAGTCTTCCTGAATTTGCTTATGTATTTGTCTTCCCGCCAGGCTATGACCGTGACTATGACTCTTTAAAGAAGGAGGTCTCGTTTTATGCCTCTCTGGGTGTGCCCTTCGTCGAGCACGGCTCCTGAGTGTTGGATGAATTAAGGAACAACCCTGAGAACTTGCTAACCCTCAAGAAAATATCCATCCAGGCAAAATGAGATATCCCAGTTAAGATGCAAGATCTTGATAAAAACAATGTCTAAGTGATAGCACCGCAAAACCCCCATAATGTTCAAGTATTACTTTACTGAAATCAAACCATGTTTGAAAAAAATTCTTCCCCATCTAGCCACTGGACTTGTCAAAAAGTTCCTTATATTGATGTCCTCATAGAGTAAGTAATTTATGGCTAATTTTAAATAAAATGAGCCCTTTACCAAGGCCTGGATAGATGGCCATATATTTTTCAGGTCTAAAACTTTACGAATCAATTTCTATGGTTCCATAAAATTGCTTTATGAAGGTGGGGATACTAGAGTTCCTCAATAGCTAAAACTTTGGATAAAGCCATAAAGTCCAAAGAAATAACATTGTAAAGCAAGTTTTACAGATCTTCTGTGTTACTATTGCAATTTCATTGCTTTATAATCCTCTCTTCCAACCTAATACACTTTGCAAAAGAAAGTCTTAAAATAGTTTCTCCCTAGAATACAGATTAAAGGATTAGATTATGACAAACCTAAAAAGCAATCAAAATATGATCTGTTAATACAGCTTTTAATATTTTAATAATACGTGAATCAAATGTTCTTAAAGATAATAAAGTATCTCCATCTTCAAAATCTTAAAGTAATAGCCAAGTAATTCAAGGAAAAAAAAACAATTTCACTTGGTTAAGTATTTATTGAACATTTGATTAATCCTAAAAATAAACAATGAATATATCTCTCACTCAAGTTTCTGGGGGGAAATTATTTACAGTATTCTATAATACCAGTAGATCACCTGTCAACATAAATTTTCTTCAATTTGAATGGTATAATAACACTCCTTCAATTATTGATTAATTCGTCTCATTTTAAATTCCCTTGGTTTCTTAGAACAGAAATGAGAAAAAAGAAATAAAGCTCACCCAAAACTGTGCTTCCAAGTTACAAAATAATACGTGGACTAAAATGTCATATTTATAATAAAAACATATTTATATACATGGAAACAAAGCATGGTATTACATAAACCAGTAAGTGAAAGACGGTCGTTCTCAGGTTTTTTCCTTTATCCTTATCCACAGCTCCTATTTTTTTTTCAGTAACAAAAATGTAACTTATATAATTTCTCATAGCATATTAAAATTTTCTAGAAAAGCTGGACCAGTATAATAGGCATGTATATTTATTCCCGTGTTCAATGAAACATATTTCTTTAAATGAATTGTTTTCACAAAAATCTCAGCTTCTCAAAACCATCCTTAGGAGACTCAGTGCTGAGATCATGGAGCTGATGAGAACCTCCCAGGTAGGGAGATGCAGGCCAGGACCCCTGGCTTCCCTGGGTGTGGGAGCAGCTATGGGCAGCTTGGGCATCAGGTCCCTGTAAACTTACATCCTAGAAGAACACTCTCCTTTTTTTTATTTGTTTTCCTAATTCTGATGGATCTTCTTGGCATCAAGGATTACTGATTCTTCTGTCCTTATGCTCACCCTTGGGTGACCCAAAGTTTCCTTGAGTCAAATGGGAGGACCCAGCTGAAGATTATGTGGTCACAGATCAGTTTAGGGGTAAATTTGGGGCTGACAAATGAGAGCTGTTGGAAGCTCCTTCAAGGAATGGGGTGCTAAAAGTTTCTCCAAGCACCTGGAACATGACTTGTGACTTAGAGCAAGCAAGGCTCCAAAGTAGGGATGCAGAATGCAGATAAGCTTCAGGCTAGGATTGCCACAGCTCGATGGCATCTGGTCATGCTTCTCTACTGCTCCGAAAGTTCAAGTGGCAACTGATTTCTCTCGCTGACTTCCTTATGTACCCTTTCTCACAAACCTTCTTTACTGGCTCTAGCTATACTGGTTTTCTTTGCTATTCCTGGAACTACCAAGTATGTTCCCAGCTCAGGGCCTTAAAATGGGGCATTCCCTCTGTTTGGGGTGCTCTTGCCCCAAACATCACCATGGCTTATTCCTTCATTTTATTCAAGTGGTTGTTCAAACACCACCTCTTCAGATAATATTTTGCATCTATTCCCTTACATGGTTTTCTTCCTAGGAGTCACCGCTTACCATGGTATTATACCATTGTTTCCTAACAGTCTTTCTCCTTCCCATTAGAGCATAGCCCTAAAAAAGCAGGAATTTTGTTTGTTTTGTTCACTGATGTGTCCCTAATGTCTAGAATAGTATTTGCACGTAGTAGATGGAACTTATTGTGACCTTTAAAAGTTACTTTTAAAATATAAGGTATAAGAACAACAACAAAAATGTGTCCGTTTTCGTGCTGACCATCGGTAAATGGAATCTGGGCTTTGGAGTTAAACTAGCACAGGGGAAGTAGCGTTGAAGCAAGCAACCTACCAAACTGACAACAGTGAGCCATTTATCTTCTTAAACCTTCATGCACTCAGTGAGATTTTTAAAAATTAATTGCGTTCCCTACTTGTCCTTCAAAGCAGGAAAGGGCCATGATATTCAAGTGGGTCTCATATCTTCATTTCTGGAGGTTTATTTTTCTGACAAGTCTGGTTTTCAGAAAAGATAATCTATAAAAAAGAGTTCTTTGACCCAGCTCCAGTTCAGGCACGGAAATAATGTTCTTGTTTGTCAAAGAACCATAAAGAAACAAATCAATAACTTTCATAAGGTTATTTTAGAGTTCAATTCTTTCCCCAAGTGCCTTTCCTCAGACAGCTTAGATAAACAATACCTTTTTCATTCAATCTCATTTTAAAGTTCATGTAAAGCTCCTCATCCGGCCTCAAATAAAAAAGAGCAGAGGATACTTATTGTTGAGAAAAGACAGGAGCCCTTACATTTACATTAAATTCTCTCCTTTCAGGAGGAGCAAATACAAGTTAATGCCAAATAAGAGAGAAAATGGCAGACCACTCCCAGTCTGAGACCAATTTCAAAAGCTCGCTCCATAGAAGGCTCCCTCCCCGAGTTTCTTGTTTTCCGTACCAAGGACTTAAGTAGTTTCCCATTTCAGCATCGTGGAGTGACTAGCTTGTACCTGATCTCCCCCTCCTGCTGGCTTAAAATGATAAACCCGAAGGCACCGACTAGAAGAATATCAGCTTGGATACAGAAACAACAGCATGAATCACAGATGAAAAGATAGCCACTTCACATAACTGAAAATGTCTTTGTTCAGCTGGCTGACAAGAGACGCTGAGAGCATGGCAAGTTAACAGCGAGTTCCTGCTCATACATCTCCGTGGGATGGTGTGGGAGCACAGTGGGGGCAGGGAAGGAAAGGGGACAAGCACTTCTGCAGGTCCCCAGTATACACGCCAGCCCACTGCTCCTCCCAGCATCTTGGGAGCAAAGCCTTATTTTATAAATGCATTCATAAAAGCACTCATTTTATAAACGAAGGAATAGGGTGTGGAAAGAGTAAAGGAACTGAGCAGATCTGGATTCAAACCCATCCTTTTCTTCCATGCCACACCACTGTCACCGGACATCGATGACAATGAATGACTTCTATTGTACAGCTGTCTTCCCAGGTCACATCATGGTCACTTCCACCCTCTCGCTTTACAGGCCAAGATGAGGACGTGAGGACAGTACCCCAAATTTCAGAGGAAAGGGCTGTGAGGTCAAGTGACTTACCTGCCTAAAATGTTCCCCATGCCTGCAAAGCACACTCTTACCTCCTTCATTTATTGAGGGGGGAAGCGCAGAGGGAGACAGAAAGAAAATCTTAAGCAGGCTCCATGCCCAGCACGGAGCCCAACACTGGGCTCAGTCTCACAACTCAGAGATCATGACCTGAGCCAATATCAAGAGTTGGACACTTAACCGACTGAGCTACTCAGGTGCCCTATACACCCTTACCCCTTTTAATCTAACTTCTACTTGTCCTCCAGGTCTCAGTTGAAATACCACTTCCTCAGGGAGGACCCGTATGCCTCCTTGACTAAGTCAGTATTTCCCTGACTCATGTCCCCAAAGCTCCACCACTTCCCCAATGCCAGACATCCGAGTTCTATTTTTCACAAAAAAGAAAAAGGAGAAAAACGTCACCTTCTGGATTCCAGACTCTTTGGCACATACAGATCTTTTATATTTCTTCCTAAAATATTCTGAGATATCATCTCCCCTCCTTTACAGATGAGGAAACCAAGGTTCATAGAGGTTAGGTAATATTACCAGAGCTTATAAGTGATAGTGCCTTTATTTGAACCAGGGTCCATTGGATTCTAAAGCTTTTGTTTTTCCAACCAACCTACTTCTGTACCCACAGCCTTGGTTTATGAACACCAGGTCACAGACTATACTAACTCAAGTAGCAATACCAATACGGTAGTGGGTAAACTTGGGTTCAAATACCAATTCAACTGCTCCCTAGCTGTGGAATCTTGAACAAATCTCTTGGTTTTTCTGAGTGTCCATTTCCTAACATATAAACTATGGATAAGATAGAACTCAACAGAGTTATAATAAAGATGAAATAAATTAGTATACTTATTAGCACGGTGATTGGTACATAGGAAGCACTCAATAAATGTTAGCTATGAGTTTGGTCACTTGCCACAACATTAACCAGTTGATAATGGTATTTTCTATGACTGAGGGAGTAGCTGTAGCATTTAGAGCTTTAGAAAATCCCTCCTGGAATCTCCAGTTTCCAAGGCAAGGGGGAGTTAACTTTCCCACAGCTTAAATGTTTTCAAGATATTCCACTAGACAGTGCTGTAGAAACTATACTCCTAGAAAAGCGTACCAAAAAAGAGAAAAGAAAGAAAGAAAAAGAATTTCTTCAAAATGTAGAATAAAATTAAATGCCCAGTGAATGTGCTTCACATTCCTAATTCTGAGACAATGGAAATATAGGCTTAGTTCTGAAGCTCTTCTATTTTTATATCCAGCCTTCCACTCATTCTAACATAATCCTGTTAGAGTAAAAGGGCAAGCTTAAGAGTACCCCAATGACAAAATAACCCTCATAAATTTCTAGAGATGTTACCCCCAGAAAAGAAGATCTATAATGAAGAAAAAGTCTGATTCATATTTCTACTTTAAGTAAGTCAGATACTAGGGAGACCCTACTATACCTTATAAGTTTGTAACTACATTTTTTCCTCTAAAAATTCTGCTCCCAAAACCTTCATGTCATATTCGTAAGGCAAATAGAGAAAAAGAAATATTCAAAATGTTTGCCCATGAAATTAATTATTGCTATACCATCATCTCTCACATTATGTCTTTTCTTGTTGGAAGGGGAGGTGAACCATTATCATTCTTTTAAAATTAGTTTGTTTTCCTTCCTCAATACCCAAGAGTAGACTATTTCTTTATATATAAGTACCTTTGTGCTCCCATAGTGACTAAAATATAGCAGGCACTTACAATGTTTTTGACTTATGTTTGGACAGATATTCCCAAATTTAGATAATCACTAGCTATTTTGTGATGTAATTGCTGAAAAGCCAAATATACAGACAACAGCACTTGTTGTCCCCTTGATGTCCAATAAAAGTGTTGTATGTGCAATGGCCATTCTCAATATGCTCCAAGATCTGCCTTCTAGACTTAAGTCTCAGTCAAGACATTTGCTCTGAAAGGACCCCTCTATTTCTGACTGAATGCTAGGCTCACCTGCCCGATGCTATCATGTTCCAGCATGCCAACACTGTACACCACTTGAAGTGCTCCTGCATGTCCTTAATCCCTAACACTTTTTTCCTGTAGCCAGGCTCTTGGCAGCTGGCCTAGTTAAATTGGCCATCCAGTAAATGGTTGAGAGCTGTTCTGACACTCACGTTCAACCAGGTAGTTGAATGTCTATTTTCAGTCCTGGCCAAGGCCCTGAGTCAAAGACTTCATTATAAGCAATGCAACCTCACTATTTTTGTGTAAAGCAGGCTCCTAAACAGGGCTATGCCTCCCTAGGAAGCATTTTGAGAATTTGTTTTGAAGACTGAGGGTTATGAGGTACTACTGGCATTTAACAGATAGGGACCATAAATTCTAGATTTCATGTCATGTAAAACATGAAGAAAAACTGTCTCACTTCCACATGACATTCAAACATCCTACTGAACATTCGTGTAAGTAAAAAATCTGCTTATAACTATCTGATATTTATCCTCACTCTGTTTTACATATAAACACAAAGAACTTACTGACTGGTAATAATACACTCTGAATCACCCAGAATTTTAATTATCATGTAACTCAAAGAAAGATTGTACCTTTTCTGTTTAGAAATTTATGAAAATAACAGAGGACAAAAAATATATTGGAAATTGAAAATTAACTATGAAAATTTATCAAATAACCAGGATCTCCAACCACAATTAATTTGAAATTCTAGAACAGAAAAATACAAACAAATGAGATTAATTTTGTTTAACTGCATACTGGACATAGCTTAAAAGAATACTGGTAGGTAAGAAGATACCAACAGAAAATATCCAAACTGAAGGACAAAAACCAAAAAGTACAGAAAACAGAAAAGAGCATGGGAGACAATGAAACATGTTTCAAGTTTTAACATATGGGCAACTGAGAAAAACACGACAGGAAAGGGGCAGAAATACATTTTTGAAAAAATAACAGCCAAGAACTTTCCAAGACAGAAGAAACACATTAAGCCACAGATTCAAGAAGTAATGACTGTCAAGCAGAATAAATATAAAGAAAATAATACCTAAACACATCAGAGTAAGACTATTGAAAACTAACAGTAAAGAATAAAATCTTTTTCTTTTCTCTATTCTTCCCTACCTTTCCAGCCCCTAGCAACCACCTTCTACTCTGCTTTATGAGTTTAATTTTTTGTTTTTTTTTAAGATTCCACCCATAAGTGGTATCATGTCATTTTTATCTTTCTCAGTCTGGTTTATTTCACTTATCATGATGCCCTCCAAGTTGATCTATATTGTCACAAATGATAGGATTTTCTTCTTTATAAAGGCTGAATAATATTGCCATATGTGTGCACCACATTTTCTTTATCTATCCATCCACTGACAGTCATTTAAGTTGTTTCCATACAGAAAAATCTTCAACTCTATAGAGGAGAGGAGAGTTATCATCAGAGAAGAACAATAAATCTGATAGTCAACCTATCCACAAAAAATGATGGATGTCAGAAAACAAAATCATTGAAGCGATAAATGAAAACAATCACTAAGTTAGAATTCTATACCCAGCAAGAATAGCCTTCAAAAATAATATTGAAATGAAGCTTTTAAATTAATAAAACTTATGAGAATTTTTCACCCATAGACCTGAACATTAAAAAAAAAACCAAAAAGTCAGAGAAGTTCTTCAGGCAAAAAGAAAATGATTGAAGATGGAAACACAGTAATGTAGGAAGGAATTGAGAGTAATGGGAAGGGCCAATGTTGGGTAAATCTAAAAAAATAACTGCACAAAACAAAAATAACATTTTGTGGGATTTAAAATATATGAAGATATAAACTGCATAATAAGACATAAGACAGCAAAGGGTTAAATAAAAAAATAAAGTGTTTCAAGGTCCTAGTCCTAGTTGGGAAGAGAGAAAATAATTAGCAGACATCATAATCCCTAGGATTATCACTAAAAGAAACAGTAAAACATGTATAACTAACAAGCTAAAAGATGGGGAAATGAATTTTGGATTGATTCAAAAGAAGAAAAGAGAGAAAAAAAGAAAGAACATTAAAACAAACAGAAAACAACAATAGTAAATATAAACAATAATAGTAAATATAAACAATAGTAAATATAAACCTTCAAGTATCAGTAATTACACTGAATGAAAATGTTAAGAGATAAAGATTGTTAGATCGGATTAAAAAAAAAAAGTGCAGTGGATCCAGTAACATTGAGAACCATTATTATAAAGTATCGATCAAATGTCTCAAAGCCCCAAGTTAGATATATGTATATAAAGACTGCCTCATTCAAAATGGAATTTCAGGGACCAAATCCTTCAACAATTCGAGTCACCAAGAATTTATAGAGGATTTGTCATTCTGCTAAGCAAGAAAATACAACCCTGTCCCTTACATATGCACTCGAACTTGAAATATAGTTGAAGAAATAAGACTTTTAAAACAAATAGGGAACAAAGGAAAAGAATAATTGGAAAGAGAACCAAGTACAAAAAAAGAGTACTGGATTCGGAGTTAGAACCTGCCTTCAGCAAGCTAGGCACACTAGACGCGTCATTTGCCAGGTCCTCAGATCCATCCTCTATAAAATTCAGAGGTTAGAGCACAGGGTCCCTAATCTGGAGATGAAGTCTGGAGTCATACATCTGGAAGTGGGAATCTAGCTCCCTGCCTAAATAGTTACAGAACCTTAAACAAGATAATTATCCTAATGGCCTTGGTTTACTTTTACATAAAAAGAATAAAGATAATAAAATATCTTTATAGAGGAATATTAGGAGGATAAATTAGGTAACACATTTTCAGTTCCTCAGCACAGTGCCCGACACTTATAGGGTAGAGCAGAGGCTCCCAATTCTCCAACCTTGGACCTTTTCCGTACTCCAGATAAATCTCTACCTGACCTCTGCTCCTCAGAGGGGTCATCACCGCACATCTCCGCGGCCAAGTTATAAAGCAGTTCCTCATCTGCTGGATTTTTCTTCTCGTGTGTGCTTTCATGACCAAGGTCATCAATATACAACCACTCCTAGTGTGCAAGCAAATTAGAAAGCTTTCTTTTCAAAGTAAGATACCATGAAGACAATGCATTTTTTAAAAAAATCAAACATACAACTTTCCAAACTCCATTTTATAGTGTCCATTTTAAAATGTCATTACACAAGTTGTATGTCCATACAATAATCACAGCTACTATTTACAAGATACCATATATGTGTGTGTCAAATATATCTTTATGTGTATATTATAGTTGCATACACATGCATATATATACCTATAATATACATACTACATAGAAATGTGGGTATATGTGTATGAATTTACACGCAACATTTAATTTGCAAAAATCCTGTAAATTACTTAATTATTGCTTCTGTTTTACCCAAAAAAAAAACAAAACAAAACTTAAAAAAATTGTTGGAGACTTATATTCACTGGGAAATCCAGAATACGAAGCCAGGACTGCTTGGTTTCAAGAACCACGTTCCTTCGACTAAAACATACTGGTTCTGGAGAAACAGCTCTCGACAGGTTTGTGCGTAACGATCAACGGACCTAATTGACTTTGGCTGCTGTTGCCCTCTCCACCCTCCCTCCCTGCAGCTGGCAAGGGTTTCTGTGCAGGAGGGAATCTGGGACCAACAAGGGTAGCCAGCCCTGCCGTAGCAACCTTATTCTCAATATCTTACTCAAGGTCTTAAACTTCTAAGGAAACAAAAACAGCTTCTCCTCTGGAAATGTCTGAGGAACCCTTCTATAAAGCCACATGGTGTAATAAAGTAATAACAGTACCAGACCCCACTGCTCAAATCAACCCTCTTAATCTTGGCAACTGAGAAGAGCACCATAATTATATAGCTGCTGCTATTTCCATTTCCTGGGCTAATAGTGGAAATATTCTTCTCAAGTTCTAAGTCAGAGATGGTGAACAGGTTTTCTCACACATGCCTGCTCTGCAGGGGAAAAAAAAAGGCACTTACAATGCTGGGTTGAGGAGAACTCTGAAGCCCCGTCCAGGCAGGGTACGTGACAAAGATCACTGCTGTCTGCCACAGGTTCAGGTTAAGCCGTGAGGAAGAGCGGAAGTCCCCTTGCCGTACGATCTCACACACTACAGCCCCATCGTCTACCCGAAAGTATTGTTGGTCACCGTCACTCAGTTTATGAATTAAAGTGGGGGGAGAAAAACAGAAAAGAAAAGAAAAAAGAAAGCCAACTTGGTTGGGCCAAAACCACGGAGATGATTAACTATAATGATGAACTCATCAACTACATTTTACTTTCCTTATTTTTCCATTACGCTATTCAGCTCTTTCCAGACCTGCAAACCGTCCCTCATTCATAACTGCTTTACAAATGGGCTTCTGTTCTGCATCAGCTCCTGTTCCCCAGAACATCCTGGCACAGGCCACGGCTGGCACGTGAGGTTAGCGTCTTCCCTCTGGGAACGCGGACTCCACCGCCACTCCAAACCAGAGGAAATTCACTGCCAGTTCTGACGGAATGACATATTGACTAAGTCCTTACACCAAGCGATCCACGCCCGCAGTCAGCACAACACACAGCAGGTGTGTTCTCCAACAACAGAAGAACGCTTGGTTAGATCTGATTTGCTTCAACCCTCACTGTTTGCCAGGAAGCCACGGAAGAGAAGCAGGTATCCGGTGTCTCCGGGGAAGACCCTCCCAGGGTTCACTGTTAAATCCAGAGGCAGAACCCAGAGCAATTACACTCCTGGTACAATTACCGGCATCCCCCACTCCCTGCCAAGTGAGGAGACTTGGCAGCTGAATAATACAGCTTTCATTTTACATTTCCACTCCAATTAGCTGACAGTACTAGTCAATTGCCTGAATCAAACAAAATGCAAGAGAATTTGAAAGGGCTCTGTGTGGTTTACAGAACTGTGCCTTGGAGAACAATGAAAAGATGAAAGGGACTGAAAAGAGAATTAGGGGACCCACCGCAACAAAAGGGCAGGTTGCAAAAAACCCACAGGTGGTACGGATGGTTCAAATGGTAAGCGGAGATATTTAAGCTTAACACCCGTCCCACTTACTGTTGGTTTGATTCATGGCAAGAGAATTAAATCACAGTCCCTGTAAGATCTGCCTGGGGCTCATTTACATTGCACAGTCATATAGACATGCAAAAGCACACATTCTCTCGAGGACTAGCCTCTCCAGGCCTTCCACACAGTCAACATTTACAGAGAAGTTACTGAACTGAATGCAAAGTCCCACTAGTGTTTAGGGACTGTGAAAGGCATAGGAGATGGCGAGTTTCGGAGTGGGGAGGTGGGGAGTCACAATCTCACCAATGACATGAAATGCACACAAGAAACACGGAGACCACAGAGTGGACAGCAGGGGTGCTGGGGAGGGGAGGGCAGTAACTCTGAATCACTGGACCATTAGAACCTGTTGCCCAGGGCCAGAATCCTAGGTGAATCCCAGAGAGGAGTTCTAATAGCTTCCACTGGAGTTCTCAAAAGTTCTGGCTGGAAAACTGCAGTAACTCTTCCAGAACAGAGCAAATCAACCAGTGCCTCAGGCCCAGGAATAGTCTGGACTGAACCTGGCAAGGTCTGCAGTGCTGCCCTGCTCGCCTGTATTCTTCCAGGAAGCTAATCACAGCCCCTGTAAACGGCCGGGAAGAGTTCCGTCTGGTCAGACTGTGGACAAGCCTCAAATTCCCTGCGCCCTTGGAAGAAGGACTCCTTTATAGACAGAACATGGAATATAATTTGTTTCCTGGGATTCATCCAAAATACACTGTTTCTGCCCTTATCCACGTGGGGCCCTGTGATTGATATTTAATATGGGCTGAGGGGTTTTGTGATCTTGTCCTAAAGCTGAATGTCACGTGTGGGAAAGAGACGTTCATTTGCAAATCAGGGTTTGCCACTGTCTCCTTGGTGGTGGGGGTCTCAGGATTCTGTGCAGAACCTTGGGTCCTCAAAGCATATGCCTTTGCACCCTGTGTGGCTTGCCCTGGACCCTAACGTTGAGAGGATGCTAAGCCAGGCTAGTGTGAAGAAGCAAGAGATGTAGGATAACTCTTTTTTTTTTTTTCACCTGATTTTATTTATTCCAATTTTATTTATGTATAGTGTTTCCTTTTTAATTTTTTCAATTTATTTATTTTCAGAAAAACAGTATTCATTATTTTTTCACCAGACCCAGTGCTCCATGCAATCCGTGCCCTCTATAATACCCACCACCTGGTACCCCAACCTCCCACCCCCCCGCCACTTCAAACCCCTCAGATTGTTTTTCATAGTCCATAGTCTCTCATGATTCACCTCCCCTTCCAATTTACCCCAACTCCCTTCTCTTCTCTAACACCCCTTGTCCTCCATGATATTTGTTATGCTCCACAAATAAGTGAAACCATATGATAACTGACTCTCTCTGCTTGACTGATTTCACTCAGCATAATCTCTTCCAGTCCCGTCCATGTTGCTACAAAAGTTGGGTATTCATCCTTTCTGATGGAGGCATAATACTCCATAGTGTATATGGACCACATCTTCCTTATCCATTCATCCGTTGAAGGGCATCTTGGTTCTTTCCATAGTTTAAAATGTCTATACTGCCTAGAGCAATCTATACTTTTAATGCCATTCCGATCAAAATTCCACCGGTATTCTTCAAAGAGCTGGAGCAAATAACCCTAAAATTTGTATGGAATCAGAAGAGACCCCGAATCACTAAGGAAATGTTGAAAAACAAAAATAAAGCTGGGGGCATCACGTTACCTGATTTCAAGCTTTATTACAAAGCTGTGATCACCAAGACAGCATGGTACTGGCATAAAAACAGACACATAGACCAGTGGAACAGCGTAGAGAGCCCAGATATGGACCCTCAACTCTATGGTCAATTAATCTTCGACAAAACAGGAAAAAATATACAGGGAAAAAAGAGAGTCTCTTCGATAAATGGTGCTGGGAAAACTGGACAGCTATATGTAGAAGAATGAAACTCGACCATTCTCTTACACCGTACACAAAGATAAACTCAAAATGGATAAAAGACCTCAATGTGAGACAGGAATCCATCAGAATCCTAGAGGAGAACATAGGCAGTAATCTCTTCGATATCAGCCACAGCAACTTCTTTCAAGATATGTCTCCAAAGGCAAAGGAAACAAAAGCGAAAATAAACTTTTGGGACTTCATCAAAATCTAAAGCTTCTGCACAGCAAAGGAAACAGTCAAAAAAACAAGGAGGCAACCCACGGAATGGGAGAAGATATTTGCAAATGACAGTACAGACAAAAGGTTGATATCCAGGATCTATAATGAACTCCTCAAACTCAACACACACGAAACAGGCAAACATATAAAAAAATGGGCAGAAGATATGAACAGACACTTCTCCAATCAAGACATAACAAATGGCTATCAGACACATGAAAAAATGTTCATCATCACTAGCCATCAGGGTGATTCAAATTAAAATCACATTGAGATATCACCTTACACCAGTTAGAATGGCCAAAATTAACAAAACAGGAAACAACATGTGTTGGAGAGGATGTGGAGAAAGGGGAACCCTCTTCCACTGTTGGTGGGAATGCAAGTTGGTGCAGCCTCTTTGGAGAACAGTGTGGAGATTCCTCAAGAAATTAAAAATAGAAATTCCCTATGACCCTGCAATTGCACTCCTGGGTATTTACCCCAAGGATACAGATGTTGTGAAAAGAAGGGCCATTTGTACCCCAAAGTTTATAGCAGAGAGGTAGGATAACTCTTACAAAGTCTTTAAGTAGCACGCCATTTAGCTGATCTGCATAAGACAGGACATATGCAAATTTTAAGGTTTCTAATACATATGCAAAAATTCGCTTGCAGGTAACTTTACTTCAAATATCAATTAATCAGCCCAGAAGTTGTTTACTATCACATTAACTTTGTGTGCGTACAAGGATTTGTTGCAGAGAAGGAAAGAAATCTTAAAACACTACCTGAGACCACTAAAAAACTTTGGTTGTTTTTAATCTTTACAATAAGTTCTATATTCCCACTTATTTTTTAGTTTAAAAAAAGATAGCTGGCCATGTATTATTTTTTACAATAAGCATGTGCTATTTCCTTTAAAAAAAAGAAAAAGAAAAAATGTTACTTGAAATTTCTGAAAGGTTGCCTACTTGAGAAGCTGAGAAGAGCTCCTAACTAAAATGACTAGATAAAGAAGAAGCAGGTAGATTCAATGGGTACTTTAACCCCATACCTCCGGATTAGATGACCTCTGCATGAGATGATTTACTCTCCGAACAGGCTGATACCTTATTGGTCTGACTCTTCCCTTAATTCAGTTAGACCATACTGAACATGAGAAATGTGCTAACAGTTTTTTCCATTTGGTTCTGGGAAAAAAACACGTTCACAATACAGGAAAATTGCCAATACACTTAAGGACAGGTTCAGAGCTATATATGCAGCAAATAACGTATTTTTTTGAGAAGTGCCTAGACTTGCTTCAACTTAGACTTAGTGGGTCCATCCGGTATCTGTCCTAACTACTCAATTCAACTTTTTCAGTGTAACAGAAAATATCCATAGACAATATGTAAGTGAATCAGCAGGTTGTGTTCAAGTAAAATTTTACTTGTGGGTACTGACCTATCATTTTTCAGCCATTTAAAAATATAAAGCTTTAGCTTGCCAGCTATAGACTGGATTTGTCCTACCAAGCTCTAGCTGGGCAACACCCGATTGACTGCATCAAAAAATAAAAAAAAATGAAAGAGAGGAAAAGAATTGATCAACAAAATAGACTGTGTTTGTGTCATTCCAGAGGGATAAGTGAGGGATGACCCTCAAGGTCCTACAGCAAAATAGCACCTTCTGGTCAATCTGGAGTTGATAACATGAGAGGAATCTTGAAGGAGTTAATCACCTACTCCAAAGTACATCACTCCTGTCCCTTGGCTCTTGGGCTTACTGATAAAATTCTAGCCACCGGTCCTGTCCTTGAGCTGTACTAGAATACGTGGGATGAGCCAGATCGTCATCCCAGCTGTCAGGAAGAAGGATGGAGCGTCATTACCTGATTCTAGACTGAAATGAAAAGTATTAGTGCTTGGATACCTGCCTATCACAAAGCAAAGCAGCTCATTTTCTGCAGAGAAAACAAAAGGAGCCAACTTCTGCCAATGGAAAGATCTGTTCATGAAATTTATTATCTATGGAGTGGCAGCAAAAATAGGCCCAACGAAATGTTAAGTTCCAAATTTGTAGCAGCAAGGCAATTACTTATCTTGACATCTCAAGTAAACTCTGGAGAAAGCTCAACCTTCTCCACAAAGTTTATTATTGTTCCTCAAGGATGAAACAGATATCTCACACAAATCTATTTTAAATCCAACGTGTTATTTAGATGCTTAATCAATTTGACCTGGCAGATGGCTCTTTTAAAAGCTTTTGTAAAATATATTTTTGTTTAAGTAGTGTATATACCCATGATCAATTGTTGCTAGGTCTAGAAGAAAAAGCAATTAGGAAATATACTATTTGTGTTTCAACTTCCACTATTCATAAGCTGATAATATGGTTTCTGTTTGTTTAAAAATTTTTCAATGTTCTGATTTTCTAAAACAATGTCTCTTTGTTGTGAAGTAAAACACACTCATGAAAATTCAAATAGAATTCATTTGCTAATAGACAAAAATGGTCTTAAATGAGGTAGAACTTCATTCTTAAACAAACAAGGAATTCACTCTGATAACAGATGTATAAAAAGGACCACAATTCATGGATATGTTAATTGTCCCTAATAAGAACATTAAATAACATTTGGTTTATGGCATGAAAAAAATAAAATCACCGTCAAGATGAGAAAGGGAAAAATCAGCAAAAGAATGCAATTACCAGAGAAGCACCTCCTGAATTATAGTTGGAGCTGAAACCACATTATTAGTGAAAATGAAGCCTGAAACAGACAATGTTTCCTCTGTGAGGATAGAAAGGAATATGTCTTCTGTAATTTACAAATCCTATTTTGTGAATTGAAAGGATAAAGAATTCATTTTAATGACCATTTCCTAAGAAATCTCACATTTTATATCTGAAAAATCACACAAAACATAGGAAGAGTTCAGAATGTGTCAAGACCAGCAACCTACATGTATCATTTTTTCTTCACCCCCAGCGGTCGATTGGCTTCCCCTTCCTTCCCACAGGATAAGAGTAGCTAGTGGGCTGCTCTGGGTTTGAAGGAGTTCAGGACCATCATTTATTTCAAGATCTCTAGGAAGAGTGGTTTGATTGATTCTAGGGCTAACCCACCAGAATTTTAAGAGCAGGGTCAAAAGGGTGGTGGATCCAAAAATTCTACAGAGTAATTCTCTTAGATCTGCCCTTAGACAAGATCTGAGAGTTAAGTTATAATCTGAGTTTCAACCAAGTATCATAAGGCAAACAAGATGCATTTGACTATCGGGCCCCACATAATCCCCTTGATGTCACTCCTACAACTGTCCACCCCGACTTAGTGTTGCAATATTCAGATAATGAATTGAGCTGTACTAGGAAACATTGTAGTCTACTGTTCTCCAGAATAACTTGAACAAATCATAGCAAATGTAACATATTTCCAGATATACTCAGAACTTACTATACGAACAAAAAGTGAGTTTTAGGGATGTAGAGTGTGCTGTATTTTAAACACAGATCCTTCTAAGTCTGTTCCCTTCCTCTGTGTGTATCCTCTAAAACAAAGCTTAGGAGTCAAAGAGATATGACAGCAGTGGATAGAATTATCATACTTCATTTAGTGAAATATTAACTTACAATGCTTTATATTTTTGATGTGTGTGTATGAGAGAGAGAGAGAGAGAGAGATCTTTCAAGTTCATAAGTGAGAGGGGATAGAAACTTGCAATAGCTACTGTCCGGTGAGCGAATGCCTAGAATCCGACACAGTACCAAGTAAATTATTCATCAGAATGGCAATGGTAATAGCAACAGATTCCACCGACCTTGAGGAACTGCCTTCACAGGTAACAAAATAAACATACGGACGAGCAGATGAAACACAGGAGGGGAAGAAGGCTACACCTTATCTTGATACTGAGTCTTCAGTCGACCCCCATCTCCCAGGCTCCAATGTCACCCTCATCTCTCACCTGGGCTGTGGCTCCCAGAGGTAGACCTGACAGCACACTCCTCTTCCAGACAAACCCTTTGACAATTTTCCCCGCAGCAACCAGACTGAGCGTCTTAAAATGCAAATTAGATCATATGTTTCTTACACTCAAACATGTCAATGGATTTTCAACGCTCTTAACAAAAGTCCAAAATTTTTTACCATGGCCAACCAGGTCCCTGCTCTGGCTTTACTCCTTTCTGCCCCCTCAACACAGTAGACAAATGGGCTCTTTGGGGACCCTTTCCTCTGGCCAGGAGTTTCCTGGCCTTGGCCCAGTCTCCCCTTCCCCTACCCAGGTTCCTTCTCACTCTGAAGGTGTCACCTCATCAACTAGGTCCTCCTGACTTCCCTCCACAGTAGGCCCCTATTCTTCTCTACCATGACCTCCTGTTTCCTTTCATGGCACCAGAACACCTGGAAATCATTCTGTTGTCTGTTTTACTCCCTGGAAGGTAAGGTCCTGAGAGCCTAAACCATGCCTACTTTGTTTACTGCTGGACCACCACTATCCAGAACTGTGGTTACTTGTGGAAGGAGAGAATAATGTCCCTCCCATTCCTCCTTCCTTCCCTTTCTCCTAACATAATGAAGGTCTCCAAGAAATACACTACTCACCAAAGAACATATATTCTTAGTTGCCTCATTCATTAGATAATTCCTTCATATATACATTCACTTTAAGTTTTACCCATTTATAATAAACATATATTGACCCTCTACTGTGTTCAAATCATGGAAAGAAAGGTATTAGATATGTGATTATGTTCTGACTAAAAATATAGAACAATAGCTAAATTAATCTATACTGAATTAATTTAAATAGGAACATGGGCCAGATGTTTGAAAGAGAAGCCTTCTGGGATGTATCTAGAGAGGCCTGAGGTCCCAAGTAATTTATTTGATCCTTTTTCAGGTCTTTCATTTATTTGAGAGAGAGAAAGAGAGAGAGAGAGAATGAGTGGAGGGAATAGCACAGGGAGAGGGAGAAACAGACTCCCTGTTGAGCAGGAAACCCAGTGTGGGGCTTGATCCCAGGTCCCTGAGACCATGACCTCGACTGAAGGCTGACATTTAACCGACTGAGTCACCCAGGCACCCCTGAGGTCCCAACCATTTAATGCGGAAAAATAACTGGTTTCTCCTTAATTTAATTTTACTTCATTCATTTGTTCATTCAATCAGTTGTTTAACAAGTATCTACACTGTGTCCCAAGCACTCTACCAACTGGTGGGCATACCAATGGCAAATGGTACAGAAAGTCAAGGAGAAAAAGTGCCCAGGATTTGAAGAAATAATGATATGGCAATTTAGGTCCTATTATAACCTCAGGGAAGGACAATATTCAAACAATGGTGGGTTCCCAAAATACGAGGACGCTACATATTCCAGAATAAGAAAAAAAATTTTCATCTAAAGAACATGTTACACAAACCCATGTTCACAGCAGCATTATTCACAAGAACCAAAATGTAGAAGCAACCCAAGTAACCATCAACAGATGAATGGATAAACAAAATATGGTATATATGTACAGTGGAATAGTATTCAGCCTTAAAATAGGCAAGACAGTTCTGACACATCTACAATGTGGATAAACCTTGAGGACATTATGCTAAGTGAAACAGGCCCATCACAAGACACCAAGACTGTGTAATTTCACTTATACGAGGTACCCGGAGTAGACAAATTCACAGAGACAGAAAGGAGAATGGTGGCTGCCCTGCCAGGGCTTGGGGGTAATACAGAATGGGGAGTTAATTGTTTAGTAGAGCTTCAGTTCTCCTAGATGAAAAGTCTTCCGTGGATTTGTTGCCAAAGTAAATATATTCAACACTACTGAACTATACACTTAAAAATGGCGGGAATGCAAGCTGGAGCAGCCACTCTGGAAAACAGCATGGAGGTTCCTCAAAATGTTGAAAATAGAACTGCCCTATGACCCAGCAATTGCACACCCGGGTATTTACCCTAAAGATACAAACGTAGTGATCCGAAGGGGCACGTGCACCCAAATATTTATAGCAGCAATGTCCACAATAGCCAAACTATGGAAAGAACCTAGATGTCCATCAACAGATGAATGGATCAAGAAGATGTGGTGTGTATACACAATGGAATACTATGCAGCCATCAAAAGAAATGAAATCTTGCCATTTGCGACAACGTGGATGGAACTAGAGCGTATCATGCTTAGTGAAATAAGTCAATCAGAGAAAGACAACTATCATATGATCTCCCTGATATGAGGAATTTGAGAGGCAGGGCAGGGGCTTGTGGGGGGTAGGGGAGGAAAAAATGAAACAAGATGGGATTGGGAAGGAGACAAACCATAAGAGACTCTTAATCTCACAAAACAAACTGAGGGTTGCTGGGGGGTGAGGTGGGGAGAAAGGTTGGCTGGGTGATGGACATTGGGGAGGGTATGTGCTATGCTGAGTGCTATGAAATGTGTAAGCTTGATGATTCACACACCTGTACCCCTGGGGCAAATAACACATTATATGTTAATAAAAATTATTTTAAAAAATAAAAATAAAATAAAATTGGGCCCCCCAAAATGGTTAAGATGGTAAATTTTATGACATGGATATTTTACTATTATTTAAAAATCCATTTTATAGACCACTTTATAGTGGTCTTTAGAGTTTATAGCTCCATTTTATAGTGAAGTTAAACAGCATAGCTGAGAGCCATCAGGTGTGTTCTACACTTCAGTCCTCCCCACGTCAGAAAGGCAGACTGACACACCGGCCAGTGACCGACTGCTTAGAAAAAGATGGAGCCTCTGACATGATCCTTAATTTCAAGGAACACAGGCTTACAGATCATAACATCTAGGAGGACAGCCTTTGTGCAAAGAAAGCTTCCCAAAGTGTCCCCTAATTCTATGACAAGGGCCCCTCTGCATTCAAGGTTGCTGAGAAATGACTGGCTAGTAATGCTGTGTGAGGACAAACAAATTAAAATAAATGGTGAGCAAAAGCCAGGTAAGGGCTCCACAACTCACTTGCACAACGGCACATGCTATTTCTCTTGGTTATGAATGAGTAAATTAATTGGTCTTGGCACAAGCAACTTACTGGCTTGAGGAAAATTTCTGCTGTAAAATCAAAAGCGCTCTTCACAGGCAGCCCTCAAGGAAACCGGAGACGGATCCAGGAAGGGTGCTGCTTTCATCAAGATGTCTGCGGGAGGTTCAGACACAATAAAGGATTTGCTCTCAAATTCTCCAGCAAAAAATAAAAAATGGGAAAGGAAGAGGAATCAAGAGTGTCGAAATATTAATAATTCTGGAAACTAAATAAAGGCTGCATAGGGTTCATGACATTATTCTAATTTTGTGTTTACTTGAAAATTTCTTGAATAAAATTTATTTTGAAAATGGGCATGTGGCAAAACGATTTATGATGGGCTGTGGATGACTTTAAGACAGACACAGAATGTAGATTATTCCTAACCCATCAGGATACTATAAAATTAAGCAGGAAAATTTATTGCTGATAGAATGTTATGGTGCCTTTGCCCAAATGAGTCACAGAAAACAAGTGCACAGACTGGGAAAGGGAGCAAGAAATAAGAAAGGAGACGTCCAGCCTTGGCCTTTTCCAGCTACAGCAACCAAACACACTAGGGCGACCGTGGCAGTGACGTCAGCGCCCCCATCAAATCCCCAGAGCCAACTGCTTTCCTGAAGATGCAGAGACCTTACTGTCTCACACTCCAGCTTTGCTCTAAATCCGGCAGCAACTGTAAGTAATGAATCCAACACCCAACAGCTTTAGCTGTCCATGCACATGTGATTCCCAAGAAAACACACGAGTGTTTCTAACTGGAAAAAGCACCCACTGTGACTGATTAACTTTTTTTAAAAACTTTATTTATTTATTTGACAAAGAGAGCGAGAATATAAGCAGGGGGAGTGGGGAAGGGAGAAGCAGGCTTCCCACTGAGTACGGAGCCCGATACAGGGCTCGATCCCAGGACCCTGGGATCATGACCTGAGCAGAAGGCAGAGGCTTTACCGACTGAGCTACCCAGGTGCCCCATGGCTGATTAACTTTCAATCTTGGGAGGTTACAATCAATGAAAATTGAACAAAAGCAACAGAAGGAAGTTTTCCCCTGGTCAAGAAGAATGCTCAGTAAGTGTTTGCACGGTTAATGAATTAAATAAATAAACACTTAAAGCCATCCTGGGTGGGCGTGCACTTTTCTCTCTCTGGGGTTTCCATATTGAACACAAAAACCGGTTAAAGTTTCACTCATATTCTTCCAACAAACAACTACATCGGTTACACACTTTAATAATATTCATCCTGATTATGAAAACTCTGCATGCTTAGTCTGGAAGCTCGAAGGGGAAGAGGCTCGGGCAAACGCGTGCTCCGGAGCCTCCTGCCTGCACGGCCTCCGCGGACCCTGCGCAATCCTAGCGGTCAGGTGAGTTTCATAGCAGCCAAGTTTTGGTCGCAGGTTAATGATCATTTACGTTTGAAGGCAGTTCGGATAACCTTTCTAAAGTGTCGGAATCAGCCTCCTGTCTCCCTGTTTTTTGATGTCCTATAGCTTGAAGTCATAAACTTCTCCAAGTGACTTCTTTTCTTTTTTTTTTTTTTTTTTTTTTTTTAAAGATTTTATTTATTTATTTGTCATAGAGAGAGAAGCGAGAGCAAGCACAGGCAGACAGAGTGGCAGGCAGAGGCAGAGGGAGAAGCAGGCTCCCCGCCAAGCAAGGAGCCCGATGTGGGACTCGATCCCAGGACGCTGGGATCATGACCTGAGCCGAAGGCAGCCGCTTAACCAACTGAGCCACCCAGGCGTCCCAACTTCTTTTCTTTTAAAAAAAAAAAAAAATTTATTGCGGAATGGATTTACAGAGTTAGCTGCACACAGTGCACAACCTTCAGTGTAGAACCCCAGAAGTTTCCTTCGTGCCCCTTCCCAGTCTATGACCCGTCCTTTCCTGAGATCTCCTCTGACCTCTACGACTCATCCTTTCCTGAGATCTCCTCTGACCTCTGCACATATGAGTCGCTGTGTCAGCTCGGTGCTCTCTGATGAGACTTCCCACGATAATGCAAGCACCGAAACACCCGCAGCTGCCTTCTTCGCCAGCACGTGCCGTCGCACCCTACAGAGGGGCCACCGTGCCCAGCAGCACATGTACGCTGGGAGGAGGAAGCTTCCGTCGCAGTGAGAGGCAACTGCTTGTGCTTTTGAAGCTGTGGTCCTGAGAGCATGCGGACGTGGGATGCCCAGAGATCTCCACTCTGCAGGCCCAGGAGGAAAGGAAGCAGTTTATTGCTTTTCCTAGACATTGCCACCGAGCAGACCCTATGATGTTATAACCTAAGACTCACCGGCTTCTGCCAAGAGCTCTGGCTCCCGTGAGCTCCCTGCGCGGCCGTGACCGTGTGCGTGTAACTCCCTTTCCTTCCTGCTCCTCAGACGCTGCCACACGAGGCAAACCTAGTTCCTATGACTGCACCATCCTTTCCGTTGGCGAGGACAGGACAACGGCACGGGAACCATCCCTACGGCCCCGCTTCTCAGGGCAGGCAAGTATCCGTGTGATACCAGGAGTCTGGGGCGCAAGAAAGCAAAGCCAACGGCGGGGAGACTCTGCAGAAGTCAGGAAGCCCCAAACACCACTCGCTTCGTGTGAGCCAGAACGCCTGCTTCCAAGACGAGCGTCTGCGTCCTGGGAGCCGGACATGGACCTGTTGCCGGGGCTCCAAGGTGACCCAGAGCCGGGCCTGAAGGAGCCCAGCGGGAAACTAACCGTTGAGCTTAAATACAAAACTTTCGGCAGTGGGCAACTCCCACACCAGGTGGGGAGCCCGCGACAGGGGTACGCAGACCGCGGATGGGAGCCAGAGCCCAGGGCCCTCGGCCTGCTTGGGGAGCCGAGGACTGAACCTCAGAAGCAGTTCCATGTGGGGCTGCGGAGCAGAGGCGGCGGCAGAATAAGCAGGTGCAGGGGAGGGAAACCGGGCAGGCGGGCGCCGGGGACGAAGGCTGTGGAGGCAGCGAGCTGCTCCCGAGCGCACAGGCCTTTGGGCAGCTCGTCGGAAGCGGGGCCTGCAGTAAGGAGCGGAAACGCAATCCGCCTCCTTGGATTTACGCAGTCAAATACCCGGCTTCGCTGAGAGCAGCTGTTTTCAAGGGTCCGTTTCAGTGAGTCGCGCGGCTACAACCCTCGCAGTAACAAGCGATTACCCAGAGGGACCCCGACAGGACACGAGTCCGTCTTCAGACCCACAGACACGCACAGACCTTAAAGCAATCCAGGGGTAGCCTCAGACGGGAACCTCTGTCGAGTCTCCTCCAGCCCCTCCAGCCCAACAGCCCTTCTGTGGTGACGCTTCCCTTCGTGTCTGTAAAATCTCCCGGAGTAAAGCTTATGTTAATTCTTGGGAAACTCCCGAAATCTTCTCGCTGAAGACCGTGAAACATTCTTTGCTCGTCCGCATTATGTTTTCAAAACCGGTATCTCTTCTCAGAATGCGTTTACTTCTGCCAAGGGATGACTCGACCTATTTAACGTGGGGTCCTACCGGCTTCAGCTTCAGAAGGGGGCGCCCCTTGGCCTGCATTTCTGAAGTTACGTCAGATTTGGGACACTTACCCCAGTCCCCGTATGGCACAGGGACAAATGAGGGACGACGCTGTAGGAGTAGCCAGGGGACCTCAGGCAAGACCTCTATCTTCTCTGGCCCTATTTTTTTTTTTAACTTTTTTAAAACTCCCTAGACCACGTGATTCCTCAAGTGCTTTCAGGCTCTGACTCTGCTTTCTGGGATAATTCCCCACTGAGGTGGAATTTACTGATGACAGACCCTTACCCCAAACCACAGGGACTGTGGGAGGAGGCACGGGGGTGAAGGCAGTCACGCTCACAGGGAGGAGAGCCGCGCTGGGTGAGAGGGAGGAAAAGGCAGAGTCTCTGGGGCTGGCAGGAAACATGGCTCAGCCCAACAGTGGCGCTGACGAAAAGGTAAGACAGAGACTACGACAACACTGTAGGCAGAATACAGCGAACCATCACCACCACGGGGTCTGAAGGAACGTGTCAGAGGGAACCAGAAGAGCTGTGGCCTTTGGAAGCAGAACTCAACTAACCACAGACAACTCACAGGGTGGGGGCCCGGGAGTAAGTACCCCCCTGACTGTCCCGCAGCCCCCCCATTTCCTGCCAGTGCCTCCCAGTGCCTCCACCTAACGGGACGCCAAAGGGGAAAGGGCCCATCCACGCAAGCCACCTCCAGGATTGCAGGACAGAGGGAACAGTAGTTCTGGAAGGGCAAACGGAAAATATCCAGTCCACATACTTTGCCTACACAGTTAGGTCTCTGTGGCCCCGTAGGGGCGGGTGTATCATCAGTAAACTGCTGCCAGCCTTCTGCAGGGTGATCAGCGCTGTGATAAGGTAGAGAACAAGTCGGATCAGAACCAGGAATGTTGGAGCAAGAGTTGTCTTGTTCCCTATAGTTTCAGAGAAAGCGTAAATACGAGGAAAAAGGTAAATAAGACATGAGAACGCTTAGAAGGCTGAGGGTCATTCCAAGAGGTTGCCTGAGAACGGAACTCCAGAGACACAAGCCACAAACCACCTGGGAAGTCAGGCGCTGCGTCAGATGAATTCCAGTAAGCGGGTCACCACTTGCTTCTGCAGGTGCTTGTGGGGCGGCGGGCCTCCGCTGTCACCACGAGATGTCTTCCCTAGAGTCCAGGGAGCACCTTGTTCAGGGACTCTGACCCTTAGCCCTTCTGAAGGTGTCAACACTCAGATGCGTCGCTACACACGCCCAATGACAGTGGAGAAAACTTAAAATACAGCAACATCTCATCCGTTCCTGAGCGACGGCACTGGAATTTGAGGCATCTCAGACCAGGGGAAGGGTTTTCCAAAGCTGTGAGCAAATGTTTTAACTACGGGACAGAACAAAGGCCCCGAAGCCGAAGGGCTTTAGGGGCCATGATGTACACGAGAATAACAGGTACTTAACTTACAACCCACTTTTCTCTGTTCAGTAGGACGTACACTAGGCCACGCTTTCCCTAAAAGGGCATTTCTACTCTGCATGAAGCTGAGGAAGTCACGGAGGAACAGCCACACTTTCAAACCTTGTTCACCCAGAAGACTTGTTACAGCGAGCGTGTATTACCTTGTAATAAATTGTAAATGTAGGAAAGTTTAATATAAGTAAATTAGCAATGTTTTCTTAAAAAAATATAGCTCTTCAAATAAAAACTGTCATCAGTGAAGACATAATGAAAACCTGAACGTTGATAAAACCCGCACATGCCCTTGACTGTGGAGGAAACAGCACCAGCTGGGGAAAATTATAATGGCCTGCTTTCCCGATCTGGAGCCCTGAGACCTGAATTCTTCTCAAACTTCTCACGCTAACTTTGCTAATTACTTCAGCTACTGAACTAGTTTCTTGAGAAGTAAGATAAAATAACAGTATTTACCTCATAGACTATCATCAGGATTATAGAAGCAACTAGAAGCAGGTGTCTCAGATTACTAAATCTAACCCCCACCTTAAAGACATAAGAAAGTTTCAGGCTACTATTTCTACATATTTTTGTAATGTGTTGAGGTATTGACGTTGTATTTCTCCCATTTACATGAAAAAATAACATACTTTTTTTTTTTTTTTTTTTTTAAATAACATACTTTAAAAGTGTCCCTGTCTCTGTAGGTCTAAACATTTCCCACGAACATTTACTTCTCTGAGACAGTCTAAAAGGTAATCAAAGTCTTTAGTCAGGCATAGATTTAGGAGTATTATAATCATTTTGGCAATTTTGTTTCTGCTGCATTCTTGTTGTCCCTGGATTAGTTTCCAAAAGAGCACAACAAAAGAAAAGGAAAAGTTTGAATCAAGGTAATTTCTGGCATTCCATTTCATTTCCAGACCTTGCACTTGAGAGCAAGGATTGGATTTCAAGGCTTACTGGGTGTGTTTGGAGAAAATTCCTTTCATTTCTTAATGAAAGGCTTAAAACATCAGAGTATATGTTGCAGTTTGTGGTAACTACACATTTGGGTTAACTTTTTAAGATAACTTTATTCCAGCTGGCGCCCTGTTTCTCACGCCCCCCTCCAATCTTTGGCATAGTCAGAGTTGTTCCTAGGCTCATGGTTCTCAGCAATGTCACAGCCACAAATGACAGCAACTGACACAGCCGCACCATTTTCACCAAGGAGGGGGGACATTCCCAGGGGCCAGAGAGATAGGTAACGGGTCTCTTGCTTCATCTTCTACCCCCATTAGACTGGCTGTCAGCAGACCTGGACTCTAGTCCTATTTAACTTATCTGTGAAATAGTTAGACTAAACTTTCCCTAGACCCCCTTGAATGCCATGATTTTATGATTCCTCCCAGACATTCCTCTTCCAATGCCTAAGTAAGTTTGTTTAGTTCTCCTGATAAACCAAAGATGAAATGGAGAGGAGCACTGGCACAAGAGGTGTTGTCTCACACAGATCGTGGGAACTTACTCTTCTAAAAGGAAATGATATAATGACAGCATCATAGAAAAGCCCTTTGAGTAGTATATTAGTTTCTTATGGTTGCTGAAAAAAAAAATCACAATTTAGTAGCTTACAATGCCACAAACTTATTCCTTGGCAGTTCTGGAGGTCAGAAATGTGAAATCAGTTTCACGAGCTCAAGTCTAACTGACGGCAGGGCTAGGTCTTGCTTCAGGCTCTGAGGGGAAAATCTCTGTCACTGCCTTTTTCATTTCCTAGCGGTCACCCGCATTCCTTGGTTTGGGGCCCCTTCCTCCACCTTGAAAGCACACTGTTGCAGTCATTGCTTTCAACACCACTTCCTCGCCCCTTCTCTGGTAGAACCTCCCTGGGCCTCCCTCCTGGAAGGACTCTAGTGACCGCACGATTGGGTCTGCCTGGAGATTGCAAGGTAATCTCTCTAAATCCCTGACTCGATCACATTTGCAGAGTCCCGTTTGCCATATAAGGATAATGTGGCATAGAACAGGCTTAGGGTATGAAAAACTTGAGATGTCATAACTCAACCTACCACAGCTAGATATTTATGATCATCATTTTTAAAACATTAAGCTGTCCCCTAACGTAATGCATTTGGAATTTAGGGGACCGTGAACCCCAAAAGGCCCTTTTTCTTTTCCTTCCCTGGGCTCTATCTCAAGCAGAGGAGAGGCAGGGAATGACCTGCAGAAAAAGGAGTCTTCGAGTTCAACTAAAGTTCCACCACACATATAGGTTGAAGGCCTTTCCAGCAGGGTCTCCCTAACACATCGGCTCTACCAAAAACTGGCACCTGCCACTGGTCCTCAAATACAAAAAAAAAAGTATGAAACATTTGCTGGAGAAGACATAGCTCAAAACATACCGATCTGTGTTCACTCCAAAACTCTAAATTAGATAGGATTTTTCCTTCTGACATTAAAGAAAACACAATCCAAATAGGGCCTTTTCTTTTACGCAGGGTACCCTGTGGATGGTGGCTGGAAATAGATTTTTAAAAATCAGTGCTAAACGTCAGGGCAAGTTTTATAAAACTGCATGATAATGGTCCCAGAAATCAGTCCAGACCACTCACAATGGTTCTTGAAAACAAATGGAATGGTCTTTCCACCTCACTGATAATTGTGCCCTTAAAGGGGATAGCTTTATTTAATGTACTTTATCTCTTTGGTTAGTCGTTACCATAACTGACAACTCCGATTTCTGTATGAATGGAGATGAGCCACATTTACTTCAGAAGAAAACCCACTGATTTTGTCTCGGGCACAATGAAGGTCTCTCCCCGACACGTCCCAACGTGGCCGCATCGGACTCTCTCCTGTACGCCTGTTCCGACGATCCGTGCTCTGTGGATTCTCATCAGTCTCAGTAGTTATGCTCTCGAGGGCTTCCACAAACACCGAAGAACTGATGTTGAATCGTTGCTCCTCAGGAAAATACAGGGAAGGGTTCCTGCAAGCCTCTGGTGAAAACTTGTCACTGGCGGATCAATACATAACCTTATTTTATGTGTTTCTGTTTAAAGACAACTTATTTAATAGATACTGTTGATTCATTGTCATTGAACTCACAAGCCAATGGTGCTGGAATTCATTCCTGAATGAAGCTTATCTAATGCCCGTATTTTCTCTCCCTCAAACATATCCTTCCTGCTTAGGAGCACTTAGACCGCCCTTCAGAGCTATGCTTGGAGGCCACATTTAACAGCAAAATCGCCACCAAAGAACATAACAATCCAGAAAACATGGCACTAAATAGACCACAAAAATTATACTTGTTTAGAGGACGAGAAGTAAAACAGGAAGGCAGAGTGTCTCCTTGTCTAACCTCAGCTGCGAACATGCTTGTCAACTGACTCAAATTCTTCATCTTTCCGCGCATGTCTGTGAATAACTGTGAAAGTGCCTTGAGTCTTGATTGGGGAGTCACAAATAAATTTCAGCAAGGAGGTGAGTTCGCAAATACGGAATCCATGAATGATGAGAATAGACTGTACTATATCTTGTAGGAAACACCTCCAGCTTCGGTATCCCTTAGTCACCTTTAAGTCACACACTGATCCACTGTGAGCTTTCCCCGTTCCTAACGTCCTGCAACACTGACCCTGTTTTACCACATGTTATTGCCTATCAGTCATGCGGTAAAATTCCTCGCTGCCACAGAGGAAGCACTCCATTAATGTTTGTTAAATAAATCAAACCCGTCTGGCTGACCCTAAAGGAAGCGTTAGTCATTCCTCCCCCAAATCAGTGTTATTTCCAATACCTGAAGTACCGAACACCACCATTAATCTAAAAGAATGGTAGCCTAGCATGAAGCGATAGCGTGCCCCTGATGAAAGAACACGACACCTGCTTCCAACTCCTCAACAGACTCCGGATCTTCCCTGGGTACAGTCTTACCCCGGAACGGTCACACACACAACTAGGAAAGCCCCCACCTTTACCCAAGGTATAGTCCAAGGAGAAGAAAGTGTGATGTTAGAGAGGGGAGAACCAGAGCAAAGCGGAAGTAGTCAAATCACTAGTTCCCAGCCACAGGGACAATAAACGCGACACTGCCCCCGTCACGACACCCCTGTCTGGGATGGTACTTCTCCAGCTGTGCCTCTGAGGAGTCTGCTCGCTAGCACACGCAGATCCTATGCTCCACACCAGACCAAGTAAAACACAGTCTTTCGGGGCAGACCCAGAAGGCTGAATTCAGAGCAAGATCCCTGCTGATGCTGGCGTAAACCATGTTCAGGAGTCACTGCCCCGTCTGGCTGGAGGAGGCACAAGTCTTGGCTGTTGAGAAATCTTGGTGCAGACGCTCCATCCACTTAGCCAGTCCCACACGGAGCCTCTACTCTCGCATCTGTGCCTATGAGGATAATACAATACTCAGAGCTGTTCTACCGTGACATTATTGACATTTTGGCCTGGAAAACTGTTTTTAGTGAGGGCTGTCCTGGGCATGGTAGGGTGTTTGGCGGCGTTCGTGGCCTCTGCCCACCAGATGCCAAGAGCAACCCCCCAGTACGGACAATCAAAATTATCTCCAGGCGTTGACAAATGTCCCCTGGTGTGGGAAGGGCGAAGTCACTACTGCTTGAATCCCACTGGTTTAAAGTATTGTAGGACCTAATAAATGTGACAGGCCCTGACATACGAAAGGCCGCTGATAAATGTTTATTTTCCTTCTACTTCCTCCCCGCACAGTGGGTCTTCTGACAAGAAAGGCTCTGACCGTTTTTAAGAAAGCCCTCAGTGCTCTTTGTATTTCCGATACCTCCTTTGTTTCTCATTAGTGACACTTTAAATCCTGGCTTTGTAGTCTGCTAAAATGAGCAGGCGATTAGACTACAAAGTTAACTTGGTTCTGTTCTTAATATCACAGATTTTCAGAAGCAATTGGTTGAGTCTTAACTTTAGAATTCTTGCACATCCCATGGAGAGGTGAGAATACGGTTACAGCTCAAAGCCCTGACAACACTCTTAGAATTCATTTGACAACAGGTCTTTCATAGGCCAATTCCACAGCTCTCTAGTAAAAGCACTAAAAGACTGTAGTGCATGGCCCACCGACTTCTCTTCCAAAGCATCCAAAGAAGTCAAGATTTTCCATCCGTGAAATGAAGACGTTGGACTAATGCCTCAAGATCCTCTAACATTCCATATACTTTTAAAAATTCTATGATTCCGACTAACTGTTAATACTTTGCTGCTCTACCTAGCTCCTAAGTTGTGAATAATTTCATACTTTTAGGATTGACTTAATCAGATAACAATAATACTTTAACATTTACTAAATAAACATTTCATTAAAGTAACAGTTCTTGAGTGTCTACTTTGTGAAAAGTTCTAGTCTTCCCACAAACACCCAAAAAAGATAAGACATGGTTTGTGACCTGAAGAAGAAGCAGATGCATAGACAAAAACTGGGTAAAAACCACAATGAAATATGTGCTCTGTGCAAATGCAGTAAGAATAAATCTGAAATTGGAAAAAGATGAACAAAAGTTCAAGTAGTTACTAAAAATGCATTATGTTCGAAAGAGGAATGGTTGAAAACAAAGCAGTTAGGGAAAAAGGAAAAAGATTTTCACTTGGCCTTCCAGACTCAGGAAGAAACAAAACAAGGGTAAATTCAAGGCATGCTGGAAACTGCAAGTTACAACATTCCCATCACGGTCTCCATAAGAGGAGACATCTCTCCTTGAAGTAGCCACTGTGAGTGATGAAAGGTAAGATACACTAAATAATTAGAAATGGCAATTTGCTAGATGAGGTTTCATCAGACTGATGCCTCACTGACTTCTTTGGCAGCAGCCTGTCTGAAAAAAAAAAAAAAAAAGAAAGAAAAAGGTAATTCAAGGGCCATAACAAACTTGGATATCTACCCCTTTCTTAAAGAGATTGATCACACCAGTACTGTAGCAACCCCTTTATCTGCTTCAAAATAACACAGGAAACAGTGGAAAGAGAGCCTCCAAGTATGTGTTAAAAGGCACTCTGTATTTTCTTTCAGCTGCCAGCATATACTCTCTCCACTCAAACCTGCCTTGTTCTCCTAATAATCAGCAGTGCTGTTTGGGGAAAAATACGTCAGCAATAACATGACAGGGGTGTGGCCTTGTCTGTCAGTGGCTCCATATCTTGTGTGTATGAAAATAGGAGGCACAGACTCATGTCTCCCAGAAGCTTATAGTGAATTATTTGTGGTTGAACACATGCTCTGTCCAAGAAAAGAGTTCTGCTCATTTTGGTTAACTTCACATCTATTTAGAGTAGCAACAGATACAGCAAAAACAAGGTTCTGACAAGGTCTAGGAACCTACTGATGACAGTTCTGTCTCATCCCAAGTCAAATCCCCATTACATCAGCCGTAAGATAAGACCTGCTTTCAATTTCTTCACGTGGAACGGACAGGCAGCTGGTGGTGGGGGGGGGTGGGCACTGGTTCTTACTACCTACGTTTCTATAAAGGAAGTACATTTGACAAATGCAGTGCTACAGATTTAATGTTTGTGTCTCCCGGAAATTCATATGGAACTGGGGCCTCTGGGAAGCAATTAGGTTATAAGTTTGAAACCCTCATGAACAGGAGTAATGCTTTGTAAGAGACCCCAGAAAGCTCCCTCACCACTTTTGCCGTGTGAGGACGTGAGGGAAAGACGGCTTCTGTGAACCAAGACGCAGGCTCTCCCCAGACACTGAGTCTGATGGTACTTGGGTCCCCGACTGCTCAGTGTTCGGAACAGTGAGAAATAAATTTCCATTGCTTATAAGCTACCCAGTCTATGGTATTCTGTTATAGCCTCCCACATAGACTAAGACGTACAGGAGCTCTCTTTAGGTACCCTCTATCTTAAAATCCCAAATCACAAAGGTAAGTACATGTTGGAGCCACTGGGTTCTTCCCCTGCTGTTTCTGTGGTGGCTGTTCATGTATCACCATCAGAGATCACGTAAACTGAGTACCTACAATGTGTCCGGCACACTTCAAAGCATTTTGCATGCATTAAGTCATCAAAATAGTTTCTGTTAGAACTTCCCAGGCATAGGTATACATGGTATATCACTGATCCCAATGAACTCTTCTTTTCTTTCTTTCTTTCTTTCTTTTTTTCCTTTTTTAAATTATAGTTGACACACAATGTTACATTATTTTCAGGTGTACAACTCTTTCTTTTCCTAACCAAATCAAAGTTATTGTATTTCCCTAGGAGGTGGAAGCCTGGATACCATGCCAGTGCAGGGTCTTCTCGTGGATCTCTTTATGAGGAAATATGAGTTAAAACCAAAGAAGATAAGTTGACATTTTACAAGTACTAAATATTTCAAAATACTGATCAGTTTTACTTTCTTTTGACCATTTTACTGACTTATTTGGTCATTAATTTGGAAAAATTGCCTTCATGCTCTGTAGATAAATGCCCTACAGTACTATTCTTCCCCAAAGAATTCATTTCTTTCTCTCAGGAACAGATTGAAAACAGAAAGCCAAATAACTGCACTATTCCCTGAAGGTACGTCAAGCTAAAGGACAGCCCACAGAGGTGATCATCTCTGGAGAGATAATTACTCACAAGAGCAAAGTTATTCTTCAGCTAGGAAAATCACATGAGCCACTGCTCCTAAAAACTAAAATCCCCAAACTAATAGAACCCATTTGTCATTTGCCACTGATTCCCCACTGGTAAACTAGATTACTCCGAATGACCATCTCAAGAGGAATTTCAAGATTCAACTAGAAAACCAATCCATCAACAAATACTGCCTACCACTGAGTGACAGATGGTGGGGTACAAAAAATACATTTAAAAAATTGTCCTTGTCCTCAGGTTTCAATACAGCTGAAAGAAGTTAAGATAATACAATATTGCTAAGATATTTTAGCAGCAAAGTTACGTACCACAGAGAATGGTGAAAGCATCTTAAATGAATGGAGGCTTATCAATTTCCCACACTTTCTTTAATCTTCTTCTTTGTTTGGGTTCTTTCAAAAGCAGGGCCTGACACAAGATCAAGGAGTCACAGAAAAGGTATTCATTTGGAAGAGATTCCCAAAAGCATGAGTGATTGGGAGGGAAGAGTAAGACAAGGATGTAGGAAAAGCCAATATGAGGGTTTGTTTTAAAGATCACAGTCAGCTGAGGCTGTATGCCAGTGGGACCTCTAAGAGGCAGAGAGAATGCCTTCCAGAAAGTTTGTCTGAAAGGCTGGAGGCTGGGGTTATTTCATAAGGTTGTCAGGAGACATTAACACCCAAACTTGTGGGCTACATATATGGGGTCAAGCTGACCTCAATGGTCTGAGAAGATCCCGAGATAGGAAGTAAAGAGAAGTTACCTAGAGGTTGAGGTGGAGCACCACTAGTGGGAGTCTGAGCTCCCACTGAGCTGCTGCCCGATCAACAACCCCTACCCCCCCACCCCGCCCCCACCATGGAAGTAGCTAGAATCAGAGGTGGGCATCAACAGCACCTGCTACCCAATCCTGCTCTAAAAGTGTATGAATTCTCTGCTTATCTGCCACCCTTCCCTCTCAACTCTTGCCCTGTTTCAGTCCTTCCATGCCCAACCTTCTCCATGTATCTGAAATAAGCTACATTTTCTCTTTCATCAAACTGCCTAACTTCTGAGATTTTCCACTTTGAAATTCCTCCACAATGCCATAGATCATTTTAAATATTTATTCAATTAACAAAATACCAATGTACTAGGCTCCCTGGGGGAAATAAAGATGATGACAACAGCAGTAATGATGAGGAGGAGTTGAAGGACAATGACCTACTAATTAATAAGGTCTTGTTGTAATGACAGTTCTTTGAACTATTTGCCCCATTTTACAGATATTTCATCTCACTGAGACATAGAGAAATTCCGTATTGTGTGAACTTGCTAAAGATCACACAAATATTAAATGGGGGAGACAGGACTTCAGCCCAGGCATTCTGACTTCAACAGTCCAGACTAACTTTTCAGAAAGGGTGGCACAAAAGGAGAGCTAGTTCAACAGTAAGTATCATTATCGAGGTAAAAACAATGAGTTGCCCGTAGAAGCAAAGGACAAGGTAAACTTTCACAAACCTCTACTGACCTTCGCCTCGAGTATACAGAACACATCGCTGGAACCTCACCCCCATTTCTGCTCCACTTTGTCCCAATCACTCCCCACTCCATTCTTTTTTTTTTTTTTTAATTTATTTTCAGCATAACAGTATTCATTGTTTTTGCACCACACCCAGTGCTCTATGCAATCCGTGCCCTCTCTAATAACCACCACCTGGTTCCCCCAACCACCCACCCACCCCCCGCCCCTTCAAAACCCTCAGATTGTTTTTCAGAGTCCATAGTCTCTCATGATTCACCTCCCCTTCCAATTTCCCTCAACTCCCTTCTCCTAACACCCCTTGTCCTCCATGCTATTTGTTATGCTCCACAAATAAGTGAAACCATATAATTGACTCTCTCTGCTTGACTTGTTTCATTCAGCATAATCTCTTCCAGTCCCGTCCACGTTGCTACAAAAGTGGGGTATTCATCCTTTCTGATGGAGGCATAATACTCCATAGTGTATATGGACCACATCTTCCTTATCCATTCGTCCGTTGAAGGGCATCTTGGTTCTTTCCACAGTTTGGCAACCATGGCCATTGCTGCCATAAACATTGGGGTACAGATAGCCCTTCTTTTCACTCCATCTGTATCTTTGGGGTAAATACCCAGGAGTGCAACTGCAGGGTCATAGGGAAGTTCTATTTTTAATTTCTTGAGGAATCTCCCCACTGTTCTCCAAAGAAGCTGCACCAACTTGCATTCCCACCAACAGTGTAAGAGGGTTCCCCTTTCTCCACATCCTCTCCAACACATGTTGTTTCCTGTCTTGCTAATTTTGGCCATTCTAACTGGTGTAAGGTGGTATCTCAATGTTGTTTTAATTTGAATCTCCCTGATGGCTAGTGATGATGAACATTGTTTCATGTGTCTGATAGCCATTTGTATATCTTCATTGGAGAAGTGTCTGTTCATATCTTCTGCCCATTTTTTGATATGATTGTCTGTTTTGTGTGTGATGAGTTTGAGAAGTTCTTTATAGATCCTGGATAGCAACCTTTTGTCTGTACTGTCATTTGCAAATATCTTCTCCCATTCCGTGGGTTGCCTCTTTGTTTTCTTGACTGTTCTTGCTTCCCCACTCCATTCTTTGTTCACCATACTTTCCTTATTACAAACACATTTTTGCTCATTTGTTTACTTCAGTTTAAAAAGTCTATGAAGAACAACACTTAAACAGATTTCTGTGATTTTCATTTAAATTCTACGGGGGGGAAAAATCTCATTTGAGACCTAAGATTCGAGTTTCCGAACTCCCTTATATAATAAAGAGATCATTATTCCTGATTCTTCACATACCTTTTTCTTCTCCTCTACCGCTTCTGAAGAACAGAGAGTATCTAAAATGTTGGAGCAAAAGCAATATGCAATCACTGCCAGTAATGCTCTAAAATATATGCTCACAGACACCATTAAGTGAGAGTTAGAGAAACCAATTTAGGAAGACAAGGAAATCCTCTAAATTTAGCTCAGAGTTTTAACTTCAAACACCAAGATGAAGGATGAAAATTAAAGGCATAATAAGAGTACATACTGATTATTCTACAGTATATAATTATTTAATCTTTTTAAAGACTTCCAACAAGGTTTTATACACTGAAGACTAAGAATAAATCCTGGGTCCAGAAAACTTTCATTATTCATTCGATAAACTTTTTGAGTTGAGACAATGTTTTAAAATAGATGTTTTACTGCCCTGGATATTAGAGATACTATGATCAATAATACATGATTGTTATAAATAAGGAACTGGCCTTGAGATGTAAAAAAAATTAAGAATAAATGAGCCTTTCCCTAGATGAAAATAATGCCTAGATTCCTCAGGACCTGGTAGTGAGAACTATTTTCTTTCAACATTTTTAAATGTTACTTTAACATATTTTAGCATTTTTATAAATTTTCAAATTCATCAGCTAACACCAAATCCCCTGAGTAATAAAATGCCAGACTAACAGATCTCAGAAACTAGGTGATAAGACAGATAATGAGTAGATAAGAAATAATGAGGGAGACTGTAATTTAGTGCATTTAGGAAAACTCAACCCAATTATATGTGGAAGATGACATGTGTCAAGACCTACAAAAGCAACCTGACAGTCACTGTGCATCACTCTTTGTGTTAGTCTGCTTGGGCTGATGTAACAAAATACCACACACTGAGTGGCTTCAGTAGCAGAAATTTATTTCTCAGAGTTCTGGGTATGGGAAGTCCAAGATCAAGGTGCCAGCTGACTTGGCTTCTGGCGGGAGCTCTCTTCCGGCTTACAGACGGCTGTGTGCTTCCATCTTCTCTCCTTGATGTGTGAGTGCGTGCACAGAGAGAAAGCTCTCCTGTCTGTCTTCTTCTTCTTAGAAGGGCCCTAATCCCATCAGATCCAGGCTACTCTTTCAACCTCTTTCAATCTTAATTACTTCCATAAAAGCCCTTCTTCCAGAAAACCAGTCAGGTTGGAGGTTACTGCACAGTCCATAACACCCCCTGAAGCTGTCCGCCTAGTACACTGCTACCAACCAAAAACACAAGAGTAATAAGTATTGATTCAACCACTAAAATAGTATTTGTTAGACCAATATTCCTCACCAGGCACCACCTGGTGTTATGGGAAGGTAAAGAGGACGGAAGGACCGAGAAAAGGCGGCGGGGGGAGTTAAGGACCCGCCTTCACAAAAGCACATTCTAGTAGATTATGATGAACAATAAATAAACAACAATAAGTAAAAAATAACCAGGAAGGGGCACCTGGGTGGCTCATGGGTTGGGCCTCTGTCTTCGGCTCAGGTCATAGTCTCAGGGTCCTGGGATCGAGCCCCACATTGGGCTCTCTGCTCAGCGGGGAGCCTGCTTCCCTCTCCCTGCCTCTCTGCCTGCTTGTGATCTTTGTCAGGTAAATAAATAAAATCTTTAAAACAAATAAATAAATAACCAGGAAGTGGGGATGGGGAAGGGAGTTGAGAGAGGTGACCAATTCGGACAACAGGGACAGGAAAGGCCTCTCTGAAGAAATGATTCTACATTCAGACCCGAAAGGGAGGAAATGGTCATGTGAGGTTCGTGTAATGTGTTCCACGGACAAAGAATAGACAAGGCAAATGCTTGGACCAGTAGTAGCAAGGAGGGACCATGCCGCAGGCGAAGAGCCTGAAATGAAATCTGAGGAAAGGGCTGAAAGATGTAGCCCATGGCAGAGTCTGCATTTAGGCTAATGGTGACAGATGGCACCCAGGGCTTTAGACAGGGAGGAAGTCTGATCTGACCACACTGCAGCCAGACAGGGTTTTCTGTGGCCAGGAAAGGAGGGAGTCAGGCAATGGCAGCAATAGCAGAACCAGGTTAGGAAGACTAGTGCGGCCACGCGGGGAAGGAGCCACGCGGGGAAGGAGCCACACGGGGAAGCAGCCACGTGGGGAAGCAGCCACGCGGGGAAGGACGGTGGGTTTCTGGGTCGGGACAGAGGTGAAGAAGACAGAAAAGGACGTAAGGTCCCTTTCAGGGAGGCTCTAGGAAGACAGTTTTAGGGAGATTTGTGGATTAAGCTCAAAACTATACGAGAGGTGGGCAAGTAGAAGAAACAGGTTGGGAAGGGGGTACGGAATCAAAGATTCTCTTTTGAACTTGTGACATAGAATGGTCCAGTAGACAGGCAGATGGAGAGGTAAGGAAGAGATCAGGGCTGGAGGGATGCTTTTGCAAGGCAGTGGGAGATGGCACACCTGAAGCCACAGCGCTGGACGAGGAGCTGGGAGAGCCCAGAGCTAGAGGAAGGTCTGGAACAGCGCCTCAGGCACACTCACTCCTAGAGCGGAAAGAGCGAACAAAAACGTTGTGGGTGATAAAAACAACATCCATACCTTCTCCTCACACCTCGTTCTGAACCTGCAGAACTGAGAGCATACTGCCAACCTCTGCACTCAAAGAACAATGCCAGAAGATTCAGAGACGTGCACGGAGACCCATCAGGAGAGTGAAAGCCTATCACAGAAGATTAAAGGAAATGGTTAAGGCTTTCCAGTCTGGACTGAAAGAATCCAAGGGGGTGCACTGCCCTGTCCAGTAGTTCCCAATGTAAGTGGAGAGCATACATTCCATCCTTTAGTTTTGAAAGGTCAAGCCTAAGTTCAATGAAAGTGAAAATATTGCCCATAATTGTGCATTTTAAGAAGCCACGCTATCATCATGCATGTGTATCAGACAGATGAGGATAAGAAAAGCTTCCATCTAAACACAGCAGAACCGGAAGCCGACTATGGCCATCCCGAAGCAAGCCCCCAGTGACTTCCTGTGCCCTTTGGCACAGGCAAGCCCTTGGTCCCACTCTGAGACGCGCCTGCCATCCATCAGTCTCGCCACAACGCCTCTTCACCTGGACAGAACTAATTAGTAATAGCTGGAAACAAAGCCACATCTGTAGAGCACATGCTCTGAGCTGTTCTCCCATTGTAATGATGCTTTTAGGACAGTCCATTCATATGGCTGCTCTTTTTGTGGCTACTTATATCATGAGGCCGGGGGGTGCAGAGCTATGTCAACTGTCCCTACAGGACCTGTACTCAAGACCATGGTGTCAGTGATCCATCCCTGAAGCGATGCAAAACTTCCACGGTACGAATCAATTTATAGTCTAGAAATCCAACGTGCAACACCCTTTGGTAACGGTCAGTTTTGTGTGTCAGTTTGTCTACGATGTATGCCCAGGCATTCATTCAAACACAAACCCAGGTGTCACTGTGAAGATATTTCGTAGAAGTGATTAACATCTACAATCAGTTGACTTGAAGCAAAGGAGATTATACTTGATAATCTGGATGGACCTGATCCAAACAGCTTAACGCCTTAAATGTAGAACCTGGGTTTTCCTGAAGAAGAAATTCCATGGTGGACTACAGAGTTCAGTGGCTTAGTCAGACCTCACACTCACCTGAGTCAGTTCCTTATAAAAATAAATGTGTGCATGTGTGTATAAATATATATACATGCATATGTGTGCACATATGTGTGTCTGCACATATACACATAGGCATGTACATGTATACATACACACATATTACATACATACCCTGCTTGCTCCGTTTCTCTGATAAAACTCTGACTTATATACCTTCTTGTCCATAGACGAAGAAATCAAGCTTCTGTACATGCACAGTACTCTGGCGAGAAGTATTTGTTTCCACGGAAGGAAGTGAGAGAAGTTACTCCCCTTCACCTAGGAAGCAAAGGGCAGTGCAGCGGTTGTAGGTGGGGAGAATCCGCTCAGAAAACTTCTACCTCCCATCAACCGAATGCTCCATGCCCTTGGCACGTCCAAAATTCAGTGCCAGGTTCTTAAGGTCCTACTTAATTACATGGCCAATAGCACTTCCCTCCTTAAACCCAACCATCAGAAACAGGTATAAAACTGAATGCTGATGCTACCTTTAAACTTTTGTTTCCATTGCATGTGGTTAGTCCCTTGAGCTCTCCCCTAAGAAATGCCTAGGCAGAAGGCAGGACATCTGCAAACTGTGGGGACAAAATTTGATTAATTCCTTCTCCAAAGAGCAAATGTCAGCTAGCACAGTTTTCTGCCTAATAACCACCCCTCACCTTTGTAAATTAGGTCTATGCATCATCTTCCTTCCCAATGGCAAAGCAAAGGCAGATGTAAGGGTGATGTCAGCCCTCGCTGACCAGGTGACCAGGAAAACAAGGGGCTTTCTCCCCGTTCACCGCTCCATGTATGTCCTTTCGAAAACATGCCACTCAGTGAATGGATTCATTTCTCCAGTAGAGGAACACAGTGAAGCACGTACATGTAGTTTTGCAGTGTCTTCACCGCCAGCATCAAGAAGGGAAGCTGGACTGAACACCTGTGCCCCTCCAGCACTCTACCCCAACGTGTGTTTATAGAGTTGACCACAGTTTCTCTTCCAATGCACCGATATTTTCACTTGTGCACTCATTCATTCGAAAATATTTATTAGGTGCTTTGGAAGAAACTAAAATAAACAGACCAGGTTTTAGGCTCAAGGATTTAGAGAGAAGCTCAGTTACATATATTATTGTAATACAAGTTGCCATAAAATATACAAAAATTCTACACCCTTGGGAGACTGCCACCAAACTAAGATCTGTTTATTTTTTAAAGACTTATTCATTTATTTATCTGACAGAGAGAGATCACAAGTAGGCAGAGAGGCAGGCAGAGAGAGAGGGGGAAGTAGGCTCCCTGCTGAGCAGAGAGCCCGATGCGGGGCTCGATCCCAGGACCCTGGGATCATGACCTGAGCCGAAGGCAGAGGCTTTAACCCACTGAGCCACCCAGGCGCCCCCTGTTTGTTATTTATATATTTGGTTGTCACTAGAAGAGTAATTAATCAGAATACAATTTTGATAAGGTCTATAGGGAAATCACCAAAGAACAGGACGGCAACACTGCTTGTATAGTAATGTGTGTCACTTTGCATATTGCTGCCATGGTCTGGCCGATAAGCTTGGGATAGAAAAAGAAATAAGTTTATCTTTAAAAACTACACCTATATAAAGAGACGGGCAAGAGCCCAAGTGGGTCCTGATCCGGCAAATGTTAATAAGCCTCATGGGATTCAAACTTAGTACACGGGCTCCAAATGAATATAGACTTCCACATAGTTCACAAGTGACAGGTTTTATGATGAATAGAGTACTTCAGCAAAAATGCTATTGAATATATGTGAAGCCTTGAACAGATGGCATTTATAATAGATATCCCTGATAACTGATCACCATTTAGTATTCTCTGGCCCAGCCTTATATCAAGATTTCATGATTCTAGAAGGGGGGGGGGCAACATAAGCAAGAACTTAATTTCCCAAGCAGTCTGTCAAACAGCTGTTTCTCACCACTCTGTGAAATCAGCCATTCATCAAACCTGTTTTTTTTTTTTTTTTAGGAAAGATTAAATTAAATATATATTTGAATCTTCTGAACTTCTGAACCACAAGTGACTAATTTCTTGACCCATTTATTTTGAAAACCCCAAGTTTCCAAAGTTACTGAAGAGCTGCCTGTCTTACATGTCTTACACCATATCCCCCTTTCCTGTAGGCAGCTATAGAAAGTTCAGCTTTGAGGTTAAGACTGTTTTGGAGCAACTAGAATCAGCAGGCTGACAGGACAGGGTCAGCAAAGCGGACATGCCTCAAAGGGAAAGACAAAAATATTTTGATTAGAAAATGCCCAGTTAAGCCTTGACTTGAAATGTGGGTCATCAGGCTAGAACAAGGGAACCCAAGAGTAAAGACGTGGAAATCAGAAAAAAGAGAAGAGTCCAAACCAAGGGTTGATGATCTTCAAGAAGTGGGCAAATTGCACTCATTCAGCAGTCTATGGTTCAAGGATTTTGTTTGCCCTGACCTGCTTCAGGTGTAGATATTTTTAAATGCTAAGCAAAAGAGTGCATGTTCCAGAATTAGAACGGTGTGTCAAGCATTCAGCAATGCAAGGCACCTGGTCGCAACTTGTTGGAGCACATTTTCTAACAATCAGGAAAAGCAAATAACCTTACCTAAAAGATGAAAACAAAAAAAAAAAAAGAAGAAGAAGAAGAACCACACACTCACCTACAAGCCTCCTCCAAAACTAATACCCTGAGATTAAGAAAAAAAAAAAAAAAAAAGACCTCTGATGTGGAGAAACAAACAAAAACAGGAATATGGGGACACAAGCACCATCTGCAAATTTATTCGAAAAAGCTAGCAACTGAGCTGCAACCTATAAACCCCGGCACAAATACATTCCATCAGATTCTGCATGGCAATAATCTTGATAAATCAAGTGTACTTTAACAAAGCTCCAGCCAATAAAAAGAGCTACATACTATAAAAACACTTCATCAGCTGACTTGTTTCACTTCTACTTGCACTCTACTAAATGACACTGACACAGAACCTGCCACAGGCCGACAGAAGATGCACCAAGAATTCTGCAAACAATTGTTACTCGACTGACGTGCAGCACTGACTCTCTGAGCACTGGCCTGGTCAACACATTGGGAAAAGTGATTGTTCTTTCAGAAGCAAAGTGCTAAGGCAGAGCTGGGATTGAATGCCAGGGCACCACTCACCGGCTTGACGATCCAAGAGAAATGACTTGACCCCTGTTTGCTGAAAATGAAGATGTGATGCTGTCGGAGTCAATTTTGTGAGGCTACAGACAAGGACGCAACGGAAGGCAGAGCCATCTGTAGCACACACACCTTATCCAGTTACATAATCAAACACCAGACTGGGTGCTATTATCAGGGGACTGTGCAGATGTATTTCAAGTCCCTAATCAGTTCACTTTAAGCTAAGGATATCATCCTCAGTGGATCTGGCCTAAACTGTGAACCCCTAAAAGGGACGGGGCTCTTCCTGGCCAGTGAAACTGGCTAATACCGGTTAGGTCTACAATAGCTCTTCCTTCTCAGGATTTTCCCCTCCTGACTGCCTGTGGAAGAGAGCTTCAGCCTAAGCCCAGGCGTTCCGGACTGCCCATGACCTTCCCTTCCTCACTGCCTGTCCGATGGACACAGACTTGGTCAGCCCCCTCACAATCATGTAAGCCAATTTATCAGAATAAATCTCGTAATATTATCTCCTACAGGTTCTGTTTCTTCACTCACCCCCACCGGAACAGGGGGTAAACATCTGTACTTCACAGGTTTGCTACGAGAATTAAATATGACAGTTTCTAAAGTGCCTAGAGCAATTCTTCAAACTCTACTGTGAGCCCAGATCACCTGGGATGCAGATTCCGAGTCCGCTGATCTGCGGTAGGGCCTAAAAACCTGCGTTTCTAACAAGCTCCCAGTTGCTGTTACCCTCACTAGTCAATGGACAAAGTTCTGACAGTGAGAGCAGTCCAAGATCTTAATACATGCTAAATAAACACCAGCCTGCTTCCCTCACGCCACCTCTTCGCTTTGCGATTTCGAAGTTGTTAGTTAGTTTTCACTTTTTAAAAAATACTTTATTTACTTATCTAGAGAGAGGGAGCGCCAGTGGGGTGAAGAGACCGAGGGAGAGGAAAAGAGAATCCCAAGCAGATCCCTGCGGAGCACAAAGCCCAAATGGAAGCTTGACGCTGTGACCCTGACGTCACGACCTGAGCGGGAACCAAGAGTCAGACACTCAACCAACTTAGCCACCCGAGTGCCCCTGTTTTTACTTTTTAATGAATTAATGCAAATGAATGCATTTGAAAAATGCACTGACCACTTTCCAGACCTCTGGATGGTCTTTTTAATATAAAAGGCCACAAAGAAAGTGAAAACAGAAGAAAGAAATAAAAAGATACCAAGTAATAATGCTCTCCCATAGCCCATGCCCAGAGCCAAAGACTACTCAGGCAAGCCTGCACTTTTTTGCCCCAACTGGTAGAAAACACACCTTCACAGAACGACTAAAGAGATCATTTGACATAGATCAAGGCAAGGTTACTCTTCACAGGGTCTAAAACGGAACATGGGCAAATACCGGTCAAAGACCCACAGAGCAACAATGCAGTATGTGCTCTGGGCTTGGCGAGCGGTTCCTGACCAGTCTTGCTGGAACACTGGGCCACGCGTCTGCGTGCGGACGATTTCAGGGGAAGCCGAAACAACCCCTGCGCAGAGACTGACAGTTCCCACTCTTCCTCACCTTGGTGAGGGTTAGGAGTCTATGGAAGCAGCATCATTCTTGTGGTTTAAGGCTTTGCTCCCTTGGGGGAAAAATAACCTGTGGCGGAAAACAAGAGACGTGAAGCTCAGAAACTGTGAGGTCGATGCCCGTGTCCACACCACATTGTTCCATCTCCTGTGGTCATCAGCCCGTGAAATGGCGTGTCTGATGTCAATGGCCTCCCGATGCCAAGCCCAGTGACCAAGTAAGTGCGCATCTGGCTTGATTCCCCCACAACTCTGGCCACCACAGGCCGCTGTTCCTTCTTCCGTGCCGTCTACACCACACTCTCTCCTGGTTTCACTCTGGTCTCCAGCTGCACTGGGTCTCTTTTTCCAGCACCTCCTCTTCTGTGCATCTCTCCCCGTTTGAGTCTCTGTTTCTCCCTTCTTTTAATTGCTGCTGGTGAGGCCCGAGTCATCTCCACACTGAGCGCAAGACTCATATGGTTCTCCGCTTTCTGGGCAATTTAATTCAGACATCTGCAAGTATCTCAGATTCAAGGTGACCCAAATCTAATTTATTGTCACTCTCTCTAAACCTCTTCTCCTCCTGCATTCAGTTTTTGCTGGATAGCACCATCATCTACGCAGGGGGAAGGAGTTGAGACCAGGGCGAGGGGGACGGGGCGTCTACCCTTCTGACTTGCCAGGTAACCTCTGAATCTTCTTCCCAGATCCAGTGCTGCCTCTCTCAGGAAGTCTTCCGGAATCCGCCTCCATCTGCGTCAAGTCCCACTCTGTGCGTTCCCTCTACCCACCTCCACGGAGCACTTACTGCCGTGTCGTGATTGGAAAACAACAAAACTTGGTGACCACGTCATTCATTCTCACAGGAACCTGACCTTTTATTTTATAACCATTCTTAGGAATATAATTCTAAGTCATTTGCATAATTATTAAATGTGTGTCTCCCCTATTAAACTGGAGATTTCATAGTATTAAGAAATATCTATCTCGTTCAACACACCCACCAAGACACTCAGTGCCTGAGACACTGTGCTCAAGTAGTTATTGAATGAATGAATGCTGAGCTACGTATCTCCTCCTCCAGACTGAGAACCCTTCAGAGTAGGAACTGACTGATTTCTATAACCCTCGGTGCCTAGCACATAGTAGGCACTTGATAAGTATGATTTGGTTGAAGAAGTTAATATAAATATAGTAGGATCGCCAGGAGACAAGGAGCACGCTTCATTTGCACAAGGGTGTATGTTAATCAAATCTTCTCAGCCACATCTACCCATGGGCGGACCCGTCAATGGCATGGCCTCCTGGCTCTAGCTGCCTGTCTCTCTGTGCCCCCTGGGGCAGCTACTGTCGACAGGACGGCCAGTGAGGACAGTTCGTCCGTTTGTCTCCTGTCGCCAGGCCGCCAGCTAGCAGCCTTCGATGCCTAGAGACGGAGGAGAGGTGTCTCTTAATAGCAGCATCAGCCTTTACTCCACTTCCAGACGAAAGCACATTCCTTGAAATAGGTTATGTGGAGTAAATGAAGATCTGAAATCGCTCCTTTGTTTACGCCCTTTGGATTTCTGTACACACAACACGTTCAAAGTTTATAGAGATGTCATTTGAAATATAGTTTCTGGAGCAGGGCAGGGCAAGAATACCTTTTCAAGCTCCACATTAGAGACAGTTCCATGCAACTAAGATTTTTAATGAAACACTTCCTGCTCATTCAGGGAAATTCCACGTCCTTTCATCCAAAGCCTGAGGAGACTGGGAGCAACGTTTCGGCATAACACAGCTCACTACCTGCTGGCACTTGATATTAAAAAGAAGGGGCCACCACAGGTGCTTTCTCTATGAAGAGCCAGATGTCAAGAAAAGGCCCCCAAGGCTGAAAGAATGAGAAGAATGGAAATAACCCAAGGTAGCCTGAACCAACGATACACTTGCAGACCGCGCGAACAACTGTATTTTCCCACCTCCGCTCTGTGTCCTGATTCTAAGTGACATTCTCAAGAAGTTTTCCTTTGCTGTGTTCACAACTAGAAAATCAGGACATGAATTTTAAAAAGAACACTTCACCATTCTCTATATTTCTACCCACTTTGCAGATAAATGCTCGGCCTCGTCTGGTAGACGGGAAAGGTGAGGTACAGGAAAGTGTCTTGAAGAGCAAATCCCAGGCAGTTCCCAGGGAAATATTAGTCAATGCTCTGAGTGCTACTCCCCTCAGACATTTGTGTATCAGCAGTTATTAGGGGATGGGAACTATCTTTTAATGAGCACCTACTGCATACCTCACCCTATGTAGGTTCTCCATACATAGAGTATAACTTATTTAAGCCCCCAAATACTTCCCCCAAAGTTCATGGGGACTCGGAACCTCACAGTATTACCTCATCTGGGAAAGGGTCTTGGCAGATGCAGTTATTTACATGAATGAGGTCATACTGAATTAGGGTAGACCCTAAATCCAATGACTGGTGTCCTTATAAGAAGAGGTGAGGACACACAGATACACAGAGAGAAGACAGCCATGGGAAGATGGAGCCAGGGATTAAGGTTATCCTCCCACAAACCAAAATACCTGGTTCCTGGAAGCTGGAAGAGGCAAGGAAGACTGGCTTAGAACTTTCAGGGAGCGTGGCCCTGCCAATACCTTGATTTCAGACTTCTGGCCTCCAGAAATGTGAGAGAATACATTTCTATTGTCATAAGACACCCAGTTGTGGAAATTTGTGATGCCAGCCCTAGAAACGAATACAAATCCTAGTGTCATTTTTGCCATTTTACTGATGCAGAAATGAAGGATCAAGGACATTGGGTCACTTTCATGCGGGAAGTAACCAGACATGCTTGATCCAATTCCCATCCACATGGAGGAGAATGTTAAGAAGTTAGGGAGGCACCTCAAAGGAAGAAGCTGTGAAGGACAGAGAATGCTCAGTTCCTTAACCTTCAGTGATAATGGACCAGGAGTCAGAGGTGCTTGAACCATGATCTCAAGCACAGTCATTCCTGAAGCACACAGCTCACGGCGGTGACTCAAGACCCAGAAGGTCCCAGTTGATCTCACCTATGAATGGCTGTTTGTTTTTGCTTTACCTCAAAGAACAATTTAAACAGTGAAACTAAACAGGTACAGCGGGTGAATGCTAGACACAAACCAGCATCCCCAAGCCCTTGGTGGCTCTTGTCTCTGGTGGCTCATGATCTGCCCTGGCCATAGTCAACATTTAAGATTTCACTATGAGCTACTAACAATGTTTAATTCTTCCTTTTATGAATTTCAAAATAGTTCGACTCTACTGAAAAGTATATAGAATTATATAAATACCCATAATATAAATATCACTTAGCTTCAATAATTTTTAACATTTAGACACATTAATTTTTTCTCTTATTTTTAAATTTTAAACTATGTTTCCTCCTTTATGAGTATAAAAAGTGTCATATCACTCTTTGTTGCCCTTCTCCTTGAGGTTCTAACCTATTCCCACTGTGGAGGTATAGAGCCCTGAATGACAATTGTTAGAACAGGCAAAATGAATTCTGGTTTCAGCAAAGCACGACAGAGGTCCTGTGTGATTTGATGGGGTAGATAAGATGACCAGAGGTAAGAGCACGCTGAATGACAGCACCCATCAATGCAAGTTAACTGACTGGTCTCATTTTGGAGAGGGCTCCTTACTGACTTACTGCAAGTCCTTTCCCTTTGTCCTATCGTATTTAACATTTTACCCAAAACTTGGATGAAGGCTTAAAAGTATGTGAGTTTTAAATTTCTATTCAACACATTTCATTCTGTCTTGTATTTGGTGTTTGTATTCCTTATCCCCACTACACTGCAAGCTTCGTAGGTGTACCCTTCTAGAGTCTGGACCAAGTGCCTTGCATATAGCTGGGACTTCAATAAGTATCTGTTGAGTTAAATCGTAGCATATGAGGACAGGCTGCAGAAAGTGGGTACACACAACCTAGAAATGAGGTGTCAGGGAGAAATGATGGCTCTCTTCACCTATTTCAAGGATGTTGAGATTTAAGCTATGGAGGTCTGGAGGGAAAAATTAAAACAACTACTAAAAGGAAGAGTAAGGGGGCGCCTGGGTGGCTCAGTGGGTTGGGCCTCTGCCTTCGGCTTGGGTCATGATCTCAGGGTCCTGGGATTGATCCCCGTGTCAGGCTCTCTGCTTAGTGGGGAGCCTGCCTCCCCCTCTCTCTCTGCCTGCCTCTCTGCCTACTTGTGATCTCTCTCTCTCCTTGTCAAATAAATTTTTTAAAAATCTTTTAACAAAATACATAAATGAAAGTAAGAGTGAGTTGATTTCTGCCCAGTGTAAGGAAGTTCTTATTAATAATTATGTCTGATGGCAAAGGGGATGGGCTGAGTTTCAGATCCTCCCACTAATGGTTATAGAAAACCCTTTAGAAAGGATTCCTAGGGGCACCTGCGTGGCTCAGTGGGTTAAAGCCTCTGCCTTCGCCTCAGGTCATGATCTCAGGGTCCTGGGATCAAGTCCCACATCGGGCTCTCTGCTCAGCAGGGAGCCTGCTTCCCCCTCTCTCTCTCTGCCTGCTTCTCTGCCTACTTGTGATCTCTATCTGTCAAATAAATAAATAAAATAAAAAGAAAGGATTCCTAATCTAACTAGAAGAAAAAATTGGATATTTTTTTCTCCAAGACCAAGAGTTGATGATGTTCTAGGCTGCCAAGTCTTCAGTCCTCTTAAATTACCAATTTTCATAAATGTTGACACATAAAGTAATATCTCAAATATAATAGGAAAATACCTTCAAAAGCAGAAATTTCTTGTTTCTGAACCAGGGTATAACCAAACTACAGTTGTTACCCCTAACTCAGTTGAAGTCAATAACAATGGCCAGAGCCGTGTTGCACATACAAGCCACTAATATTTGAGCAGCTGAGGTCTTAATCTTATTGACTTGCAAAATGACCCCCACCAAGAGACAGTAATCTAGCATCTCTCAGGGGTGCAGTTCTGTCCCATGATTAAGAGCCTGAGCACTGGAGTCTTCCATTTAACCCTGTTCTCAGCCAACACAGGTGGCTTGGATGGATCACAGTAGCAGGCTCCTGCGTCTCCTGGCTTCCTGTAGAATTTGGCCAAAGGGAAGGCCCCGTAGAAGATCAGAGTCAGGGTAGAGAGTGAGTTTATGTATTTCCCTGCCTTCTTCCCCGCTATGAACCAGTGTCTGGCCACATTCCTCATGTGAAAACCACAGCTCTCAAAGGACAACGGTCTCCACGGCTCGCTCTGTCTCAGGTTCCAGTCACAGCTCCCTCCCCGTTTTCAGACAAAGGATTAACGTTGGCTCTCTGCTGTAACTAGCCCTGGGGGACTGCACCATCCTGGTGGTTTCCTTACAAAACGCTCTGCTTCCACTTTTGAAAAAAGTCCCTTAATCTCTCCCCATATTACCTAATTTAGGTGCAAAGTCTGTTTCCTGTGGAAACCCTGACCGACACAGCCAGACACCAGTCAAGACTAACCCACCGAAGGGTCCCACGGCAGAGCACATACATCCCTCCTCACCGAGGAGCATAAGGGGCAGGTGTTGCCACCCCTACACTACTCAAGAGTCTGCTTGACTCTCGGGTCTAACCATGGAAGGGACAGCAGTGGCACCCAGCAGTAGCCCTGAAGATTACAGTCAATCCATGAGAAAATAGGGTTTTCTTTTAAATAATGAACTGAGAGGTGAAAGTTAGTCTTTTTTTTTAATTCAGAGGAAAATAGTTTTTATTTTGTCTGATGAGATTTAAACAAGACGCCATGCGGCTTCAAAAGTAAGACGCGTTCTTTTCTCCCTGACATCAGAAACGCCTCCACTTGTCAAGCTTTGAGTTGGGACCACTTAGTGCTCCGCCATTTCTTCTTAGTCCCTATTTGACCTAAAATCCCTTTGTGATGGGCCTCTAGGATGGGTGCAGCCTCCAGAAAGCCAATATGACAACATTAAAATGCTAAAAGAAACCAAAGAAAGAAAAGGGGTGGGGGGAGCAGATGCAGCGGAAAGCAAACTCCTCTCTCTCTCTCTCTCTCTCTCTCTCTCTCGCCCTCGCTCCCGCTCGCTCTCTCTCTCTCTCATTAGCTCTCTGCCACAACAGCAGAGCAGGAAAGAGTGCAGACAGCCTCAAGCTGAAATCCTGGTTCTAGCACTTAGCAGGCAGCCACGACCCTGGGAAACACTACCTCGCCACTCCAGCCTCAATCTTCCTGTGTGTGAAACAGGGATGATGATGCCTCCCTCGAGGGGCGGTTATGAAGATTAAATGAAGGAGGCGCTTAGCAGAGGACCCAGCATACAGTTAGCGTTTAATGAAGCTTAAGTGTGATCAGAGACATCCAGGCTTCGTTTACCCCTTGAGGGTTCTAAGAGCTCGAATTTGTGGAAACAGACCCGAATCCTAAATTTGACCACGTGAATGTTGCCAGAAGAGAGAGGATAGAATGATGTAATAACGAGGAAGGCAAACCAGGGAAATGCAAGAATGCAAGGTCTGAACAGCGTACAGGGAGGTGTACACAGCAAGTGCACCTCCAAGGGTACAAACACCAGAGACAGAGTGGGTGTAGAGCACCTCACCCAGTGGCAGGCACACAGTAAGAGCTTCATTAATGGGAGCCCAGGAATACTCATACTAACACCGTTCAACGGGAGACCTTGCCTTTCCTCACAAAAATAGTCCCGAGGCAACAGGCCAAGAGGCCAGGAGCCGGCTGAAGCATTGGCCGGGACCGTGGAGAGAAGCTGCCTGCGCGCGCAGGAAGTAGCCGAGGCTGATGTCACCCCACTTCATCTTTCTGCATAGAACGAAGCCCGCTGGGATCCAATGATGAAAATCTTCAGGGCACATTACTGAATACAGTAAGGCCTTTCTGCTTCAATAATACTGCAGCCTGTGCATAAATGTAATGCGTTATTCGCATGCAGCTAGGAGAAAATTCAGTGATTTACATTTAGGGTTAACGTTTCTGTTCCCCAAATGAAAGCATCCATTCCGGCAATTTCTACACAGGTACTCCCACTTCAAGCAAACGGCTCAAGGCTGTGTTCCCTTGCCGGAGACTTCTGACCTAGTTCAGCTTTCCAACTTCCCGGATTTAAGAGAGCCTGGTTAAAGATTTATAATCCTGTCATTTTATCCCCAAGACAAATTATGTTCCAGGCTACTTTAATGCCTGAAGACGACCGGTACTAGTCAGCCAAATACTTGGCTTATCTTAATTGTGAAACAACTGGTATGCTCAGCATTTTTGAGCCAGCCGAGCGAATACACCCCTCTCTCTTTTCCCTCCCTTCTGTATTAGCTACGCTCAAGACAGATAACCACTCCTGGTTACAGGAAAACAAAGGCTCTTATGGGGTGGGTTGGGGTGCGCATGGGGCCTATGCCTACCGCCTTCACTGGCAGGAAGCACTACTATCCATCAGACTGTCTTCTCATTATCTCCTCTTCAGACAAAAAACCCTTCTTCTATCCAAATGGTAGTCAAATCTTTGTAAGCAGGTCTCACAATCATACCAAATATGGAAAAGATGCATTGAGATAAGTATGTTTTCCAGGCCCTAAATTAACAATAAGGTATTTTATGTGACCTAAGTGGACCATGATTTCTTGTAGTTGAGAACATGAGCCAACACATTTCCAAGTGGAAGCAGTGAACGCAGCAAAATTCAATTTACAGAGAGCTCCTGGGACACGCGAGGCTCATTCAGAGAAGCTAAGCATCAGACATTGGTCCTAAAAATAAAAGAAGCTGCTATTCTGACCTCACAGATGCAGTTGCACGTTCCACTGGAACGTGGGAGCCACAGTAGATGCTGCGGGACACGGTAATCAAGAGTTAGTCACGTGGTGCCCCATGTTACCCCATCTGTACAATGAAGCAGAATGTACACAGTAACCAACGATAATCACTAGTAAGAATTATTAAGCACATTGACAATAAGTGTCATGGAAATAAAAATGTTTTTATTACTTCAACCAGCCTGTCACTTTCCTACACAACGGCTCTCCAAAGCAGTGTTTTAAGTAAGGAGCACTTTTTCATAGCTTCCCAATAAGAAATGAAAACGATCTTTTAAAAATCTAATAGTAGCCCCCACTAGGATTTGTTGGTTCTCATCACTAATGAGGAAAAACAGTCTCACCTTTCTGCATTTTATATAAAGATGTGGGTTGAGTAAGAATGAGCAGTAATGCAGTACGCAACTCCAGCCAAAAGAGCCTACAAAAGGCATGATTGCAAGAGCTACATTATTAGTTTCAATTCTAATACGCCGCCTGTGTTCAAAGACACCATAGCTCTTCAGGATGGAAATGTGGGAGCTCTCCGGTGATGATAAAGGATGGCAGATGTCAGAGCAAGGAGAATAAAAGAGAGGAGGGAGTCCCAGGAATAAAGAGACTCTGGACCTCACTTCCTTACAGTCCCTCTGTGAGGTGATGGGACTGATCTAAAGAGAAAAGGCTTCCGGTTCATGGTGCCCTAGGCAGAGGGGACCACGGACAGTCCCAGGACAGATGCCCATGCTTCAAGGGTAGAGCAGAACAGCAGATGAATCCTCAACCCAGCAGCTTGGGGGTAGGGGTGGGGGGGTGTTCGGCCGCAAGAAGGCAGGTGGAGATATCTCCTGGCAACTGGTTCGGACTCAAGACAGAGATGGACAATCTCCTTGGAGACTCAGAACTGGCAGTGTGGCAGACCTCACATTGTGACAAAACCCCAGGACAACAAAGGGGCATATCAGAAGGACGTACAGTAATGTTTTTCTACCCACCTGACAGCACAGAGACTCATGAGAAGTTGACTGGGGTCCTAGGACATAAAGTCAGTGTCTGGCACTCTTAAACTGTGGGCCGACATGTGTGCCCACCTTCTAAAATAACATTTCACAATGCACTTCTCTTTGCTGGTGTCATTGATCAAAACACTGCCACCAAGACAGAGATCACAAAGGCATTATTTTTGTCCAACGGTCACCTCTAAACTGAATCCCAAATGCTTACTCTCTGAAGAAAAGTACAATTTTAAAATACAAAGGGGCCTCGAAGCATTTTTCTTTATTTTTTTTAATTGAAGTATAATTGACCCACAATATCCTATTAGTTTTAGGTTTACATCGTAATGATTCGGAATTTTTATATAATATGAAATGATCCTTACAATAAGTCTAGTTACCGTCTGTCACCATGCAAAGTTATTATAACACCAGAGAACGTTTCCATCATGAATTTCACAAAAGAATCTCAACACACTAATGTTCTTCAGACTCATAAAATCAACGGAAACAGACATTTTAAAAATGGTGATGTTAAATGTAACAACTTTTCTTGGATGATTCTATTCAATTGAAACAAACGATGACAAGTAGGACTCTTGCTACTCGCCAGGAGATGAAAACGGTCAGCAGAAGGGCAAGGAAAGTGCAGTCTGAACAGGCCTCATGCGAGCAAGCCGACAGGACGGGGGGACGGGGAGACGGGGGGGACGGGGAGGTGTGAGATGCGGCGGAAGGCGACGTAGAGGGGAGACGGAGGAGGAGAGAGGGGACACCCCAGCAGGCAAGGAGGACTCGGAAAGTCAAGCCCCACCTTCGGGGCGGAAGGAGGCAGCATTTATGACGTGCCTTGAAGGGTGAGTAGAGTTTTCACAGAAGGAAGGAAGGACAGAAGGAAGCTCCTCCTGACTCAGGAAGTAACGAGAGAACCGTGGTCCTGGGAAGCCGGGATAATCTGCAGGGCTAAGTACAGACACAACGAGAGAGACGGAGTGGGCCGCGTTACAGACGTGTGTAAGGGCCAGGTGGGGGCCCTGGCTTCATCTGGTGGGAAGCAGCCATGGGAGTGCGCAGAAGAGAGGGAGCAGCGTGGGAGCCGGACCTGGGGAAACCTCCAAGGCCACGGTGATGTGCTGGAGAGAGTCGCCAATGGCACACAGGAGTAGTAGTTTTGCAGCTATATGCTTATTTTTTTTTTCTAGCCTAAAGTTGACATCAATATTCTAGGCAAAAAGGCCTAGCCATGTTGAACAAGGTGGTGGCTCTGGGTAAATGGTGGCAGGAGAGACTACAGAGGGAGTCTGTGCATCTGGACAAGCTCTGAGTGTGGCAAAAGGGAGGCGGTGGGCAAGAATAACTCCCACTGCAAAAAGAGCAAGCTGCAGGGTTCTAGGCACAGGCTACGACAGCTACAGAGGAGAAAATCATGGAAACCTCACATTTGGATGGGTTGTACAGGCATATACAAAACACATAAAGAGGGGCACCTGGTGGCTCAGTCCGTTAAGTGTCCAACTCTCGACTTCAGCTCAGGTCATGTTTTCAGGGTCATGAGATCGAGCCCTGCATCGGGTTCTGTGCTGGGCATGGAGCCTCCTTAAGAGTCTCTCTCACGCCCTCTCTCTGTAACCCCCACCCCTCTCTCTCCCTTTCTAAACAACAACAACAACAACCCACAAAGAGGCAGTAGAAAACGGTCATTAAGCGGAGGCAGAGTGGCTCAGTTCAAGCCCCAGTTTGGGCAATTACCAGTCTGTGCCTTTGGGCAAGTGACTTAATGTCCCTGGGGGGGGTGAGGCAGGGAGCATCCAGGAAGCAGAGATGCGGAACTGCACGAGTGTAGGGGTTTCTTTTTTATTAATAAACATATACACTATGGAGTATGATGCCTCCATCAGAAAGGATGAACACCCAACTTTTGTAGCAACATGGACGGGACTGGAAGAGATGATGCTGAGTGAGATCAGTCAAGCAGAGAGAGTCAATTATCATATGGTTTCACTTATTTGTGGACCATAACAAATAGCATGGAGGACATGGGGTGTTAGAGAGGAGAAGGGAGTTGAGGGAAATTGGAAGGGGAGGTGAACCATGAGAGACTATGGACTCTGAAAAACAATCTGAGGGGTTTGAAGTGGCGGGGGTGGGAGGTCGGGGTACCAGGTGGTGGGTATTAGGGAGGGCACGGATTGCATGGAGCACTGGGTGTGGTGCAAAACTAATGAATACTGTTATGCTGAAAATAAATAAATTGGAAAAAAAATAAAATAAAATAAAATATAGTTTACCAACGGTGAGTGTCCATGAAACTGCGGTTCAGTTTCATGGTTTTCAAGGTGCCACTTCAGAGCAGGAAGAGGACCACACAGGTTCGAGCTGACAGCAGCAAGTAAAGGACCACAGGAAGTCTCTCGGTCATTAAAGTGGCAACTGGCTCACTCTGCACGCGAACCTGACTACGGAAGGAGGGAGGGAAGGACCTGGGAGAAAAATTCAAAAGCAGAGTGATTTCAACTGGTGATGCCGTGCGGCCACACGAGAGGGCCACAGTGGGGTGAAAATCACCGAGGTGTGTCTATGAACATGGTTAGGACGGTGCCAGAGTTGATCACTACGACTGCTCTTGTCCCTCTGAACATCAGTCCTCTCTGTTACAAGACAGGAATGAGAGAGAAAGAAGGCGGAACGCAAGCTGACCTTATAACATTTCCCAAAGGTTGAATCTTTGGTGAAATCCCCAGAGTGAGGTTTTTCTTTCTTTTCTGGTATTCGACAAATAGTCATTGCACAAAGGAGTGTACTATCTATGGGGAATGCAGATCAAATCTATGTCTCTGGCACTTCAGTGGTTTACGACCTATCAGAGAGTATAAGAAATAATTAGCAATTTTACAAGAGCTAATTAACAAGACAACAGGTGATGTTACAAGGCAATATAAAATGAAGTGACAAATAAATGATATGTGCTTATAGCGGAGAAATATCGCCGTTGGTCGTTGGCTACCCTTCCACTTTGCCATTTAACAAAGATTTATCGAGCAGTAATCATATGCCAGGCACTGGGCTAGCTCTCTAACCGTGAACAGACACAGACCCAGCCCTCAGCCAAGCAGGAGGAGAAGAGCAGTAAGCAAATGTAGAAAGAAATGGAGAAATACACATTGTGACTAAATGCTAAAAAGGAAAAGAAAAGGATGCTTTAAAGACAGAAAAATGAACAACACAACTGGGGCAACTTGGCAGCTCAAGATGGCATTACAAAGCACCTGAAGAAAGCACGTGCCAACATTCCGTTGTATTCTATAAATCAACCACATAGTACATGCAAGGCTTGACGAACTCTATATATTAGCTCTAATCCTCAAAATAGGTCTTGTTTAAATTAACATTATCATTTCATTAGCATTTTATGAACAAGTAAACTGCGGCTCAGAGAAGTTAATGAACTTTCCCAAGGTCGCAGCTAGTGAACGGCGGTGCCAGAGATCTGTGCGACATCTTAATCTCGTGCTGTTTCCACGATGCCATGCTGACTCTCGACTCAGATGGTGTCTGAAGCTTCCCTCTTTCATTTGTGAAAATATGTGTCTGAAGAAAAACTTTTTAATATTAATACAGTAATTACTATTCCATTGAAAAATAGTACCTCTACACAGCAATGGGCAGATCTCTTCATAAAAGAAAGTTCGTGCACCTCTGTTGATATTTTTGTCAGCATCTCATCCAAGTTGGGACCTTGATGACAGCTAATGATGATGGTGATGAAATGCAACAACCAGAATTAAATGGGTACCAAGTACATGCTAGACATTGTGCTTGGTCATGTCCAGGAACAGCCTTTGTTAATTCTTCTAGCTGTCCCACGAGCAAACATTACTGTCTCCATTTCAGACAACCTGACCGAGGTGACACCAGGGGAGTGGCAGAGTAGAGATTCAAACTCCAGGACGGTGCACGGACAATGTCATCCCCTGCCTCCCCGATGAACGCCAAGGGCCACAATTAGCTTTGTGGTGCGGAGAAAGTGCAGAGGTAAAACAATTTGCCAAAGATAACGTCGCTAGTGAAAATGAGACCCAGTCAGGGAAATTGAAATTCCCAGCTCCCCATTCATTTCCTGACGTCAGTAACATTGTTTGGACAAAGAAGATTGAATGCGCGATGATTGAAAAAAATTACTTACTTCATTCCTGAATGGCTTGAATCGGTTGTACTCGCGGAATAAAAGGGCAGCCCGCAGTTCCCAACCCCCTTGTTGGCCGGGGGACTCTCAACACCCCCTTGTACTGCAGGCAGCAGTCCCAACCTGGACCACAATCTGCATCCAAATGCGCCAGTGACGCGCGGCCCACGTTAGTAACCTGGCACTGCCTGGTGCCTTCTTTTATTCTGTCTTACCAGACATCTTGCACACAAAGCAGCCTCATAAATGCTAACCAAGTCCACAATTAACCAGATTCCATGATCCCAGAGAGAAAGATCTCCAAGAACTCTTTCAGTGCTCCCCTAGGCTCTTCTCCGAGACGGCCTCAGTCACCAGAAGAACTCAGCACGCACAATAGAGGGGATATGCAGGAAACACTCCCGTCACCATCCTGGGCAAGAGAAAATGATCCCCAGTAAATGAAGAAAGTAAGACAGCACTCACAATATTTTAAGAGAAACTAAAATGACTCCTAGAAGAAAGCTAATACGGTGTAAGTCTTGGACAAAAAAATTCAACGCTCTGACAAAATGAAAAACTTTAGCAGATGGTAATAGAAATGCCCCGTTGAGCATCCTGGCCACACCCACTCAAGGAAAAAGACTATCTGAGGTTTCAGATTAGGTTTCTATTTGCCAAATCATCTCACAGGGGCAAAAGGCAAAGATGCTGGGTAAAAACCACTTTTGCCATCTCTGGTATACCCAGCCTTCTAAAGGAGTGGCCGAGGGAAAGGACCATTCAGACACGGGCGTGTGTCTGAGGGCGCCCTGCAGGGAAAATGCAGAGGACAGACAGAAGACGTGCGTGGCGTGCTCTGTATGGGAGTTGGAATGATGGACCCTACATTGTGTATTATTCTCTCTTTGCTCATCAAGAAACCACTTACCAAAGGGCAAAGGTCAGTATAATACACTCTAAATAAGCTGGAGATTTTTTAAAGATTTTTTTAAAATTTATTTTGCAGAGAGAGTGACAGCGAGGAAGGGAGCACACGCAGGAGGAGTGGGAGAGAGAGAAGCAGGCTTCCCGCTGAGCAGGGAGCCCGAGGCGGGGCTTGATCATGACCTGAGCCCAAGGCAGACCTTTGAGGACTAAGCCACCCCGGCGCCCCTAGGTTAGAGATTCATAAAAAGTCAGCTTGGGAGGCACCTGGGTGGCTCAGTGGGTTAAAGCCTCTGCCTTCGGCTCAGGTCATGATCCCAGGGTCTTGGGATTCAGCCCCGCATTGGGCTCTCTGCTCAGCAGGGAGCCTGCTTCCCCCTCTCTCTCTGCCTGTCTCTCTGCCTACTTGTGATCTATCAAATAAATAAATAAAAATCTTTAAAAAAAAAAAAAAGTCCGCTTGGGAAGATAACAAATGCAAACAGTCATCACTAATGTTTTTGAACTGGTGTAACTTTTACTGACTACCTAAGAAAACAGGACCCCACAAAAATTAGAAGATTTGCTTCAAAGACTCATGATACATCTAAAACATAAAACACGTTAGAACCATAATGCACCATAACCACAAACACCAAGTTCACACTACAATCTGAGTTGACGTGCTGAAAGATTTTTTTTTCAAGATTTTATTTATTTATTTGACAGAGAGAGATCACAAGCAGGCAGAGAGGCAGGGAGAGAGAGAGAGGGAAGCAGGCTCCCCGCTGAGCAGAGAGCCCAATGCGGGGCTCCATCCCAGGACCCTGAGATCATGACCTGAGCTGAAAGCAGAGGCTTAACCCACTGAGCCACGCAGGTCCCCTGAAAGAAGATTTTTAAAGTATCAGTCAAAGGTCCCCCAACATCAGTGGGTGTTCCCGTATTACAATGACTGCTCACTGCATCGAGCCTCTCCAACTACGGCATTGTGGTTAACAGCATAGACTCAGACTGCCTGGTTCAAAGCCCAGAAACATCACCTCTTACCTAGGTGAGTCTGGGTAAATTACTTAAGCAATTTGTGCTGTGTTGTTGTTGTTTTTTTAATCTGTAAAATGGGGAAATACACAGTATGTAATGCAGGTGGGCTTTCTAACAGTTGAAGAGTTATCCCCAAAGACTTGTAAAGAGCTTGACACACCATAAATGCCAGCTAATGGTATCTATGATAATAATGGCCGTTACTAATAATAGTAACCATTCTTATCAGTATTGTTGCTATAACTGTCTAGAGCAGAGCCAGTCACCTAGCCTGGATTGTCTACCTTACTCTTAACTATTACAAAAAAAAAGAATCTTCTATCTATTTGAGTCACTAAATAGTGGGGTCTCTGTGATACATTAATTTAGCTCAGCCCACAGGTTTACTACATAGTATAATAACGATCTGGTTACATAGGTGTTTTCCCTCTAGGAGACTGTGCACTCCCTGAATGGAATAGTCTCCTTCACCTCTGGCTCCAGCAACAGCTCAGCCCTTGGTAGACGGAAGAATGACAAGGGGCGTTTACGGAACTCAATTTTGTATCAAAACTATTTTTGATAAAATAGAAAACTATTCTTTAGTTGCCTTGATTTCACAAGTAAATATATTTTTACTGTATTAGTCGGAGAGGACCGTATTGCTTAAGCAAACAGACCCACTGTGTGTTGCATGAAACAGAACAGAATTTCCTGTCTGGCTCAGTTAACAGCCCAGCGTAGACCTTCCTGTTTGAAAGAGGCCTCCTGCTTCGGGCAATCATTTAGGAACACAGGTTGGCAGCAGTTCCTACAAGTCGACCTATGGCTTCCAAAGTCACCCAGGATGTGGTCAACCAAGACAGGCAGAAAAGTATGGAGAAGCGCCTGGTGAGGTTTTAGGAACAACCCAAGTAGTGGCACATGTTCTTCTACACACGTGACACAGAACTTCACCAAACGATACCCCTGCCTGCAGGCGGAGACAGAGGGAGAGCGCATGGGTTTGGGTGAACACCTGGCAACCCCTGCCTCCGGCTGAAACCAATGCCATTTGCTTTATTTAAAGGAACCACTACCTAAAAATAATTGGTGAATATTGAGGAAATTAAACATCCTTGTGAGAATAGCTTTTATGTACTAAAAATCTATCGTCAAGATAGCACTTTTTCCTTAAACTAGCAGGAAATAAGTTGAGATTAATTATTCATCTGCCAACTGTTGGTTTCCCTTACCTAATTAAAATACCTTTTACTCTCTTTGTGTATATAAATATAAGGTATGATCAAAAGGAGGAAAGTCAGATGAGTCTGGAGCTAACCACCGATCTCCTGAGGCTTCATAGACAGTTCTAGCCCACATTTGCCGCCTCTTTTTTTGTGTCCGGTAGCTCTTACAAGTCTCCATCCAAGAGAAAAATAGTCTTGAAATGGTTTCTGTTTTAATAGATGAGCCTTATTTGCTTAACCACATTGCCAGATCCTCAAGGGAATCTTTTATGTTATGTTTCTCTGGAAAAGTGAAAATGGTCTTATAAAATACAAAGTGCCTTCAATAGAGTCAGGTGTTATTTCTTCTTTTGCGTCTCTTTCAGTACCTATGCACAGCAGAAGGTATTTAAATCACCAGTTAGATCACTAGCAGGTCGGACAACAAGCTAGAGGTCTAACGGCCCGGTAAGTCAATCACCTGCACGACCGGCCGCCATTCTTCTCTCCTCACTGTTCCGTGTCCTTTCAGTCGGACTTGGGAGTCCATCTCCCCAGCTCTTGAATGTGAGCTGGCCTTGAGATTTGCTTCAGCCAACAGGATGTGGCAGAATTAACAGGCTTCCAGAGGCCTTATGTGTATCTGCTCACACTCTTGGGACACACGCTTTGGCAAAGAGAAGGAAGCCCAGGCTAGCCTGTGGATGATGAGAATGACGCGACACGCTCATCTCACTGCTCAGTCAATAGACAGCCATGGGCGAGAGGCCACTCCAGGGGAGCCAGAGCACAGGCTACACAAGAGCCAACTGCAGCAGTACAAGCACACGTGGCCCATGTTAGCAGGACTGCCCAATGCTCCACGATGCCTCCCGGGTCAGAATAAATGCTTATTGACACTGAGGTTTGGGGGTGATTTGTTACACAGCAATAACTACCTAATACGGGCCTTCGTTTTGCAGATGAATAAACAGAAGCCTCAAAGAAGAAAGTCATGAAAGCAGACACTAATAAAGCTGGGTTTACAGCTCGGGTCTTCTAACTTAGCAGTTTGATGTACTTTCCATAAAATCATTCTGCTTTACTTCTAAGATCTTTGGCGTTTCTCAAGTCAGCGTGAACATCAGGGTACAGTAAGAGCTGACGAACGTCCCTGGGAGGATCGTTGCTCCTTTCCATAAGGTGACATGGTTTAGAACACACTGTTGACATTAAAATACTATAAAAGGGAAAGATGTTCTACCATATGACAGGGACATTGAGGAAAGTATTTTATAAACTTTTGTTTCATCAAAAGAAAAGTCACTAGGTCCGCTTTATCATATCTTTAGCTCAGAACCCTTTCGCGTTTACCTGGACATGAGCTACTCTTCAAAACAGGAGCGGGGCAGGGTCAGGATTCCAACATGATTAATGCTTATCAATTTTTAGAGCACCAAAAGAATCACCCCAGAATTCGTCGTTGTTTGTATCCTGATTTAAAGGATTGAATGGGAGAAGCACAGAAACCTTGACCTTTTTTTTTTTTGGTAGATTCCCATGACCTACCATTGGACCTGAATGAATGAATAATTAAATGAATCCTAAACAGAACTTTAGGAACAGATTCACGAAGACAGGAGTTTAAAGGAAAAAAAACCCTCAGACTGTCTTTAGGCTGATGAAACTGGAAAATAAGACACTACTTTCTTAAAAACCTACATGAACAAGAGGACAAAAAGAATAAGAAAAATATTATAAACCTTTCTAAAAGGAAAAGATATTAACTAAGGTGTGCCCATATTTAAACACAACTTCATTAAAATACTTGACTTGCTTAATAAAAATAGAGATTTTAAATAGCCTTTGGATTCCTTCTGTAGAAAAGCTGTTATATGGAAATAACTTACCATCTATATAAGGCATTATTTCAGGTAAGATTTGTTTCCCTTTAGAACAATTTAAGTGCTAAATTTATACTAGCATTTTAATGAAAGCAAAACCTTTTAAAATCTCTTTTTACATCTTAACATTTCATGAAATTTAAAAAGGATTAATTTTATTAATTGATCATAACTACAGTTTCCATTCCTTATGCTACCTTCTTTAATCTGTACAGATTCAAAATTTTTATTTTTCTAAAGCATTATGACTCGGGGCACCTGGGTGCCTCAATCGGTTGGGCATCTGCCTTCAGCTCGGGTCGTGGTCCCGGGGTCCTGGGATCGAGCCCCGCGTCAGGCTCCCTACTCAGCGGGGAGCCTGCTTCTTGCTCTCCCTCTGCCTGTTGTTCCCCCTGCTTGTGTTCCCTCTCTCTCTCTGTCAAATAAACAAATAAAACCTTAAAAAAATAAAATAAATATAATGCTCTAGAAGTGCAGATATGACTCTAACAATCTTCCTTTTTTAGTGATTCGAGCATCACATACTGCCCCACGCTCTCCATTGAAAAACGCTGAATGTGCCATAAAAAAGTGTTCCTGCCTGCCTATTCTTAGACCCGATTTCTGCCTAAAACCAAGCCATTCACTCTGCACCGTCCTATCACAGAGCACGGATTTAACATTGGTTCTTAGGAGCTCTGGCTTGGGTTGGCCCTCTTGCTTTCTGTGCCCAGTTCAGGACCCGGGATCTGCCTCCAGCTTCTTGGAACTCAACTCTTAATCCACTGAGGCGGCCAGTGCAACCTCCACCCTCCAGAAGGGGGCTGTGAGATGTTGCACAAGCAGAGCAAAACCCTTCCTGCTGCCATCTTCGCCAGGTGTGACCATGCACAACTGCTTTCATATCCCTACTGAAAGGAGAAAACTGAATTAGAGCTTTCACACGGCCCAGGTTGGAGTGGAAGGAGTGGGGCAGGGGCCGGGGTGGTCTTCTAACAGTCCAAGTGTAAACGGAAAAGGTAAGTATTAGATCACATTGTGACTTGGGACGAATTTCTCCAAAGAAGCAATAAAAAGCCAAGGCATGGGGCGCCTGGGTGGCTCAGTCGGTGAAGTGTTTGCCTTCGGTTCAGGTCATATTACAAATATTATCCACTTTTGGAATAATTAAGTAACTCAATTAACTGATCCCTGAAATATGTGAATCTTTTACCTTAAAATTTAATTAAAATGGGTTTTTTGGGGGCGCCTGGGTGGCTCAATGGGTTAAAGCCTCTGCATTTGGCTCAAGTCATGGGCTCAGGGTCCTGGGATCGAGCCCCACATCAGGGTCCCGGCTCACTGGGGAGCCTGCTTCCCCCAGCCCCCCGCCTGCCTCTCTGCCTACTTGTGATCTCTCTCTGTCAAACAAATAAATAAAATCTTTTTTAAAAAAATGGGTTTTTTGTAAACAGTGAGGAATACTCAATAGTTTTTTTTTAATAATAAAAAGAAAGAGACTACCTTCTCAAAGAATGAGTAATGATGGGAAAATGTACATCTATATAAATAAGGATGTATGCATGTAAATTTACTCATAAAAAGATGAATAAAAACAGAATGGGAAAATGTGAATAAAATACTTTTTAGAAGTCGGGTAATGTTCCAGGAGTCCCGTTAACAGGCTAGTGTCTTCACTATCTTTTCTATCTTCTGAGGTTCAGGTATGTTTTCCTAGAGACCAGTGAAATGGTGACATTTGTGTGTTATCTGCCTGTTGCTTCTTGCCTAATACCACTTTAAGTACCAGGAACGCTTCACCCACACGCTCAGCCCTCGGAGAGGTTAGAGAGCAGAAGAGGAGCTCATCCCACAGTGTGTTCTCCCTAGCAGTTAGCTGTAGCGACAACTGGCGTGGGTCCCAGGACTCTCCTTCCGTAGAGAATTCCACTGAGTTGTTTTCCCCCAATACGGGATGGTTTACACTGACAGAGCAAGGAACTAAATCCGTGTCTAACAACACACCTTCCCTTCAGGAAAAGCGGCTTCATACTTCAGAGCCAACCCGCTCCTGAAAGACTCCTCTGCCTGACACCCTCAGGAGAAATAACTTGGGTTTCCAAAGGGATCAGATAAAAGCCAAGCATTCACCTAACAGGCAGTGACAGAAATGGAATAAACAGAAAAGCAATGGCGATGGCGCCCAGACAAAATGGACAAGATCTTCCGCACTGAAAACCCTACAGCTGAGAGAGATTTGTGCTTTTGCAACCATTTAAGAGGACATTTTTCCTCAAATGTAACCCATCACACTCGATCTTCATTTCCAACACTAAAATACTACTTCTGGTTTCCCCGAAAGGACAGTGGGTGGCCAGTAATGTGGGATTCCTGCAGTTCGAGAAAACAGCGGTTTTGAATCCAAGAAATAGTTCTTGTGGCGCCATTTCTCTCTTCCCACTTAAAACCAAGTTTTTCTGAGAGACTGAACAAGACAGGAGGACATAATCATAAATTTCTGTTGATGCTGAACAACATCCCAAGTTAGTGTTCTATGCCACGTATGCAGATTAAAAAGCATTTTTCTTGTGCATTCCTTTCAGGCAGAGGAGCAAAACCTGCTTTCCTCCTAGCAAGAAGTCAAAGTCAAGAAAAATCATGTTAAACTTACAAGACAAGAGACACATTAAGGACAAAGTACATTTCCATACCAGTGAATTTGTATTCTGTATATCTTTGGGCGACAACTTGATATTTAACACGATGACGAAATTCATCTTCATCAAGGTCATTTATAGGAGACGAAGTCTTCTCTGCATCTTCCTACCAATGGCCTCAGTGGTCTCTACAGAATTTCTACCCTGTGTTACCATACAAGGTAGGTGGCAAAGAAAAACCTCCTTGTTTGATAGGTGGAGATCTAAGGCACTAGATAAAATTTTAAAAGATTTAAAGTTAGATTTAGTACAAGAGCATTTTCCACGTTACTCCTGATGGACGAGCAGACATGCCCAACATACTCTCAATAGTGCATAAGACTTGTTTTAGGAAAAAAAAAAAAAAAAGTTGTAATAAAATAAATAAGATAACACTGACAACACTATTTAAAAGTAATGATAATGGGTAATATTTACTGAGTTCTTACTCTGAGCCAACTGCCCCTGCCTAGATTATGTAGTTCAATCTTCAAACCATCCTCTAAGGTAGGTACCACAATGACTCCCAGATGACAGGTGAGAAAACCAAGCAATGGAGCAGCTCCGGCTCATCCAGGTTGCACAGTCTGGGACACAGTCGGAATTCAAATCCAGATTACGATAATCAAAAGCCCACAGGGTATAGCAATGTAAAACAGAGTTTATTTATGTATACTGGCTCACTTACTAATATAATCTATAGATTAGAGATCTGAAAATAATTAATTCTCAGGAAAAAGAAAAAATATGATTATTTCTTTTAATGAGAATACTCATATTTCTTTTCTTATAAAACATCTTTAAATCTTTAAATGGTTGGTCCTTACTTACATCTGGGTGACAAAACGAGCCCCTGAAAGATAGCAGAAATGGTGCTGTATAAAAACATAAAATAAACCATTCTAATTAAAAGAAATAAAACCTAGTTTTTTGTTTTACATTACAATTACACAAAATGTTTGGGCATTTAACATCATTAATATCACTAGGATTATTACAAGCTTTTTAAACATCACCATTTTGTCTACCTTCGATTTAGGGATCAGTTAGAAAGAACACACTTCAATGCCTGTGTAAACAGACGGGGCAGCCAGTCCCTAAGAAACCAGCATTGCGGGGACACCTGGATGGCTCAGTCGTTGGGCATCTGCCTAGGGCTTAGGTCATGATCCCAGGGTCCTGGGATCGAGCCCCACATCAGGACTCCCTGCTCAGCGGGGAGCCTGCTTCTCCCTCTCCAGCTCCCTTGTGCTTGTGTTCCCTTTCTCACGATCTCTCTCTGTCATAAATAAATAAAATCTTTTAAAAAAGGAAAGAAAACAGCATTGCGGGGCAGCAGCTAACTAGTGCACACGTCCCACCTAATGAGCAAGGCTTTTCAACACATCCAGACGATGGCTGCCCTTGGAGTATGGGCCCAACATTCTCAGACCTTCCAAGTGCTCAAGAGAAGTTAGAAAGTCAGATTTCCTATGAAATCTCCATATCTCTATTATGGCAATAGACTCAAAAATTTTTAAACACCATGAGAGACAAATAAAACTTGTCTGTAGGCTAGGCTTGACATATTTGACCTATAGTCCTTTAGTTTATGACCTGTGGCACTGATGTATTCTTACTAAGGGAAACATATTTAAAACATACTCCTTTTTGTTTAAAGATCTTATTTTTATCTATCTGAGAGAAAGAGAAAGAAAGCATGCACAAGTGGTGGCTGGGGGAGAAGGACAGAGAGAGAGAGAGAAGCGGACTCCCGGCGGAGCAGGAAACCTGACATGGGGCTCGATGCCAGGGCCCCAACATCCTGACCTGAGCCGAAGGCAGACGCTTAACTGACTGAGCTAACCTGGTGCCCAAAACATATTTCTTTTTTGTGTTTGGTGGAGATACAGACACATTCCTTAGGCTTGCTTCATCTATCCTTGCCTTCTTCATTAAAACTTTACCCATGGGAAAATTAAAACTTGTAACATCACAAATCACAAGCACCATAAATAAAGGGTAATTGCCATACGGATTAATAGCAATAGATACCTACCCTGAATTGCAGAGTAGATAAGGTATGTTGGGGATTATTCCTAATCCCTAGAGCACCCTTTCTCTCCCATGGGGGAAAACACTTTAAACCACTATGAGTGCGAGGAATAATACAGGAATAATTATGAATTGATTCTAAATAATTTTTAAAAGTAAATCATGACAAAAATTTATTAATTACTACTGCAAACTTGTAAAGCCCTGATCCACATAGCCCAGAGCAATGTCACAATTAAAGCTGGTAGCCCAGAAAAGATTTCTGTTTGCTCTTGAATCACAATCATCTGAAGAAGTTCCAGAATACAGCTACAGCAACATGGGAGCCATGTCTTACAGCATGTCTCAAACAGCATGCAGCCCACAGGAGCCACTTACTGTCCCACTCCGGAAAACTCAATCATCTCCACCATCACACCTTCTCTGTCTGCCTCTCCAGTTCACCCCTCTCTGAACTTTTCAGCCCACCTTTTATAGTCCTGCCACCACATTCCCCTCAATGAAGTCCCCAAAGCAGTTAGTCAGTTTGTATTCCAATTTGATGGGTTTTCTCTCAAAAAATGTACCCACTGGGTTTTGTGTTTTCTTTTGCTGAAAGTACAGACCCAGAGGGTCTGTGAACACTTTCCTACTGACAAGCTCTAACCCCACCGGTGGTATCAACGGTGTGTGACTCGCTTCACCGCTGACCAGATGCTGCAACAGGAGACGGAGAAGCCCTGCCCCACAGGTCAGAGCTCCCGCTACTGTCTGGTTTATGGACTTTAGTTAAATTATCCCAGAAAATGTCTACTTATTCCGGTCACTATATCTATTCTTCATCATTACTGAATACGCAAAGCCAAAACACAGCAATCCTAACTTTAACACCATGTCAACGTAACAGCCGTTCTCCAGTAAGAGATTTCTGAAGATGAAACAGCAATGGCATAGCTGCGTGGACAAGACTCCAACAACCAGCCTTCCTGGCGAAAAGAGGTCACGCGAAGTACAGGAAAGTAAACAAAAACCTGAGCTTGGCTGCAAAGAACTGAGTTCCCAAGAACCCAGACGCCATTGGTCTTGTGCATATTATTAATTGTCACAAGCCTAAAACTGTGATATACTTTCAAGGTGAAATAGAAATGTTTTTGCTTGTTGATTACAACGTACACCTAAGAATTTCATTCACTGAACGTTGCTTGAGCACCACAGCTGGTGTCCACTCTTTTTACTCAGCTGACCTTAAAGGAGAAAGTTCCAGAGAGCAGTCAAAGTAGGGAGAGTCGCTGGAAAGGCCAAGACAGAAAGTGCTGCTGGGGCTCAAAGGTTAGAAGAGGGAGGGTATGCGTGTCCCGACCCCGTGGTCGCAGCAGACGGAAGACGGCCCTAGAAGGAGATGAACATCTCACTGCTGAAAACTGGCGATGTGCTGTCCCCACCATCCTTCTGGTGTGGAAGCAGTGAGTGAGAGTTGCCACACTGATACCCTGAGGGGGAAACAGCTGAGCTAAATCCATGTTTGTCCCAAGCCCCAAAAGGGATTGTTAGATATTTTTCACTAATCGTGTAACATTTAGAATCGGTCGATTCAATTCAAACATCAGAAAGGTCTCCTTGAAGCAGAGGTCATTTTTCAGACTTCCAAAGCCACCTAGGGACAGTATCTTGTTTAGGTAATGGAAAACCAACTGCTTCTTTTTTTATTATTTTTATTAACATATAATGTATTATTTGCTTCAGGGGTACAGGTCTGTGAATCATCAGTCTTACACACTTCACAGCTCTCACCATAGCACATGCCCTCCCCAGTGTCCATAACAAAACAACTGTTTCTTTAGAGAATCTTCCACAGAAGCCAAATTGAAGTACTCTCAATGAAAAAAACAAACAAATAAACAAAGGCTCCCACTAAGTGGGTGGGTATCCTTGTTTCTTGTTAGGAGAGCTGTTCTGGATACCAAAGGGCATTCATAAAATTAAGCAGATGGAAGTAAATTGTGTGGTTGGTTTGCTCCATTACCAGGCCAGCTGAGAATCAGGAAAGAAAAGAAAACACGTTGGTGTTTTAAGCGACCGCCATAGATCCGGCCAAAGCGATAGACAGCGATATCAAAACAGATGAAGGCTTTGGGTTTAAAGAACACCCAAGTTCAGAGACAGACATAAAAGCTTTGTAAATATTTTACACCTGCTAAGCTCACAAAAGCAAACCTGAGAAATTGTTCATGAGTTTCCATCATTTTTCAATTTCGTCCTAACCTACAGAGTCTTCTACTTCTACCCTTTGAATGCTGTCAGTGGACAATTACTTGGAATCAAGCTTTGTTTAAGATTCCAAAAACCCAGAGAGAGCTGAAGGGAAAGGAATCGTGGACTCTGTCTTCGATCTGGTCAGACAGCCACAGCATAATGAGCACAACGGGAGAGATCACCACATGAAAGGATTACGTTGTTTGCTGGGTTTTCTGTATTTTTTTTTTTAACTCTCGCTACTTGGCAACTCTCCTAGATCACAGCTTTGGGAAAGACATGTATCTCCCTGATGAAAAATGAGCTCACAGAGATCCCATTGATGGCCTGTTCACCAGCTCTGAACAGACCCATGGGTTTGGCCCTACACAAGAAACTCAACCAAAATGATTTCCTGAACAGAGAAAAAAGAAGAGGAAGTTGGGGACAGTAAGCCAGGTATGTTTGCTCAGATGTAAAACATACCCCAGTACAAGCAGAAGAGCGCCGCACCCTGCCCGCACGAAGCATGGTGTTTAAAACGCATCACTGAGCATTCTTCCTCACTATTTGCTCCACAGTGGGTCATAAATAAACTCCTAGAATGCCATGTGCTTCCATACTGGAAAAAGCAAGCGACTGTATCATCAGTTAACTTGAAGAAAAGGTCATGACAGAAATAATAGTTTTGAAAAATAACTTTGCTTTGTAACTATAATCCCTCCCCCCTGGTAGACTTTGTTTTCTTTCCTTCCCATTACGGCACGATTTACTCCAGTTGCTTTCCTCTTGGTAATGTGTTCAGAGTAGTATTAGATCTGTTTAATTTTTTCATTTTTCAGTGTGTTCTCAAAACAACAATAACAATCTTTTTATTACATTGAACACATGCCAAACACATGCCAAAAAAGTTTTTGTTCAGAGTATATCAATCCAGTTTTAATAACAAAGCATTTCATATGGAGGTTGTTAACCAATGGCTTATCTTAGGATGGTTCTGCATCTCCATCTCCAGTCAACTAATGTACACCAAGAACATACTGGAAGTCAAGCCCTGTCCTAGGTGCTGGGGATTCGAGATGAACAGGCTATAGTCTCAAGGACTTTATAGTTTAATGAAGCTACCTGAACCAATGCTTTATTATCTGTGTGAAGACAGTAGAGAAGTGATGTGAATAATCAAAAACAATCCAGTGCCTCATCCAAAAATAATGGATGACTGTCACACAGGACAGTGTCACACAGGGTCACACCCACTACTCCATTACTCTGAGCCTCTCTGAGCCAGGAAAATGGTAGAAGGAAGCACATCAGACCACAGAGTGGAGAACACTCAAGACAAAGTCAATTATCTGCTGCTGGAGATTCAAGGACAGGGTATATTTAATCTCCCAAAGAAAGTACACACTCTTAGTGTTTGGAACCGTGATAAAACTCTCAGGATAATTCTGCTTTGTTTGTTTTTAATTATCCATCTGCTAAGATTTCCAATTGGTTTATTTTTGCATTTTTCCCCTCCAGGGATTAAAAATGGATTTTCTTAGTTTTTTGTGCTTTTTTAAATAACAATGAGCATGACTTAAAATGATTATGAGAATAATTACATAAATGCAATTAAAATGAGCCCAAAAAGAAATCTGATACTTTCTGATCTTCCTGATGTCAACTGCGTTTCTTTAGAACCTGTCTTAGGTACGGAGCAAGTGTTAAAGGCTGGGCCCCAAAATAGGTGAATGTTGCTAGCTTTTAAAGCTGAGGGATGAGGACACGTGAGTTCCTTCACTGTTGTTTTTCCTTTCAAGAATGTATATAAAATCCTATGACAAAAAAATTTTTTTTTTAGTTTTAGGCAAACAGATCAGTTATTGAGCAAGTTACTTAATTCCACTAAGCTTGGAGTATATCAATCTTTATACAGAGACAATGCCATTCCCTCTAAAATGTACACCAGAGGTTCTAAGAGGATGAAGAGATTAAGAGAAATTGTGGGACGTTACGGTCTCTGCATTTCCATGAAGCATAACTCAAGATATGACCTCCACCCGGGAGTGGGCTCACCTCGGAACGTAAAGGGCCACATATTACCTGCACACATATCTCGCAGCCTCTTGGCCTAATGAAATAGGGATAAGGTAAGAGTCCCATAAATAAGAGTGACTGTGAAGGAAAAAAAAACCATAGGGAATAATACATAATCCAAATTTGTTAGAATAGGCAAATGCACACTGAACAAAAGACTCAAGAATTTGCAGATTTCTTAAGCAAAGAAATTTGATCTTGTTGAGCAAAGAGATGGTAAAATAACACGGGAGCCACAGACTTTGGTCGTGCGTTGCTGAATACATGGTGTCCTCAGTATGACAGGAAAATTGGTTTACAGAACTTGAAAAGGGAAAAATTATGAAATGTAAAGCAGATTCAAGGAACAGCAAGAAATCTGTTAAATTACTTCATGTTCTATTCTCAGGAAAACTAAAAGGCAAAAGATTCCTTGAAGAACACAGAAAGTCTCCGGCATTACTTTAGTCCACCTTTCTATTATTTTAGAAATGAATCCCACCTCCTCATACCAGATGAGGAGGAGGACAGCCTGAAGAAATACACAGTCTTTACCACTCATCAAATGCTAAATGTTCTAAATATATTTTAAACTTTGTTGAGCAGTGAGAGGAAAGAACCATCTATTTTCCATTTCACAAAGTGCTTTGACAAACAATGCTGAATCCATCAAGAAGAATTTAAGGGATTAGACAGAAGACAATGTCATCTGGCTTGCTAGCAAACTGAAATCTTATTAGTTTCAAAGAGTGAGTAAAATTCAATTCCCACAAATGCTTCCAGAACCCCACTACTTCCTGGGCACCGCTCTGCATCTCAGAGATCCAAAGAGGTCTATGCAGACAGAACTCTCAGCGCAGTAAGGACTGCCACTGATGGGACATTACTCTAACACAAAGTGTAAAGGGGGAGGCGTAGTTAAAATTAAGGTTGGAAGGCTAGCAAAAGGTCTGGTATGTCATGGACAAAACCCTTTAGGAATAGGACCAGTCTTCAGGCTAGAAAGGTCACTGAAGCATCACTGTGGAAGGACCCACAAGGTGGGCATGAGTGAAGCAAAAACACCAATAAAATAGAGAAAGTTGTTAACCTCTAGCAGCAAACAAGGTGAGCAATCACCAAGGTTTATGCTTATGCTGAGTCCCTAAGAATTGAAAGAAAGGAGAGCTCTGTGCTATCCTTAGTCAGGAAAGTGAGTAGGACCCGTAAGCTAAGAGAACATGTCTACAAGTAATGAGACCAAGTTCCCTGGCCATGTCATATAAATTCATTAGCACTGAGAATCACATTTAGATCCAACCCAAGGAGCAATTATTCCCTCTAGTTGTTCAGCACACACTAAGCCCTCGACAAATATCTCTGGAACAAATCAATGAATTCTCCAAAACTGAATCAGTAATTATCGGTGGGTTATTTGCACTGGGAACTCTCAATCAATCAGCAAACACTTGGGCTTACATGCAAAGAACAATGGGACAGGACACACAAAACAAGTGCAAGCGAACGGTCTTTTCTTGAATTCAAAATGCTTGCCTCTAGTTGGAGAGAAAATAAGAGTCTACAACTTGGAACAACAATTAGGTTTGAATTAAGGCAGGTACTCAACCTCAAATCAGCAAGTCCTTTACTCTCCCTGGAAGCCTGGAATGAGCAACCCAGAGTCCTAACAAAGACATACCAGTCGGAAACTCAACCCTACCCCGCTGTGTTCGGTTACCTTAAGCTCCTCAGTCTCCTTCCTGAACCTCAATCTTTCCCGTGATCAAGGGGTCAGGGGTGCCTTGCATGAAATCATGCCAAGGACAGCACTCCAAACACCCATGAATTCACATACTGATTCAAACTTATAAGCAGATTCCCACCTTTCTTAATGGCCACGCCAACATTCATTTTTCTAAAATATAACATAAGAGTACAGTAAATTCTAGTGTGACATGACACACACAATAAACAGAACAAGCAAATACTGATTTAGCTTCCAAGCTATCACTTAGACTCAGTCCCGTTGTGAACAGCAGTTAACGAAGTATAATTCCTTCCATCTACAGACTAAGATACTATTGCAAAGGAAGGCAAAGGCACGACCTTAAAAATTGATACATCTTCCCAACAAAGAGTAAGAATTCTTGAAAATTCTGGTCAGCTGTTAGGCCCTAGCACTCTATTGGTTATAACAGAAAAATAAGAAACGTGAAGTCTTTAAAAATCCCTTGCTCTAGGGATCCAAGGAAAACGTCTCTATCGGCGACTCTTCATGTCTCCTGATGTTCTGTTTTGAACAGAGTTGCAACTGAATGCTTTTTCCTTCTAGTCTGCATTACACCTAGAGGAATGTGTATTTTTAAGAAAATGTCTTATTCTTCCACATGTAGGTAGATAATAGCTCATTTTGAAAAACTGTGATATTTATCTTTTATACTCAGGACAAGCCCATATCTTCATCTTCCATTAGCTCTACCCTGAGTATGCAGGAAATTAAATTCCCTACCAAAATAACAAGTTTCACTACCCTGAAGCACATTATTTTTCTCAAATAACATTTGTTGCAGAAGGCACGGCTGATAACTTTTCACCAAATTTTTAAGTAACTAGCTGAAAGAATAAAAATGAAGGTCCTCTGAGCATAAGAATTTTCTCTGTTCTCTTCACTATTGTAACCCAATGACTGAGGACGCTGACTGGAATAGTGGTACTCAACACATGTTTTTGAATGAGGTATGCTATTTTAGTGTGGGAAAATGGGAGGTTTTTATCCATAATGAGACTTTAGTGTGAGAGAGGTGATAAAAGTTCCACAAAAATTGGCTCTGGCCTTAATCAACATACATTTTATCTTTGAAATCCCAAATAATTATAGTCTGATTTAATGTTTGTGAGCATTGTGTTTCCTTAGTCAGAAAAAACTAATTAATCATAAAGCCAACTATTTCATTCGCAGTAGTAAAAATTCCAGAGCACTATGGACTCGAGCTGGTCCGAAGCATGCCTTTCTCCTACATCCTACATTGGAAAGCCCTGAAAAACCAAAGTCAGTACATACTACAAGGCTCGCCTTGGCTCCTGGCATAAGACAACATAAAATACAAAAGGAAATTAAAATGCTCTAAGCAGTGAGTGTCCCCAAGATAAACAATGTTTAAAGGGCTTCAGCAAGAAAGCCGATGGTCACATGCAAACATCCTTTCTGCATTCACAGCATCAATCATTCTCCAGTGGGCTCAGTTGCAGGGTCCTAGTTAATCATTTGGCTGCAGTAAACACTGAAAGCAATCAATCTCACAGGCTTTGGAATTTGTATAAGACTTGCTGCCCTTACAAACTAGTTCCTCCAGTCTGGATACTTCTAAATTTTCCTTTAGGAGCTCAAAGTTAACTGAAGTGATACATGTCATCTTCAACCAACAGGCCGCCCTTTGGTCCAGTAAAGTCTAAACGGGCCCTTTTCAAAAAGGACAAAGAGAAGATGTTTCTTCTTCAGAATTATGCACCAAGTAGAAACCCTTCGTGGTGTCTGAATACTATTAAAAGACAAAGAAAGATAAAATCATAACATCTTGGGTAAGATTAAGTGCTTATCTAGTCTACTGGTTTTTCTGTGCTCTGTAAGACCCCGGGCCGGGCCGTGGGAATTGATGGAGGGAAGATCAACCAGATCCAACCCCATACCCTGAAGCTCCACTTTTTTTTTTTCTTTTATTTACTGGGATTTGTAAAAGAGATTTCATTTGAAAAATAGGTTCCCCTTCTAAAAGGAGTTTGAAAACTACTTATCTCGTCCAACGTTTAGTACTCTTGCCTGAAGGCAGGCAAAGACTGACATTTCAATTTCCTTTGGGAGTCTGTGGGCTCTTCCCAAGATGGGCTTTGTAAGCTCCAAGACTTGCCTCCTGTCTGGGAAAACACACAAAGCTACTAAAACAGGCCCCTGAACTAACTTGACTTGAAAAGAGAGTGAGCAGCATTACTGACCTTGAAAATTCCGACAGCACAGTACCTTGATTTTCTGCTTTATTATTCCCAGTCTAAGGATTTGCCACTGATGTACCCAACTTCCCACTCACTTTTCCGTGGTCCACCGCCCCTTGGAGCCACCACTGCAAGTCTGACTTTGGGAAACACCACTTTTGGGAAACACACCACCCCTCATACACCAAGAACTGGAAAGGGAAGAGCAAGACGGTGGGTGATGTTTAATGATGTTCCCAACCTGCACCAGCTTTGTTGGGGTTGGAAAGTTGAGGCTCTTCCAGCCTTAAGTAGGAGACTGACTGAAGGATTCTCTGGAAGTATGTTTTCTAATAAAGAGAGGAAAGGGTGTGAGAAAGACAATAAATAATGGATCATCCTTAGCTTGGAGAACTACCGAGTCATTCAAAATAATGAGCTCACCGAAGGAGCGATACAAAAAGATCTCCAAAATATATTACTAAGTGAAAAGGCAAGGAGGGGCGCCTGGGTGTCTCAGCGGGTTAAGCCTCTGCCTTCGGCGCAGGTCATGATCTCAGGGTCCTGGGATCGAGACACGCATCGGGCTCTCTGCTCAGCGGAGAGCCTGCTTCCCCAACCCCCTGCCCCACCAACCTGTCTGCCTACTTGTGATCTCTCTCAGTCAAATAAATAAATAAAAATCTTGAAAAAAAAGAAAAGGCAAGGAAGAGAATTATGTGTGTGCTATAGTCCCATTCAAGAAGAACATACACATATATGGGTGTGTTCATGTGGAAAATGTCTAAAAGTAGACCCAAGAATGAACAGATGGTGTTTCCTGGGAAGGCCGGTCCTGGAGGGGGTCTACAACGCACTGCATAACCTTTTTGTTCTGTCTGCATTTTTTACTATGAGTATGTACTGGACCCATAATAACTTTTAATATACCCAGAGGATACAGCAGATCGAGAAATGCTAAATCCTTGGGAACAAAATTTAAGGAGAAGGAAGCAGTCAGTCACACAAACCCAAAACCAGGTATTACAGCCAACTGTGTATTTGCTGCCAAGGATGCTCAGGCCCTTAGACCAATTAAGCAAAACATGGCCCTTCCTGGGGGCTTTCCCTCCACGGGACCGCCCCAACTCCACCAGGGCCAGGATCACGCTGTTCCCAGTCACTGCCTCTCCAGGGGACTGAGAAGGAAGCCAAAAGACAAAAGGGCAATAGAATTCCAAATCTGGAGCTTTTTCAGCACACAGAGAGAAAGCAATATTGAAATGGCTCTCCCCAAAGCAAGAGTGTGAATTACATTCTTTGTCTGAGAGTTTTTTAAAGAAGACAATTTCTCCAGCCCATATTTAAAGCGAAGGAGATTGTATTCACAGCAGAGTCACAGCAGTCAGGCTCCTTCTGCTGCCAGCCGTAGAAATGCTTCATTTTCATTTGATGAAACGCAAGTCACGCGGACTATACTCGTGCCTGTATTTCTACAGGAACTTCCAGAAACACGGTGTATTATAGCGACCGCGTATTCGCCGCCACTGTGATTTGTCACCAGAAACACCGGTGAGAAGAGAAAGATGGATCTCGTTAAGGATGGCGTCCGAAGAGGCCGTGACTCAGGTCAGGCTACGGAGCATCCGTGACCGCGGTTCACAACCAAGCAGTGATAATCACCAGGATGGCTAACCCAGGAAATCTTGGTGCTTCAGATACATGTTGAGATAAATAATTAACACAAATACATAATTAATAGGTACGTGGCATATAAAAATCATGGTGTTAATTTAGACACTCAAGAATGCTTACAAAATCTCAGTTCACTGACGAATTTAATTCTTTAAAATTTTTTCTTATATAATTTCAACAAACTAGTTTAGAAAACGCTCTGGAAGTCCATCTTTTCTAAACTGAGACTGACTAGAAAGCATTCAAAGAGTTCTGTCGTAGCATTACATGGAGTTATTTTATTACAGTGTTGTTCCAGCTGAAATTTAAGCAGAGACCTGGCTATTTTCTTGGGCTTCACTAGTTAATAGCTCTGTAGTGTTGGATAAGGAACAGCCTTTCCTGAGCTTAACTTCTTCATCAATAAAATTAAAAACTTTAATCAGGTGGTCTCTAAGCTACTTTTTAGCTTCAAAAGTCTGATTCTACGAGTCTCCATTAGCAGATTTCTCCCCCGTGAAAAGGGAAGTCATTTCTTTACTCTTCTGAAGAAAACCAAAATCCCAAATAACTTAATTTCTAAAAGCTATTCAGATGCTTTACAGAAGAGAAGGTCTTGGGATTTAGAGCGGAGTAATGACATGTTCTTCACATATGATGTGTAGCTGCTTTTAGTTTCTAATTATTTGAAAAGTCACCCCCAGATTAGACTAGTTCTACCGAACAAGTCCAGAAAATTCCCACAATGAACAATTAGCTTTCAGTTAAGTTTACAAGGAAGCACCACAACGGTCAGGTTACCAAACAGTGTGGCAGGCAAATGCTCAAACAGATGTTCAGCCTTCCTTGAACACAGTCACACCCCACAATCTAGTGTCTCGGGATCCCTAACATCGTCAAAATAAAATTCACACAAAACACTTCTATAGGGCCAAGAGTCTCACATTACCCTGTTCAAGACAATCCTCATAGCGACTGTTTAAGACAGACGTCATATCCCAATTTTAAACATAAGGAAACTGAAGCGGAGAGACAGTATGTTATCAAACACTGCAGAGCTAGAAAGTGGCAGAACTAGAACACGAGCTCAGGATCTTTGTCAAGTTCTCCACTCTCCTTTCAAGCTTTTACTCCCCATTTATTAACTTCTTCCTCAGAGCCAGGTCTAGGGCTTTTTGCATGTGGTACCACATTTAGACTAATACGTCGGGAGTGGCTTTATTCTCGCCGCTTTATAGATGGGGAAACCGAGACCCGGAGAGATCCCAACTCGCCCCCATCCCCCACCCCTGAAGTAACGGCAGAGCTGGAAGGAGTACCCAGTCTAACTACAATCTATGGGATTTACCCGAACAGAATGGGGCTCCCTGCCAGGAACTCCGCCAGCCCGGGGGGGGGGGGGGTGCGGGAGAGAACTGTCCATTCCCTAAATGTGCAAAATTACTTCATCAACTCATAATACATTTCTTTATTTAAAACGGGGGCCAGGGGGTCCTGGGTGGATCAGTGGGCTGAGCGTCTGCCTTGGGCTCAGGTCATGATCCCAGCACCCTGGGACGGAACGCGACTCCTGCATCAAGCTCCCGGCCCAGCAGGGAGCCGCCTTCTCCCTCTCCTCCTGCCAGTCCCTCTGCTTGTGTTCTCTCTCTCTCTCTCTCTCTCTCTCTCTGTGTCAAATAATTACAATCTTTAAAAAATAATAATAAATAATAATAAAATGAAATGGGGGCCAGGTTTTTACAAGGCTATAAACTTCTCAAGCTCATAAAGATCCTACCTTGTTTAACTTTTCATGCAAAGGACCAAAACAGGGCCACATTATAGTCGTCAGTCTGTGCTGGGAAACTTAATTCATGATGAAAACAGGCCTGTATCCCCTTCAGCCTTAAGTCACAGTCATTACCGAAAAGTTACCCAGCTCGGGAATTAAAAGAAAGAAATGAGTAAGAGACCGACTAGATAAATGAAATATTTTGTAAGACCCAAATTTTAATGGGTGTTTGGACAGAAATCTATTTGATGGACAGCATAAACCACCACGGAAATGGAAACACTTTCATTGTCCTCTCCATTTATCTCAAAAAAAAAAAAAAACTTACGCCCCCATTTGATTAAGCAGATGATGAAATCCATTCTTGTTAAAAGGTGAAAAAATGACTTTGGAAATTCATTTTGCAATAAATATGTCTTGTATTGAACCAAAGTTCACCAACGTCTTTTTGGCAAATGTATCTTGTTCTCCGGACGATCCACCCACGACCACAAGTCCCCAGAGCCCCCAGCAGCAAAACCCCGGCCCAGTCTCAGTCCCGGCTGCACTCTCTGAGAGAGATCCGCGGCCCGAGGCTCAGCAAGTCCTCCCTGAGCCTTGGCCTCAGGCTCCTTTCTCCCTCCTCTTCTTTTCTTCTTTTGTTCTTTGGCCCCCTTGTGTCTTAACTACTTGAGAAAAGTGGCCTGCAGAAATGAAAAGATCCTTGTGCTCAGTCTTTGAGTGAAACACGGGATGAAACCAGTATTGGTCTCCACTCTTTTCTAAAGCCCCCCTAAAACGAAAGAGATAAAAGTATACAAATGCGTAGCAAAGGCAGGAGGAGGCAATGACAGCAGGTGATAGAGGTCACGGTTCTTAAAGTCACAAAGCAGAGGGGCAAGCGTGACCGACATTTCAGGTTTCCCAGCTTTAAATGCCTTGAAGGCACAGATCCCTGGAAAGGCTGAAAATGAGAGCTACAGATAGAGAGCCCTGAGCCCCTCTCCCTGACCAACCTGCGGCAAGACTGAAGACTGACCCTGTGAAGGGGCTGAACCAGGGACCAGCAAGCACAGCCCAGGGAAGCATCTTACTGAACGGGGAGAGACGAGGGACCGCCTGTACACTCCGCGGGAGACCACAAAGCCCCATTCCCATCTGCCTCCCAGAAATGCTGGCTTCCAGACTTCCTTTGCAGAAAGATTCAAAACCAAACAAGGGGGGGCAAATGCATGAGGAAAGAGAGGGGTGGGTGGGGGGTTGTTTACCCTGAAGGAGCGACCAGAGAAAACAGGCGGGAGAAGGAAGTCTTCAGTGCAGTAATTTAAGAATTCTTCCCAGAACGGAAGGTCATGAGATCCTGTGTTGAAAGCACGTACTATATCCTCAGCGCAATGGATATAAATCTACGTATACAATTTACCAGTATAGTCCACATCCTAAAATTTCAGAGCAGCAGAGATACAGAGAGTATCCTGATATTCCAGAAGGGGTAAGAACAAATGATTGGGAATCACGATGGCTGACATCTTCTCCGTAACACTGGAAGAAGACAAGGAAACAAAACCTTAAGAATTCTGAGGGGAAGGGGCACCTGGGCACCTCAGTCGTTAACCACCTGCCTTCCGCTCAGGTCATGGCTCCCTGCTCTGCAGGAAGCCTGATTCTCCCTTCCCCACTCCCCCTTACCCGCCTGTGTTCTCTTTCTCCCTGTGTCTCTCTGTATCACATAAATAAAATCTTAAAAAAAAAAAAAATCTGAGGGAAATCACTTATAACCTAGAATTCTATAACTGACCTTAGAACTGAGAGTAAAGGTAGGGTCAAGACATTTCAGATACATAAAGTCTAAAAAAAATTATCTCCATTGCATCTTTTCTCAGAAGGCAGCTGGGAAGTTTGGCTCCTTATTAATAAGATGTAAACCAAAATCCATGATCAATATTTATATGGTCATAATAAAGTCAGCAACATAAACTAATTTGACAAAAAAACTGTAATATATCTATCCTGGGGGTCATAAATCCTGAAATATTTATAGATGAAATAATATGATGTCTGGGAATTACTTCCAACTATTCACTACAAGGGATATAGATAAATTCAGTTTGGCCACAAGTTGGTAATTGTTCAAGCTAGGTGGTGGGCACACTGGGGTGCACTTTACTATCTTTCACTATGCTCTGTGTGCAATTTTCCAGAATAAAAACATTTCAAAAATAGTATTAGGAGGATGGAAAGGGGAAGCAGGAAGGTGTTACACAATGTGAAAGAAGAGAGGGCAGATGCATGGGCAATGTGTTATGTAAGAAAACTAAATTACAGTCTCCTATGGAAACTGAGTGTCTGTAACTTTAAAAAATCAAGAAATAGCAATCTAAGGATTTATTTTGCGGCACTGAAGAAAATGTCTAAAAAAACAGCTGAAAGTTTTAAAAGCTGCTGCTGGAATATGGGAGAAATTGTCTAAGGGACTGCTATTTTTCACTACAAGTCTTGTTTTACTATTTGAATTTTAAGACTCTGTACCTTATTATTTTGATTTAAAAAAAGAAAGCAGCAGTTAAAGAATAGTGCTACAGAAGTTTGGGTTCTAGCTGCATTGTAAAAAAAAAAATCTCTTAATGCAGTTCTTATATAATTTTTTCAATAAGAAATATAGGAAAAGCCTTGTAAACTTCAAAGTGCTTTATAATTACATGTGAACTAACTGGGATTTAAATAAAAACTAAAAAATAAATAAAAAAGCAAAAACAACAACAACAAAACCCTTAAAAATAAGCACTTTGTAATTGCTGAGCTGAGGAAGCCTTGCCGACTTCTAAAACAAGCCCTGCATGCAGCCGTGATACAACTTTAGGACTTCTGATAACTCCATGTGGTTCCGGAGGCCTCCTCTTACCCCGCTGCACTCCCCTCACGTGAACTATGTAAACACGATACAAAAATTAATAGGAACATGAACAACTGACGTACAGAATAAAAAACAACCATGCTTTCCCTGCTCTTGGCTTGTAGATGGCTTCTGGCCCATGAACTGCTCTTAGAAATTAACTGTGCAAATCACTGAACAAGAAGAACACCCCTCCTCCAATCACTGCCCCTTCCCTGAGCTCTCCACCCAGAATCAGGCATTTTTCAAAGTTCTCTCGCTTCAATGAGGAAACTCTGACTCAGCACTTTCAGGATAAGATAATTAGGTGAAGTTTATATTGAAAGATCACGCTTAATGTTAGAGACAGAGTTGGACAAGGTACCCTCACACACTGTTGACGTTGATGAGATTAGAACTTGGCACAATCTTTCTGGAAGGCAACTGAACAATAAATACTGGACGCCTGAAAATGAGTTTTTTTTCCACTCCGCAATTTTACTGCCAGGTACTTATCCAAAGGAAATAATCAGTGATTTGTACAAAAATTTAGTTACAAGAATGTTTACCTACAGCACTGTTCTTAATAGCAGAAATATTGCTAAGTACATGTAATGGCATACTTGGGTAAATTAGGTCGTGTGATTATTAAAGTTATTCAGTAAAAAGAGATATTTAATGACATGGAAAAATAGTCATTACACATATATTAAGTGAAAAAAATTATAGAACAGATACACACTGATCCCATTTTTGTAAATATATGAGAATCCATGAGGAAAAAATGAGCTTCAAAGACTATACATCAAAAGCAATTATGTGGAATTTAACATTTTCTAGTAAATCTTCTTTTTGCAAATTTATACTTTGTCCAATGAACATATATCATTTTATAATGAAAAAAAAGTAATTTCCTCTTAAAGCTGATTGAGCAAAGATATATAAAGGCTACAAAAGTACCAGGTTTTTTTTTTTTAATTATATGTATGTTAATTTTTTAAAATAAGAAGAAGGAGAGAAAGTAAATGATGATGGTTAAGCAGCAATAGCAATTTTGGAATACATGTTTGGCTGAAATAATAATTCTCCAAAGTCAGAGAATACAGTCTTATAAGAAGTTTATCAATTTTTCTTGTCTTTCCAAAAACACAAGGTAATGACATTGTTGGTTCTCTTTATTGTGTATTTGTTTCTATTTCATTAATATCTTGTCCTAGAATCATTATTTTCTTCTTACTTCTTTCTTCACATTTTACTTATTATTATTTTCTCCAATTTCTGAGAATTTTCAACCTTTCTTTTTAAAATTTTACTTTTTAAGATTTTTATTTATTTATTTATTTATTTATTTGAAAGGTGGGGAGAGAGGGCAGAAGGAGAGGCAGAGCAGGCTCCCCGCTGAGCAGGGGTCCCAATGTGGGGCTGGATCCCATTACCCTGGGACCAAGACTGGAGCCAAAGGCAGACACCTAACCGACTGAGCCACCAGGTGTCCCTAAAATTTTATTTTTATATGTGTCTTTTTAAGTAATCTCTACACCTAGTGTGGGGCTTGAACTTAGAACCCTGAGATCAAGAGTTGCACGTAGCACCAACTGAGCAAGCTAGGAGCACCTTATTTTTACGTATATCTTTTATGTATATCTTTATAAATTTTCTATTTAATGATTTAGGTGTAACATATACTTAGCTGTAATATTTCTATCATATCATTCTGGTCAAAATGGTTTCTAATTTCTCTTGTGATTTCTTCTTTGACCTATTATTTTGAAAAATATTGATTTTTTTCCCCCCAAATATTTGGGAACTTACAAAGCAGTTTTGTCATCAATTTCTCATTGATATCTCAGTGCTGCAAGGTGTACTTTCCAGATTTTAATTTTTTGAAAATTAAAACTTTGCTTTATACCTGGCATATGTTCATTTTTGGCAAATGTACAATGTGCACTGGAAAGAAATATGTATTTTGCAAGAGTGTACATTGTTCTACATATAATATATCAATTAGGACAAGCTGATTAATTAATAATCTACATTTCTGATATTTCTGTCCACTTATCTATCAGTTACTGCAATGTACGTGGTAAAATCTCCCATTGTAATTGTGGGTTTGTCTATTTCTTCTTGCAGTTCTGTAAATTTTGAAGCCATGTTTTTAGGTATATACACATTTAAAAGAAACACATATTCCTGGTGGATTGATCCTTTTATCCTTGAAATACCATTCTTAGTCATTCTTCTTGCCTTAAGATATCATAAGCTAGAGGCGCCTGAGTGGCTTAGTTGACTGAGCCTTTGATGTTTGATTTCAGTTCAGGTTGTTATCTCAGGTTTGTGAGATGGAGCCCTGCTCCCGGCTCTGCACTCAGCAGGGAGTCAGCTTCTCTCCCTCCCCTCCTCTTGCTGTCTTTCTTTCTCTAAAAAGGATGAATGAATGAATGAATGAATGAATACATATATACATACATACCTACGTACATACATAAACAAACAAATAAGGAATAATTTTTTTAAAGATATCATAAGATACATTGCTCTCTTTTGTTTAGTGTTCGAATGGTATTTCATTTTCCAAACTTTTACTTTCAGTGTTTCTGAATCTTTATATTTAAGATGTGTTTCTTGTAAACAACTTATAGTTAGGTTTTGTTCATTTGTTTTTCCAGTCTGATTACTTTATCTTTTGATGGAAAGCCTTAATATTTCATATTTAATGGAATTACAGATACACTTATGTTTAAATTTTCCACCTTATTATTTGCTTTATATTTGTTCCTTTTTCTCTTCTTGCCTTATTTGGGATCTATCAAGAATTTTTATTATTTGCTTGTTAGTTATGAATTCTTTAACTATTCCTTTAGTTGATACTACAACTCATGTTGTAGCTAAAACATGCATTCTTGACTTATTAAAGTCTACCCTAAATTAGTATTTTTTACTACTTTCTACATCATACTAGGACTTTAGAACACCTTTTTCTCCATTTAGCTCCTCCCAAACCAAGTACTGTTTGTTGTATATTTTAATTTTATATATATTTTTGAGATTATTTTAGTATTTCTGAAGTCATAATCACACAGATTTAAACTTAGATTCACTCACCTATCACTCTTTCTGTTGTTCTTCATTCCTTCCTATATCTCTGAGCTTCCCTGTCAGCTTCCTACTGCCTCAGAACACCTTCTAGGATTTCATTTAATGTAGATATGCTGGCAATAAATTCTCTCAGTTTTTGTTTGTCTGCAAATCATGCTTGAAGAACATTTTTGCTAGGTATAGAATTCTATAATGATGATTGTCTTCCTTCACAACTTTTAAAAAGACCTTTCCATTGTTTCCTGGCTTTCATTGTTTCTTTTGAAAAATTGTCTCAGAAACTTGTTTCTCCTTTCAAAGTAACAGGTCTCTACTTTCTGGCTGGCTTTATGATCTCTTTTCGTGGGTATCAGTATTTACATTAACATTCTTCTTGTTCTGTGTCCAGTGTGGAATTGGGGGGATTATCTGTTCACTCTCACTCGTTATGCTTTAACTGTTGCTTTCTCATTCCATCTCTCTTCTCTTTCTGGTTCACCAGTTTCATTAATTCTGAACATTTCACCAGATCTCATTTGTCTCTTACACTGTTTTCTGTATTTTCCTTAATTTTTGCTCTCTGTGCTTGAGACTAATTTCTTCTGCTTTATCATTCAGTTCACTACACGTCAACCATGTCAAATCTACTGTTAAAGCCATTCACTAAGTTCTTAATTTCAGCTGTTGTATTTTTTAATTATATATTTTTATTTGGTTCATTTTCTTGGTTTCCAGTTATCTACTGAAAATCTCAGCCTTACCTTTCATTTGTCTTTTTAATTATTTATTTTTTAAGTAATCTCTACACCAATATGGGGCTCAAACTCATGACCCTAAGATCAAGAGTCACACGATCTTCCCACTGACCCAGCTAGATGGCTCTCAGCCTTACGTTTTAATTCCTTGAACATATTAATCATAGTTATTATGAAGACTATCTGATAATCTGATAATTTCATTATCTGAGACCCTCGTGGGTCTTTTTCTGTTATATTTTTAAAGATTAGTTTTTAAGTTTCATCTTGTCTGTTATATGGCAGGCTATTTCTACTTGAGTACAAAACGTTTTATGTAAAAAAGGGGTAGAGCTCACTGGAGGCTCTGGATGATGTTATCTTCTTCTAGAGAGGAATAATTTTACTTCTGGCAAGCAGATAGCCTAAACATATCAATAATTCCAAACCATTTTATCCAACTAGGGATTTCTGTTATTTCCTGCTCACTCTTGTTCCCAGGGTGCAGAAATCAAGCTGTCAAATGAAAGGCTTGGGTATTCACCATCAACATTCTCAGGTAAGACCCTAGTCCCATTTTGATCTTTCATTAGCCCCATTATTGTGTTAAAAGCTGTGCCAGACTTCTTAGACTCTCAACCACCACTTTTAGATCCTTCCCTCTGCGATCTTGGTCCTATAATCTCTTACTATCTTAATAGTCCTCTTATGCCTTTAAATAGGTTTTTCATAGTTTGTCCATATTTTCTAGTTATTACTGAGAGCATAGGTTTGTGATAACAGAGTCCACCATGGCTCAAAGATTTCCCCTAACAAATTTTTAAAACGAAATCCCAAATAAGTGCCCCCCCATAACCCACTTCAATTCAGGCATGGACTATGCTCGGTTAAAATAAGGTTAAAAAGGATAGTCTGTATACTCTAGAGGTATATAAATCAAATATCAACTTCCATGAGGGTAGAATTTCTTCCAGAAAAACAACAAGAAATGTCTCAGCCCTTCATGGCCCATCATCCAATAGTTTATCTGTGGCTCTGACTTGTGATCTTTCCAAAAGCCATATCCTACCTTAAAAGGAAAGAAAAGGTTTAAATATCTCTTTTATTCCTTGCTAATAGTTTAGGCCATTGCAAAATTTGAGAACTGGAGATGACTTTAAAGGTCTTCTAGCTAAAACACTATCATTTCACAGATTTGAAAACTGAGGCTCAGAGAAATGAAGTAATTTGCTCATGGCCATACAAGAAGCTCCTGTAAGAGCTAGGAGGATAATCCTGTTTACATTGAGGGCATCTGCATTAGATATACAAAAGAAAAGCACATTTTTTTAAAAAAGTATATTAAATAATAAAGAAAATGGAAAACAGTCAATCATAATCTCTGGCCCTAATATGGGTACTTACAAACAAACCAAGGGAAAACAAAAACAATTAGAACTTTGAACATGATTAAATAGTTATTAAGCAAAGTTATCAAGGAACATTTAATTAATTTGGTAAACGTGAAAATGTTATTTTGCCTGTATTTATTAAAGAGTCACTACCATTTATACGTACATATTAAATTTTTATATAAAAAGTGTAAGATGTTTGAAGTGTACATCATGGTGACGACATAGGTAGGCCTTACGAAAGGACTCCTCTCATCTAGTTAATTAACACATGCATCACCTCATATATTTATCCTCTTTTTGGTAAGAACACTTCATTTTTTTTAAGATTTCATTTATTTATTTGACAGAGAGAGACCCAGTGAGAGAAGGAACACGTGCGGGGCGGGGGGGGGCGGTGAGAGTGGGAGAAGCAAGTTTCCTGCCTAGCAGGGAGCCTGATGTGGGACTCGATCCCAGGACCCTGAGATCATGATCTGAGCCGAAGGCAGCCCCTTAACGACTGAGCCACCCAGGCGCACCAAGGACATTTCGTTTTTAATCTTAGTAAATTTCAATTATACAATACAGTGTTATCAACTATAATCTTTTTTAAAAGCTAAAAAATTATTTTATTTATGCAAATGCAGCATTCAGTGCTTAGCACAGTCTTCATATTCTATAACCCAGACTCTTCACCTCTAACAGAGCATCACACTGTGGAATGTTGGCCCAGGTCTCCTGAAAATTGCTTTTTTATACCAATTATAGCTAAAAAGTTGTAACTTGTGGGGAGGGGATCCCAAATATAAAATGGCAGAAAAACTTTGAAAAATGACTTTATCACCTACCCCATCACATTTTCTGTCTGGTCAATAGTCTGTTAAGTGTTCATTTCTGGTGATGCCCCAAATTCCTTCTCTATTCCTCTGGCTCCTTGCTGTGACACTCCGAGGCCCTGTTCTTCAGCTCGCAGCTCCGACACCTGCCTGCCCCCCCACCCATCTGAGGCTGGCGCTGTGCTACCCTCCTCCCTAGCGACTACCGCAGAAAGCAGCACATTATTTTGGCAGCTGAGGTGGAAGGGATAACTCACCTCCAAACAATGCTTTATCACTTTCCCAAACTAGGCAAGTCCGTGAGACCCAAGTTGTGAACTCTCAGGGAGCCAGATCATTCTAATGGAATTATACAGATACGCGGACCTGCCTATCAGTGGGTATGCATGTGTGAACACACACATGAGACAGTTGCTTCTAAATCCCAGGAATAGAGAGAGCCTCAGTATTGTCAGTGTTTACTTATTTAAGATTAAGGAAGATCAAGCTTTATTTTATTAACTATAATTCACCGGCAACTTCAACATTGTCCGCTAGCACTTATCGGATGTTCACTCTGATAGGAGGCAAGCACTGTGCTAAGTTCATGATCTCACATGATCTCATGTACATTCATTTGCACATATTTATCTCATTTAATTCTCAGGACAACCATTGGAAATAAGTACTAAAACTGTCCCCCCATCCTTAGCGAGAGAAACTGAGGCTCAAAAGATTAAGTCGCTTGTTCAAAAACACACAGTGGTATGTGACAAGGAATTATTACATAATAGCTGTGATCTTTTTATCAAGGCTGAGAAACCACCTGATTATGAAAGCGGCAACAAGAGCACACAGTGAAAAGAAATTGCATAACCCTCTGGGTACAGTCTTCTGCACACATCCTGGATGAATGTTGGGGCAGATCTGTAATACCGCTGATCCCTGGGCTCCTTTTCCCTAATCTTCTGACCATAACCCCACCAGATATGGGCACAGGGCCCTCCAGAAACAAAGCAACTCAGTTCTTGGTCTTGGAGCCGAACTGCTCTCTAGAATCATCCCTAACTTTTCAGAGCTAAGCTCCACATTTACACAAAAAAACCCACAGATCAGAGTATGTTTATTAGATGTGATGATCACTATCGCTACTCAAAGTGAGAGCAGCGGCAGGGCCAAGTGACGGGCTGCTGGACACCAGAGCCTCCAGTAAACCGGAAGTGAGGCTCTCCCAGGGCAAGAGACTGGAGGCAGAACCGCCCCGCAGCCTAGGACAGCTACAGGGGCAGTCGTGTACTTCATGGGGGAACCAGGATCGGAAGCCCCCACCTTAGATTAAACCCGGGCACAATAAGTGCCCATGGGCTCTGATCATAACCAGACTCACTGGCCACTTACTACTACCAAAAATACTACCAACCCAGTGTTCCCCAAGTGGCACTGCACTAAGCGTGTACACAATTACCTACATTAATTCTCAAAACAACCTGGTGAGCTTCATCTTATCACCATTTCACAGATAAGACTCTGGAAGCAGAGAGAGCTCAGTAATGTGCCTAAGATGCTGGGATCAAGCCGCACGTCCGACTCCCTGCTCAGTGGGGAACCACTTCTGCCTCCTCCCCCGGTCTTCTCCCTCTCCCTCTCTAATAAATAAGCAAAATCTTAAAAACAGGATGTACCTAAGAGGACACGGAAGCCAGACTAGAACGCGGTTCAACCTAACTCCGTATCACTACTCGCGCTGCCACACACACAGAGGCCACAGGTCGTCATCCCTTCCGAGGGTGAGTGAAAGGGTACCTGCCAGCGCCAAAAGCCACACACCGGATGCGAGGCACTTTCCCTCCGGGCTCAGTCCAGCCTCCCGGACAGTACTTAACAGATTCCCTTGTCAGTCGTCTGTAGTTCCAAGAGAGGATAAGGAGTCACTCATAAATGATAATCTGGGAGTGCTTGGGTGGCTCCGTGGGTTAAGCGTCTGACTTTTTCTTCTTTTAAGTATCTGACTCTTCATTTGACTCAGGTCATGATCTCAGGATCATGGGATTGAGCCCCGCATCAGAGTCCACGCTTGGTGTGGAGTCTGCTTGAGATTCTCTCTCTCCTTCTCCCTTTGCCCCTGCCCCACATGCCTGCGGGCTTGCTCTTTTTCTCTCTCTCTCCTTCTCTCAAATAAATAAATAAATTTTTAGGAAAAAAAAATGAATAATCTTAAATTGATGAAAATGTCATCTCTTTGGAGTAAAATCAGAATGAACATAATTGACATGTTAATGACAAAAAATATTAAAAATCTATAATCTTCAAGAAAAGCTACACAGTCAAACATCCTCTCTTCCATTCTTTATGGCTGAGAGAAGGAAAAACATAAAATGTGGGCAGAAATACGCAGAAACACATGCAGATTTAAAGAAGTTATTTTACTTAACATTTAATAAGTAATTCTCTAGATAATTCTCTAGAACCAACAGGGCCTCTCAAAGGTCTCTGGACATTTTACTGGGACTACATAAGGGGCTAGTGTTAGACTCTGTCAGAGGCTTTTCATCTTTTCTTTAGCTGAGAAAAAAAAATGAACCAAAAGACTATAAAAGCCATTTAAGTAACAGTCCAGCCCCGGAAAGCCACTGCCACGTGGGTGACATGAGAGAGGCTTCCTAGGACTTAGAGAAATTACATTAAGAGTCGTTCCTTACCTGGCGATTCACAGACCTGTACCCCTGGGGATAAAAATACATGTTTATAAAAAAATAAAAAATTTAAAAAAAAAAAAAAAAGAGTCGTTCCTTAGCTTTTCTTTGCTGGGAAAGGAATGTTGCTTCCGATGGTATAGAGCCCCTGGTCTCAAGCCTTGTGTGTGCTGGTGCCCCCCATGAAGGCATTCTACTGGATACTAGCTTCTTGAGAGGTATCATTTACCCCCAGTATTCTAGCACCTACCATGTTCCGACACACAGCAAATATGAAAAACAAAACAAAACCGTTCTCAAATGAAGAACTAAATAAAGGGATGGGAAGTTGCCACAGATGGAATGTTTGTGTATCTCCCCTCAAATTCATATGTTGAAATCTAATCCCCAACATGATGGCATTTGGAGATGGGGGTCCTTGGGGTGATTAGGTCGTCAGCGTGGAGCCCTCAACAATGGGATTAGTGCCCTTATAAAAGAGGCTCCAGAGAGCGATCTGGTTCCTTCTACCATGCTGAGGTCATGGTGAATGAGAAGATGTTCATTTATGAACTAGGAAGCAAATCTCACCAGATACCAAATCTGCCGGGGCCTTGATTTGGGACTTGTCAGCCTCTAGAACTATGAGAAATAAATTTCTGTTGTTTATAAGCCACGCAGTCTATAGTATTCTGTTCTACCTGCCCCCAATGGATTGAGACAGAAGCCCAGATGTGGAAGAGCTGGTAGCGACATCATCTTCCTTGCGCTCCTCTTTTAACGAAGCAGAAAGTCCTGTGGGGATTCTCACCATGGCACACAGACAGGAGCAGGACCTCAGTGTGGCATGTTAAGACTTGGGTCCCCCTGAACTACATTCCAGCTCAAATGTTTGCTTGCCTTACATTAGCTAGCTGTGGGGCCTTCAACAAGTCACATGTCTTTGAGTTTCTTCCTCATCTAAGAACTGAAGAAATTAGGCTGGCTGGCAGCTAGAGATCCTCCCCCCCCCCCCCCAAAATCTAAATGCTATAATCCTACCTCCCATAAGATCAGTCCCAGCCCAAAATCTCCCTTGTATTCTTCCAGGTCTTAGTTTAAAAAACAGACAGTCTGTGATCTCATTATTCATGGATTCCATATCCGTGAATTCACTTACTGACTAAAGTTTATTTGTAACCTCCAAGTCTATACTTATACACCTTCATGGTCATTCATGAACATGCACAGACTGGCAAAAAATTTGAGCCACCTGAAATGCACATTCCCAGATGAGGTCAAAAGTAAAACTATCTACCTTCTTGTTTTAGCTCCCATACTGTTTTTTAAAAAGTGTGTCCTTTTTTGCAGTCTTTTTAGTATTGTGGGTTTTTTTCACATTTTTCTGCCCTTTTTTATTGGTGGTTTTGCTATTTAAAACATTCTCCAAGTGTAGTGCTGAAGTGCTGTCCAGTGTTCCTAAACTCAAGAAGGTTGTGATGTGTTTTACAGAGAATATATGTATATTGCTTGTTAAGATATAAGTTATAGTGCTGTTGGCCATGAGTTCAGTGTTAATGAATCAACTATGTTAAATGAAGTGTCTTTAAACAGAAACACACATAAACCAAGGTCATATACTATCAGCTGATAAAAATATTGTTATCAACTTGAATTTCAATTTTTAAAAAAAGTTGTGATCAGAGTCTTACAGGAGCCCTATCTTACATTTCCTCTAGGAGCAATGGTAATTCAGTGTTTGTTGTGACTTTATAGAATATAACTATTGCAAATAATGAGAATTGACTGTATACCCTCAGTCCAGACTTCATTTACAGCTGTGTAGAAATATAAATGGCATTCTTTAGAATTGCGCAGTGTACAACCTGCCCAACTGTATGGACATGCCCTTGAGATATGATCCATCTAAAATGGACACTAATGAGAAAACAAAAATGGAAACTTCTTAACATATCTAAAATTAAAAAAAAAAAAAACCCTTCTAGAATCCTTAATGTGTGCTCATGATGAAATTTTTGCCCATGACCTGGGCTCTGACATAGGTATACCCATCTGGGAACACGGTGTCTCCTGGAATGCCCTTTCCCATCCATCTTAACCTTACATAGGTATTCAGAATTTTGCAAGAAACAGCTCAAATGTTTCCAAGCTTCTTCCTTAGATCAGTTTGTAACTGTCATTAATAATTACAGATGGTGCCCTCATGAGAAAGTTCTCCACAAATCCACTGCAGAAACATAGGGCAGTAACAATAAATAATTCATGCATGCACCTGAAACTCCTACTAAGAAGATATTCTGAGAGATTTTTTTTGAAAGAGGGAACACAAGAGCAGGAAAAAGGAAAAATGAAAAGAGATTTAAAAAAGAAAAAAAAAACAGAAAGAAATGGAAAGAGGCAAAAATGGAAGAGAAAAATTGAGCATAATAGCGAGAGTTTTAGAAATAAATGCCACTTGAGAAAGTCATCAGCAAAGCGGATCAAAATTTGTTTCCATTTGCAAGTGAAGGAGGAACTTTTAGTTTTCATTTTTCTTTTAAAATACGGTTTGTTTACTATAGGTCCCAAATATATAGTCAGCTCCATCACATCACTTACAGTGTAAGAATCTGACGCAGTTAAACACCGCCAGCATGCAACCGTCCTTTCTGGCTACCAGAATCCATATTAAAAAAGTTCCTCACCTCTGAACATAGGCCTGAGGACTGAAATGCCACCCACACCACTTAGCTAAATGGCTTTCAGTAAGTGGTTTAACTTGATTCTTCATTTATAAAGGATAGGAACAGTACCTACCACAGTCAACTGTTTTGAAAATTAAATAAAATAATGCATTATAGGCACTTATTCCCATATCTAGGACATGAAAACCATTATTTATTAATATGCTATTATAATTGGTAAGTCACATATAGATTTAGGTCACATGGAGACTTCAAACTGGTAGGTAAGCACACGGGATTGAACAAGGCTCACAGAAACTCCTCTGGAATTGTCTGTCACGAAGGAGCAATTCTGGCAGGAGAAAAAAGAGAGAGCAGCAACTTCCTCTGAGTTTCTTGGGCTTCCTACTTTTATATAATCCCATTGCCAAGTAATGGATCAATGACTTCCAAGACACCAAAACTAACCCTGCAAGTAAAAATGCTGTGATTACAGGCCCAGCACTTGGAAGTCACAGCGATATCCTATCGACATGAGGAGGAGGGACAAGTGACAAGAAAAAACTGGAGAAAATAGGTCAGAGATGAAGGGAAAAGTCTCTCGGACCAAAGTCTTTACCATGAGCATCTAAGAGGAGGAGAAATAAAGAATTCTGAGGTCCAAAGAAAGGATGCTACTCCTTTGTATGCATCCAACAGCTCTTAAGAACTCAGAACACGTATCACGACGCATGCCTACCATAAAGGTAAAAATAGTCTTGTTATGTTCTAAAGGAACTTGTCAAAGAGCCTCACCACATGAATACCTATAATGGAAGCCTGACTTTGAAATAACTACTTCTGAGGAAAAGAATAATAAAATACTCCATTAAAAAAGAAAGAAAAAACTCTCAATAGTGGCATCAGCATGTCCGAGAACACCATGCCCTCCCAGAGGCTTGGTTCAGGAAATCTCCAGGTCAGATATCGAAAATGCACATGCCAGATGAACAAGGCTAAATAAAACAAAGAAAAGAAGCCGACACAAAGTTAAAGACCTCCTGCGTTTCTGCGGTCATCACTGATCAGGCGAGTCATTTACGTTTTCCTTCTTTCTCCATTTAGAACATAACGGAGTCACGGACTTTGAAAAGCTCGTTTGGGTCACCTACTCCAACTTCTAACATGACTGTGAATCCTCAGTCTATATCTACATCTTCAATAAAGGTGAGAGAGTTGAGCTGGATAAAAGGGTTCTCTACAACCCATAAAATTGGGAGTGAGGCAGGAATTCCCAGTCCCACGTCTATTCATAACTTCCCCTTGGGCCCTACCAGGATCTTGGTCATCTTAGACCTCCCCTGTTCTCAGTCTATCAGTCTTATCTGTCACTGGCATCTCTCCAACCCCACAGCGGACCCCACGGAATGTTACTTCAGTGAGACTTCTGCCAATTTTCTTATCTTCTTCATCCATGAATCTTGTCGCATAGCTCCCCACAAACCACTAACTTAGGATCAGACCCCAAATCTGAGGTTTCGGGCCGCTGCACACAATGAGACAAACATTAACAGACACTGTGTGTCTGCGATTTCACATCACCACAGACCCTTGACCAGGTCTCTTATCCTTTTATTTGTCCTAGGTTTGCTCCTTCTGTCTTGAGTCCAGCCCACAAGCTGCTTGTTCAAAGGCAGGAAAGAAGAAAAGGCATGGATGCCCGGGTCCTGCCATGGATGCCCTACCCAGAAATCCATCTGCAAAAGTGCTGAGCTATGGAAAGACAAAAGCCATAATTAGGAGTTAGAGCTGAAATTCTAACGGGCAGAGCAACTGATTAGGTATCTAGCTGGAGGGGTTTAGGTTGACTGACAAAGGGAGGAGCGGCTGGGAAGTCAGAAATTGAGAACAAAGTAAGGTGTCAGGCCAGCAGACAGTTCCAAATCTAAACCACCATTCCTTTTCTGCAGGCCCTGAGCATGAGCCCTGCTGTAGCCGATCCGTATCAGAAACTCCGTCCCACTCAGCGGCTCTGCCCAACTTCAGCCGCCCTCTATGGACACTTGGTCATCACATGCAAACCACCCCAATGGCAGCAAACCACTCTCCTGTCCCCTCCCCTACCTGAACCTACTACCATTTGTTCTTTTCGGCTTCTCAGTGGAAGAGAGATTCCTTCTTCTGTCCCGGGCAATTCTCTCTTCACCTCTTCTCGAACTATCCCCTTCTGTCTCTAGAATTACCTAAATTAATCTAAAATGGTTCTTTGCTCCTGTACCTCTAGACATTCCTATTCCTCTAGTTGTCTCCATGCCTTAGTCCAATGAGGAGCCCACAGTTCTGCAGTATTGAAACTGAGGTGGCCACTCGTGCATTCAATCCACAAGCACTGGCCACGCACCGGCCCAGAGCTCGCCATCCTTGCGCTAAGAGCTCTGAATACCAGCTTCGGGAAGGCGGCCACGCATTGCTTCTGTTGCCAAAGATGCTTGGTTTTAAGAAAGGGCACCTGACAAAGACTGATTTCTTGGATAAATACTAAATGAATTCTCAAATGAAACAGGAATGGGGTTATTTTCTCAGCCAAACCTAAAGTAAAAGTTAGTTGCCCCGGGCTGCCTCTCCTGACTTCCCATGTCCTCTGCAGGCGGCACCTGCTGTGCACAAGGACCCCGAATGGTAGCAGATCTGCTGAAAAACTACCAAGAAACACAAGCCAGTATTGACAGGACCAGCTGTCCAGACCCAAGCCACACCCAGGAAGAGAAAACAAAGGGATTTCACAAGCTAAGTTTGGGACCACAGGGAAATAATACGGAGCTTTAAGAGCCTGCTTAGTGAGTTCATTTAATAAAACAGTCTCCACGGAGATGGTCCCCGATACCTATTTATCAGCAACTACTTAAATCCATGCTGAAGCCCTTGCATAGTTCTTGATTTAAAACTCTGGTGAATGACACAACATAATTTGAGATCTCCTAGTTCTTGTAGGATACACGCCTGGATAAGCAATCAAGAGTTCACTTTTTTTCTTCCCAGTCAAAACTGAGCCACCAGTCACTCCTGGGAACAGTGCTCAAGTGCTCCAAAATTCCTCTCACTGCAGATCTCAGCCCTGGGCAGAGGCTCAGAAGGGGTGCTAACACACCCATCTCTTCTACGTGGTACACACTGCAGTTTCTGGAATGTTGAGCCGTTTGGGCTTCTGCTGATGCTGCTTCTATTACGAAGACTGAGCACAGACATTTTTAATTCAATAGTCATTCCCCTCACCAGGCTGCATAATTCCCCTGGCGTCATAAAGACGCAAATGCATTCCTTGCCTTATATCAAAAGAAATATTATAATAACTGTATGGTGTGGGTGTGAACAGTGGAAGCAAGGGGTAAGGAAGAGAGAGAAAGAGTCCGGATGGGGAAGGAGAGCTCAAGCAAAGCTGAGCTGAGACAAGGAGGCTACAGCTGCGCCGGGCTGGACCACAGCAACTGAGCTGAGCTTTCTCTAAATTTAAACCTCCATATCAAATCCTATGTGATTATATAGCAATATCAGAATTTTAATGCTGGAAAGAACTAATCCTCCGACAAAACATTTTCACCCAAGGCACAATGAGAGCACACGAGAATGCAGCAAATCTTCAAAAACTTGCATAGCTTAAGAAAAAAAGAAAACCATCAATTTTAGTTCATGTGTTAATAGTACCTGAAAGAAATCGGAAAACAGTGGAACCAACAATTTGGCTCATTTGGTCCCGCAGCCTCAACGGCTAGCAGAAATAGCGGCCGTCGGCACTGAAACCCCCAGCGAACTGTCTCCTGAAGGTGCAAACTGTCTGAGGTGGGGCCATGTCTTCCCCCTAAACCCTCAGTGCCCGGCCCCATGGTAGATACTCAACAATTGTCAATCAATGACGGAATATTATTAAGTTGAATAGGATTTTGGAGTTGGTTCCAACTTTGACAACTTCAACTCTTTAAGACAGAAAGATGGAAAATAAAGCTAAGGCTTGAATCAAAATGATTTTGGAGAAAATGAAGCCCAAAATTGTTCAATTATTGATCTGGCTGGACTAGATTCATCCCATTATTGCTAACAACAGGTATAGGGCACTGAGCTTATAATCAGTGCTACTGAAGCTATTAGACACATAAAAATCCTGTCGATAGTTCCTATGTTCCTATAACCCACCCTGTATGGATGCCTGAAGCTTAACGTAATCTGTCCAGTTCAGAGTTTACCGAGCATCTAGAATGTGCCCAACACTGTGCTAGATGCTGGGTACGTAATGGGAGGAAAATTGGTCCCTGTCAACGAGGCGTCAATAAGGAACTTAAATGTCTGGAAGGGGTGACAGAAATACAAAGAAAAACAAAAAAAACAAAACAAAAAGCGCTGGATGGGGTGACAGAAGTGTGTAGAGCAAGCGAGGGACAGCAAGGAGCGAGTAATGCTGCCGTCAGGGGAGAGGGAAAGCGTCACAGGGAGAAGCACCTGGCCCGGGCTTTGGCTGAGTGACACACGGAGCTGCCAGTCGCGTAAGGTATGGAAGAGCAAGCCAGGAATCCCGGGAAGGACCATCATGGGCAGAGCACCAGAGTGAGACACCAGCTTCATGTTCAGGGAAATCGGTAAATAGGGGCCAAACGGGGAAATGAGAGATTAAAAAAAACAAAAGTGTGGGGTGGGAAGAGTTGAGACTTGGGGAGAAATGAAATTAGAACACGGCCTTCGCAATCAGGCTAAGGAATTTGGACGTCATCTTAAGATCGGTGAGGGACCACTGGGGGGCTTCAAGTGGGCAGAGGTGAGTAGGGCAATTGTAGAAGGGATTACACTGACCTAAAAACATCCATGACCACGCAGGCTACGGACTTTCTCTAGACTCTGAGACATCTCTGCGCTGTCACTCTCACTTGGGGTTAACTTCACAGAGCAGGAAGCCATGGAACCTCAGATTGTTTCTTTATTTCATGGATTTCCTGCAACATTCTCAGCTCAGAATCTGCATCCAAGACCTCTCTCTTCACCTCCGGACCCTAAAATGCACTCTCCTAATCAGTATCTTCTTTGGCTTTTATAGCTGCGTCAGGGTGAGTTTGTTCAAAACTTACTTCACTCCCCTCCTCTCCTGGGCTCACTTTCCTGCTGGATCGCATCACTGTTTAGGCAGGTGGCCAGAGCCCAGAAACCTGGCAGTCATCCTGATTCCTCTTCAGTTACCAAGTCTTACTGACCTTACTTCCTAACCATCTCTCAAATCCCTACCGCTCTGTACCCCAGGGCTACTCTCTTGGTCAAAGCCATTGTCATTTGCTCTCGCCCTATCCAATCTGTTCTCCAGCCATAGTCAAAACACCGATATCTTTATGAGACTGCCTCTCTGATCACCTCACTCTCTAGCTCAAAAACTCACTGCTTTAGATAAATTTTTACTTTAAGGTAAATTCCTACTGCTGTACGATGAATTCCAGACCAATCGTGAGCCCAGGATCATCCCTTTAACCTCATCTCTCACCACCTCCCTCTTCACACTCCTCATTCAGGCCATACTGAAATCCTTTCAGTTCCTCAAATATGCTCACTGTCTCTCTCTCGCGCGCGCTCTCTCTCTCAAATTCTTTAAGTACGTTGTTCCGCCCACCTGAAACACGAGCCCATCCCTCGCCCATTCTCTTTAATAACTGTTTAATCACATCTCCATCAAGACTCTTGGTTCCATGAATATAGCATTCCATCTGTCTCTTTCACTGTACCCTAGTACCGAGGACAAGGCTGGCCACATACTAGGAGCTCAATAAATATTTTCTGAACTAATGAATGAAGGAATAATTGGAGTTCTTTCCAAGTGACTTTTAATTATCCTCAGGCTATAATTTCAAAGTTCCATTAATTTGCTTGTAATGGGAACAAAAGCTTTTACGAATACAAAATAAATATATCCTAGCGGCCCCTACACATCCACAAGGAAGGTGGTGAATGGTGGACCACGTCAGCAATACTATCCCCTTTTACCCTCTGACCTATTCATTTTGCCATGCCATGATTAGACATGGACCGATTTATAATATGGGTTAATACTGACACTGTACAATGTGCTACATTCAAAAATGAAGCAAAGGAGAGAATACGGTTTGTGGGAGCTAACGTAGATTGGTCTGGTCCAGTACAGATAGATAAAAACAAGAATTTTTTTTTTTTTAAGATTTAATTTATTTATCTGATAGAGAAAAAGAGAGAGCACAAGTAGGCAGAGGAGCAGGCAGGGGGAGAAGGAGAAGCAGGTTCTCCGCTGAGCAGAGAGCCCGATGTGGGGCTCGATTCCAGGACACTGGGATCATGACCTGAGCCGAAAGCAGATGCTCAACCCACTGAGCGGCATGGGACCAAATTGTTCAAAGGAACTTGTTTTACTTTCATCCACCCTAGTTGAGCGGGAATCCTAACCAGGCCTCTTCCTATCCTTGAAATTATATGAAAATTTCCATTTGTGGCTACTGCGCCGAGGAGAAAGGTCATACCAGGCTGTAACACGGGATCACTCAGGTTCCAGAAAACACAAATTTGGTGGCAAAACTGGCTGAGAAGTTTCTGAACTTTCACTGCATTCCCAAAGAAACCTTGTGGCCCAGAATAGTAATATACCAAAGCATCCAAGGGCTGTACTACTGAAGGATCCCTGGCTCTCTTCCTGGATGTCTTCCTTGATGTATGTTGGGATTAAGAAGCCACGTTTCAGGGGCACATTTCAGTGGCTCAGTCAATTAAGCGGCTGACTTTGGGACAGGCCATGATCTCAAGGTCCTGGGATTGAGCCCCATATTGGACTCTGCACTCAGCAGGGAGTCCGTTTCTCCCTCTTCCTCTGCCCTTGCCCCAACTCATTCTCTCTCTCTCTCTCTTTCTCTCTCTCAAATAAATAGTATCTTTCTCGAAAAACCCACATTTTAACTCCCCACAAAGTAAAAACAGTCATCAACCCACACCAGAATCACCATCCATCTCACCTATACCATAGCTCCAGATTTGCTCCAAACCCAGGTTCTGACCCCAGACTTGGAGTAAGATTTTAATTCAGTCGAGACTACGTGAGAGAAAGTCTGGGAACTGGACCTACATGTTCTAAGATTCAAAGACTTACAGGTCAGGAATTACTCCTGAAGTTGGTTGAAGTCAGCAACCTCCAGAGTGTGCTCAATTGAACAGCAAAGTAATCCTGACCTTAACCTTGAGGTCAGACACGGTACCAAAGGTCACCTCTTGAACAACTGGCTAAGACCGAAGTCCTGCACGTGAGCCTCTCTCCCTGTAGAGCCCGGGCCTCCGCCCTCACACAGAACAAATCAGAGCTCACGGAATCTCCCCTTCCAGCATCTTGCCCCGGCACCAATATTCCTTCCCAGAGAACTGAAGAAAATGAGAGAAACATGAAAGAGATTTTGATAATCTTACTGCAAACACACAGGACTTCCTGGACAACCACAAATTACATCCTAGAGGTAAACCCGTACGTGGGGGGGCTCACACACTGGCACCGGCAATGACGATTCTTGCCCTGACGCCACGTTCTGGAGGAGAGAGTTACTTGGTTGTTTGAAATCACATAAGTAAGGTTTCTATGGTTTTATTATTATTATTTATAAGGAAAAGTATGTGTTCAGGTATATTAGTCATAAGAAATCAGCACACGTGTTAAAGAAACCAAATGTGCTGTCAACTCCGAAACAACCAGAATATAAGAAATCCGTCAATATACTTATACTTTATCCAAAATTGTTCTAGATAGTAAATACGTAAGAGTCTGAGATACATCCATGTATGACAAGAAACTTCTCCCCTTTGGTCTGATTAATACAAAAGGACAAGGACTGAACAGAAAAAAGACCTATTTTACGATTCTGTTTTGCTTCAGTAAACAAAACAGGGAAAACAGATGAGAGATGCTTCTTCTACCCAGGAGAGAGATGCTCTTCTCTCCTGGGTATCAGCTGCCTCCAAAGAACATCCTCGGGACCACCCAGTTACAAAGCCACCAGTGACAGCCACCAGCTGTCACTCAAGAGCTTTTGCTCGTCTCCCTTACCTACTAGTGACGTTCCTCGAAGCAGAGTTTCCCATATATGAATCCATGGGTTCAAACCACCCAGGAAACCTGCATGAAGATTCAGGACTTCACCCTTGTCCCGCCAAAATCAGCGTCCTCAGAAATGAGTTAGGCATCTGTGTTTTTCATAAATACCATCACTGATTACAGTTTAGGAACCAATACTCTAAAAAGTTTGACCTGAACCCATGTCAATAGCTTTTGAGGAACTATTAGAAATATAATAAAAGTATTAAAAGAAAGAAATATTGATTGAGTACAGCCAGTTGGTGATTTTATTTTGGCCATTTCATAACTGTGTTAAGAAACACGAAGCCGGGCGCCTGGGTGGCTCAGTGGGTTAAGCCTCTGCCTTCGGCTCAGGTCATGATCTCAGGGTCCTGGGATCAAGACCAATATCGGGCTCTCTGCTCGGCAGGGAGCCTGCTTCCCCCTCTCTCTGCCTGCCTCTGTGCCTACCTGTGATCTCTGTCTGTCAAATAAATAAAATCTTAAAAAGAAAGAAAGAAAGGCGAAGCCATGTGTAGAATCTATTTGGTAAGGACAATTACAATATTATTATTCTCATAGTACTTCCACAGCCATTGCTAGAGGACAAAATATTAATGACCTGAATCTTAATTAGCAGTATAGCATTTAGCATTTTCGAAGCCCATTCAAAAGCCAGAGGCCTCCAAAAATAGCTATCAGGCAGCAGAGTTACCTAATGGAATAGTTCATACATGGCTAAGGTATAAAATATAATAAAATAAATTGTAGATCCATGATCTCCAGATTAGTGAATCCCAGAGGGTTTTTTTTGTATTTTTGTAAATATGTACCAGAAGTGACTGTGATTCCTTTAAAGCAAGAGTAAAAGCCAGCTTCTTAACAGGTATTTGTTGATTGATTAGTCGTTAGTTCTATTTATTTAGTTAGTTATCTGTATGGCTTTTCTACACATTATTATACAATGATATATTACTACACTTTTTAATCAAGAATTAAAAATATGGGAGGCTCGGTTGTTAAGCGTCTGCCTCCAGCTCAGGTCATGATCCCAGCGTCCTGGGATCGAGCCCCTCATCGGAGCTCTGCTCAGTGGGGAGCCTGCTTCCCCCTCTTTCTCTCCCCCTGCTTGTGTTCCCTCTCTCTCTGAGTCTCTCTCTGTCAAATAAACAAATGAAATCTTTAAAAAAAATTTAAAATAAAGAATCAAATATATGATAACCACATGCAATTAGGTCTTTTTCCCTCCTACTTTGAAGAATACTTAATTCAACTTAAGATTCAGTCCATTATGTGAAAACCATAGAACGCTGGACAATATACTCCCTAACGTGAAGGAGATTATCAAAGAAACTCTTGCTATAGTGAAAAATCACGATGTTAAACAATCCAAAAATGGCTTTTTATCATGCTTTTATAATATTGTGTTTTAGAAAAACATACATTCTTGCAAATTTTTTCAGATGCAGAATCGTTTCCTATACATTGGGAGCAACCCCCTGCAGAGATGTAAATGCGGCAGGAGGTCTATTTCCACCCCCTCCCCCGACCCCACATCACTCTCTAACTTTTCCAGCATGTCTAGAGTCTATCTCAATTAACCATTTAAAATTTTACATTATTGCAAAACAGAACGTAATCTCACACTTCACAATTTAACATACTGATTTCACATATTGTCGTGGTTTCTATTTCATTCTATTCCTAACAGTAGCATTTTTCTCTCTGTGATTTTTGCTTGCATGTTTATTTTTTAAAGATTACTTATTCACTGATTTGAGAGGAAGAACAGAGCGATCCAGAATATGAGTGCCAGGGAGAGGCAGAGAGAGGGCAAGCAGCAGACTCCCCGCTGAGCAGGGAGCCCAAAGGGGGCTTGATCGCAGGACCCTGGGATCATGACCTGAGCAGAAGGCAGAGGCTAAGCCATCCAAGACCCCTTCCCTCCATGATGTTAAGACCAATATAGGAGAAAACGACGGTGAGCGCCAGATACCCTCTCCCTTATCATCTCGTCAAATAGAGGAAAAAATGAACTCCTGCGGATCTTTGTAAGTACCAAGGAGTCTCCCTCCCTACTACCTTTCCTCATCTTCTTCCCCATGCCCTACGAGGGGAGCAGGCAAGGCCCTGCTGGTTTAGGACCTCTGGGTCACTGAGCCTTTTGTTATGTTGAGAGACGGAACCGAAAAGCACAACTAGGGTGTTTTGAATAATAAAACCGCAGAATTCCATGATGCCTGTGAACTCCCCCAAACCTCTCCCCTTTTCCAAAATAAGGGTTATGAATGAATGCTATATAATCACACACAAACATGACGTTTCAGGTAAAACCAGCTGTCCAGAGCAGATGTGAAAGGCCCGATTCCCATTAAACATTTACTCTTCTGAGTATTATGCCTAACCCAGCCTGAATTCTGGCTTCAGAACAAGACAAAGACTTTCAGACTGGTGGGAGCTATCCAGGTGGAGCCGCCTGATGCCAGGAGGAGAAGTTGGGGAACAGCAGGTTTTTCTAAAAAATGTGAATCTAAAGTAAAGAAAAACTAGAAAGGAAATCAACCCACTGCTGAGAAAACAAAGAAACCCAATCAATCTAAACCACAACCAGCAACGGAGGAAGGGGGTACAAAGCAAGGTTGGGCTGACCCCTTATCCAAGCGTCGGGGCGGTTGGCCTGTATGACGAGACACAACAACACAAAGACACTCCGTCATCAAAGAAGAATGACGTTGCAGGACACGGAACACAAAGGTATGACTCCAAGACAAGACTTGTTGTTTTCTTAACATACTGTTAAGTACTTATTAAGAATTTGGTTTCTCCACTGTGAATTAAAGATCTGCTGGTGGGACTGTAAGTTCCTGGAAGACAAGCATCGGGCCTTTTGTCTTCACACCACCAGCAGCTGGCGTCGCAGACGCATCCGCTGTGCACTGAATTTCTGCTGAGTCAACTGGATGGGCCAACAAATGATATCCCATCTTCTCTTCTTCTAAAAGAATGAATTAATAAGCAAACAGGAAAGCAAGAAAAAATGCATATGGTCAATCATTTGATCATGCAGCAAGAACAGACCCATTTTTTAAAAGAACAGAGACAACAGCTGGCCTCGTGTCTCGGTAAGAGCAACTGGACACACACCGAGAGCTCAAGGGAGGAAAAGTCTGGAGCACAGCGGCAGATCCCCCTCTTCCCCGTGCGCCTGCCAAGACCGTGCTCCTGGACCTCTCCCTACTTCAGGCCCTTGACAGATTTGTGCTAAATAGTCCTAAAAATCATTTTGCACATTTTGCAGCAAACACCGAAAGTACAGTAGCCAAAAACAAAACGGCGGTGAGTGTGGTGCTAGCTCAGCTCCCGCGCAGCGAGCAGACGCCTCTCCGGGGGCTGCCGTTCAGGTGTATTCCTAAACATTTTGTTTCTGCCTTGTGTTTAAGCTGCAACCACTCCTGGAAGAAACTGTAGTAAAATGTTGAATAAAAACACTGTCACGGTTCCATAGCGATACAGGAGGTTCTAGCTGAGAGCACAGAGCTAAATGAGCTTTAAGCGTGGGGGAGGCCACGTTCCACAGGTGCCTGTTCCATTCCAGCTGACTCTGTTAACCCGATGGGTGCAGGATGGGGCAGCTATCGGGCCCTTTGGGCACAGCCCTGAGCTCCTCCCCAGCACCACTGACCTGCGAAGCAAAGATAAAGAACTATGACATACGACGCTTCGAAAACATCCATCCCTCCCTGGCTCCTCTCTCTATCCTGTTCCCAAAACCCCTCCTCTGCTGGACCCCCATACCCTAGCGGGGAAAATGCATGAGAAATAGTTGTAACCTTCATATGACGACTTGGAAGATGTAACCTTCATATGACGACTTGGAAGATGTAACCTTCATATGACGACTTGGAAGATGTAACCTTCATATGACGACTTGGAAGATGTAACCTTCATATGACGACTTGGAAGATCACCTGCCCCACACGGCCTCTCAGACAGCAAGAGAAACTGGAAACTTGCAGTTCGTGAGGCTTCACGTGTATTAAAATATTGGGGGGAAATTACCAAGAATGTCAAATGTTCTACTTAATAATTAAAATTGTTTCACGGATGTCTTTTTCCAACACCATCCCTGTATCCAAGAGTCACTGGCTTATTGGAGAGAACTTTAAAAGCCTAAACGCTGGTTCAGTGGCTCTTCTCAGAGCTCCCCGAAAGCCACTTCCGCAGGCCCCGAACCCAGGATACTTGCATTTGCCTTTCTGGATCTCAAAAGGAGAGGCAGAAAAGGCCTTCACGGGGAAGCAGAGAGGTGCTTTCCCCGCCTCTCTCTGTGGTTCAGAATGAGGAGGCGTGGGTCTAGGATATTCCAAATGTGGAAGATGAAGAGAGACAGACAGACAGACAGACACACACACACACACACACACACCCCCAAACCATCCCCAAGTCTTCCATTACATTATGAACAGGATACAAATCTGCATGCATCCTCGGTTGGCTTAGAGAACAGGAGACTTACACAGGGTTCCAACTCTGCTTCTACTCTAGATGAAGCTATTTTCTATTTTACTCCTTGGTCCCCCTTCCCTCGGCCTCTGTGCAGGGGTGAGTGCACTCATTATATGGCCATAAATGGCAATGAGCCTGACAGAGAGACATCTACAATAGTGCGGCGACTTCAATCTCGACGTAGTAACATCTTTACGGCAGCCTTCACTGTTTATATATTTGGTTTACACAGTGTTCTTGTTGTTCTTTTTTTAAACTTGTTCCCTTTTTTCAGCCTTTTCTCCAACTTTCAGCTTGTACTTTAACACTAGTTAGCTAGAAGTTAAAACACCTTGGTGACGGTGCACCCAATGCCCTCCGAATTTGGAGAACGGAGGGGAATGTGTGGAGACACTCAGTAAAGTTCATACTCAACGTGATAATGATCACAGCCAACATGGACGGAATAAATCCAATTAGCATATGGGTACTTACAGTTCATTCATTTCACATGAAGTGACATTTTGGTAACTAAAGAACTGAGCCATTAGCACTCTTGGGTTACAACCTGTCTGACAGATTCTGGGCATGAACTCCACTAATTGAGTTTTCAAGGACTTGGGTGAGGATTAGTGGTGGGGTACATCCTGTTTCTTCCACAGAAGTGCTTCTGGGATCCTCTGGAAGTGGGTTCTTTCCCAAGGAGTCTTTAAGAAGGCAGGTTCAACAGTTTGGGTAAGGAAGAAAACGGTCTCAAGTTTTGTCCTTTTTTTCCTTTTCTTTTGAAAATCACCATCTCCGACCCTGATCAAAGAAGTTCAGTTGGTTAGAATATTTTGGAAGTCTGCCATTTAAAAATGGTATTGATATTAATCTGCAACTTTGGGGTTTGATATGGCGCTGCAGTCTACTTTGGAGTCTTACAAGGGTTTTATTTGAGATTTCGAGAGTCAATGAGGTGCTGAGTGGGCAACACAGAGCACTGGACTCTGGGGATGACCCACTGCACTCCAGAAGCCTGGGCGGTGCCCTGCCTCTGTGTGCATGTGCTTTGCTCCTGCCGTGGACCCTCACTCAGTGTCCCTTGTATCCTGCCAGAACATGGGACAGCACTTCTTCCTTCCTACACGCTGCTGTCTTATCCTTCTCTCTGTAACAAATATGAAAACGCATTATAGACTAAAACCACTATACAAAGACAAGGACATGATTCCAACCTCGGCCGTAATATTGTCCAAGAATATTAGAACCAGAAAATCTCAGCTCTTTAAGAATTTCCTCTGGAAAGAAAATTCTTATTTCTACCCTGGGTCACCATAAAAGAAAAAATAATTCACTAACACTTTGGATGAAAAAATGTTAAAAAATCATACTCTCACTTGAAAATTACAGAGCGAAGAGGAGACTGAACATAGTTTTGGGTTCTTATAGACGTGAACACAGGAATGCCAAGTAATTGTATTTTCTATTCTTACAACTTCTATCATCAAAACGATTCCAAAACCACTATGTTGTCTTACACCTATTTGTGAAGAAAATAGATAAAAACATGAACTGAATGCTGAAGTAAAAGCAAACACAAGGGAGTCCTGATCCTAAACTTGCCTCTGATTCATAGCCTGAACCAAAACAAGCTCTTCTACAAATGTTTCTCAGCTTTTTTTGTAAAGAAACAAAATCACACTTGGGTCAGCCACCCGATCTGTGGAGTAAAAATTCTTTATAAACCAGTCTTGTAAAAAACTGTCTAAAACAAAGCCAAGTTAACTGTCTTCCAAAACTAAAGGACACTTATCCACCGGAAATGGCCCCCGGCGGCCAAGGGAAGCAGTTCGGCAGCTCCGACCCTCCCCACCCCGCCCCGACTCGCCCCAACAAGGCTTGATTGTTAGCGGCTTCCCTGCTCCACAGACTAACTTCATTTCAACCAGCACGAGCCGAAACTGGCAAGACGGCGGGCTTTGAGACCAGCCTTTCCCAACTACATTTCCCGATCTGCCCTTCAGAACACATGCGATCTTCAGGAAATTCTCTTGGCCTCAATGTCCTTGATGGTGCAACAGGAATATTAATAATCCACACTTTGGAGATGGTTGTATTACATGAGACAAGATATATAAAACCAGGAGCCATATTTGGTGGGTTCTGGGGCAAAATGAAAACACAGGGCGCCCTGTTCAAAAACGACTAAGAATTCCAAGTTGGCAAAGCAGAGCATAAAACCAAGAGCATGGGCCCTTGTGAGTGCAAGATCTGTGCCGACCGCCTGGGTCACACACACCTGCCAAGCTGTTCCGGCTCCACAGCCCTGGGAATGTTCAGTAAAGGAGAGGCATGATTACAGCACAAGTGCTTGCTTTGATAAGGGCTTTCAACTTTTCAGTGTTTCCACAGGGAGATGGTTTTCCTGGTGGGAACCAAAACCTTAGAGAGTGGAAATATCAAACAACTCCAGGAAAGCCACTGACTGTGTCTTGGCCTAAATTTCCTTCTATTCAGAAGAGGCTGACTCAGAGAAATGGGTCTTCAACGATGCTTTGAAACTAGGCTCTGAAGCATCCTCGGATGCCTCAAGGACAAAAGGACAGGTGAAGGGGGCGCGAGCCAAGGAAGTCACTTTTACTCGAAACAGAGTGACTGTGTCTGACTTCTTTACCTTCGTTTGGAAAAACAAGTTCCATGAACTAAGTGGAAACTACTTGATTTCGCTGTCTTTCCAACTCTAAGCTCTATGCTCTGTCCCTTGGTCGATCTTCACAACCTTGAAAGTAGAAGGACAGATACAATCTCCTTCGTCTTCTAAAGAATATGTAGAGAGGGTCACCATCTTATGAAGGCATGTGTCACTAACCAAACTGTGCCCTCCCCATCCCAACCCCAGTTTTTTTCCTGGACTGCCTCTCTCTCCTCCAGCCTCTGGAAAATATTAACTTCTAAGGATATTTCTTTTCTGGTTCCTTAGGAAACCTCTGAGGTGACTACAGTGTTAACGTAAGGACAGAAGAACTATGCTATAAAACCAGATGAATCAGAAGCTAAGTCAATATAATAAGTTTATACCACATATTCACACACACACACTATAGATATATGACAGATAATAAGCTACTTCTCCCCTTTCTACCCAAATTTATACCCAACATCTCTCTCCCGAACCTGGAATTAATTCCCTTTCCCCAGTCGCCCTCTGACTGTTACTGGTCCTTTCACACGAGAGCTCACGCTCTGGAAGCACACAACCCAGGTCTGAGTCCCCACCGCGCCGCGCTCTCATTCTGCGCCCTGGAGCAAAAGCCTCTCGGACTAGTTTCCTCATAGGCTTATTGTAAAGATTAAATGAGTGAATATGTAAAAAAAATTTCTTGGAACAGGGCCTGGAAGAGAGTGAGGGCTGTGTAAGTGCTTACTGAGTAAATAAGTAAACACATTTTTATTTACCTCCGACCTCGTGTGCCCCCTCACCTCCGTCTTGTACATGGTCAGCCAAGAGGATCCCACAGTGGAGGGGAGGCCGGAGTGGGGCCAAGGGCCAGCACAGTGCTCGGAGCCTGCTGTCACTCTCTAATAGCGCAGCTCGTCGCCATCGCGGCCACTATTTCTGGCTGGGAGGCCCAATCTAGAAGCATTCCAAATCCACTTGTTCTTCCTCCCACATTTCACACCGGCCCCTTCAAGTACGGCACACACATGTGACGAGGTAAAAATAAGATACTGAGGCTACCCTCAAATTACAAATGAGCCAGTGCACAAAGACCACCTGCCCTCCCCATCACCCCACGCCTCCTGCCCTTCCCAAACGCTGAGCCCTGACTTACAAACGGGCCAAGGGAGCCCGTCTGAACTAAAGCAATGAGAAGAGTTTTTTAGTCTGTGGGTACAGAACTGGAATGAGAGGAAGCGTCTGGAGGAGAAGAGCCCATCCCGGGGGCGGCTCTCAGTCGGGGCTTTACCCCTCCCGCCCGCCCACACAGCCACCACCACAAAAAGGGAACACACACCCCGATGCTGGGAATGTTTCACTCTACTTGCTTTTGCTGCCTACAACTCCCACAGTAAGAGGTTCATTTGGGTTCAACTCTGGCTTTTAAAATAAGATATTCACTCAATAATAGTAATCGAAGTAATTACCACGTGTCAGGCTCTATTGTTGGTTCTGGGAATCTGTTGGCCACTAAGCAAAGTCCATGACCCCACAGAACTCATAGTTAGGGAATTAAGGGGCCATCAGGCCCTCACATTTTAGTATGCGTGGCAAAGCCACTTTACGTTATGTATTTCTTCATTCCTTTTTTCTCATTTTTATTTAAATTCTAGTTAGTTAACATATAGTGCCATATTGGTTTCAAGAGCAGAATTCAGTGACTCAGCACTTACTTACAATACCTAGCGCTCATCACAAGCGCCTCTTTAACACCCATCACCGATCTAGCCCATCCCCCGCCCACCTCCCTCTGTCAACCCCCAGTTTGTTCGCTGTCCTTCCTCCCTTTTTTCTCGTTCCTCCCTCGCATATGTTCGTCTGTTCTGTTTTTGAAATTCCACCTACGAGTAAATCCTATGGTATCTGTCTTTCTCTCACTGACCTGTTCCACTTAACATAATACTCTCTAGCCCCAACCATGTCATTGTAAAGGGCAATATTTCAACCTTTTTGATGGCTGAGTAATATTCCTGTCTCTGTGTGTGTGTGTGTGTGTGTGTGTGTGTGTGTCTGTGCGCGCGCACGCGTGTGCACGCCACATCTTCTTTATCCATCATTCTAAAGGACCCCAGGTCAGAACTATAGTATAGACTATAAGTTTTAACATTCTTTTTATAACCAGCTTATGCTAACTAAGAAACTGTGGCCAGCTGACCATAGATAAGGGAGTCAGCAAGCAGCATAACAGGATAACGAATAGCAAAAATCTGTGTTTAACCCAGCTGTTTCTGGCTTCTGTATAATAATGCTTCTAATGCTCTGCTAAGAAGTGAAAAATTGCTTAAACCCTCGCTCGCTGTGTAATCAAATAAAGTTATACCCTTCCCTTGTTAAGAATTTCCCCTACTCCTAAGTAAAATTGATAAGGGTTGTCTCCCGTACCAAGGCCGGAGACGTGCGGTTCAGCACGTACGCTAGCTGGAGACGTGCGGTTCAGCACGTATATAGATAAAGGTTAGAAACGTGCAATTCAACACGTACCCTCTACTGTAAACTATCTGAACGGTGACTGGCCAGAATGTAGGTCCTCCAAAGCCAATCCGCTAACACCAAGTATGCCTTTTTCAAATGTTCAAATTGTCAGCCAATCAGCTCCGCCCCATCCAAAACTTGTTTGTACCTGTCTATAAAAATCCTGCACCACCCCAGCCTGGTGTGCTCAGCTAGCAGGAGCTGCTGACCACCCGCAGGCGCCCGCGCTACAATAAAGAATCTCTTGCTGTTTGCATCCTGTGGCAGTGTTGAATTCTTGGGTAAGGGGATCCGCGGGTCTTTCAATTCAATGGACATATGCACTCTTTCCATAGTTTGGCTATTGTCCCTCAAAAAGTTAGAACTATCCTATGATCTAGCAATTGCACTACTAGATTAAATACCCAAAGTATATAAAAAACAGATTTGAAGGGATACATACATGCTCCTCAATGTTTAAGCAGCATTATCAACAATAACCACACCTACTTCTCTATCCCTAACTTTATCTGGAACATAAGGAGCAAGGAACATTTCGGAAACAATCCAGAACCATCCTAACCCAACACATTAAAGAAGAGGGTTATTGTGGGAATTCAGAGGCAAGAAGACAACAGGAAAGGAAGAGAAATGGAACAAAAGGTAAAAGAATGAAAGACAAACTTTTCTTCTATTTTTGCATTTTTAGCCTAAAGCCAGTTCTGATTCTCCCACACCACACGGTCCTTGTATTAGCTCACTAGGGCTGCCATCATAGACTTCCACAGTCCACATGGCTCAAACAAACGAAATTCCTTTTCTCACAATTCTAGAGATGAGAAGTCAGAGACCAAGGTGTTGGCAGGTTGGTTTCTTCTGAGGCTCCTCTCCTTGCCTTGTACAGATGGCTGCTTTCTCCTTGGGTCTGCACATGGCCTTCCCACGGTGTGTCCACATCCTAACCTCCTCTCTTCAAGGACTCCAGTCATTCGGGATTAGGATCCACCCACGTGACATCATTTTCCCTTATTTACCCTTTAAAGTCCCCACCTCCAAAGACTGGGAGTTAGAACTTGAAGGTATGAATTTAGGGAAGACACAATTCAGCTCATAACAGTCCTCTATTCTCAAGATTAAAACCAAAAGATTATTATAAGGAGATTTCACCAAGTGTTAAATAGATCCAGCCAGGTTTTATGAACTATTTGTGGGAAAAATATATGCTCCAACTTCAAAATAAATAATTTTATCAGTTTGGTAGACCATCTGCAAATTGTCTTTCTTTTTCCCCTTACAATGAGGTTTTTCACTGTTTGAATGAAACCTAACCAAGAAGGATCTAGCTACTAGAGGACAACACTTCCTTTCTTGGAAAAGTTTTGATATTTTCACATTCAAAGTATATGTCCATTACACAGATTTTTTCAAATTTTTTCATTTACAGATGCCACATTGTTTTATGACCTTGATTTTTTAAAAATGTTTCCTGGGGAAGGGACTGGTCACAGGAAGAACACTGTTTTTGCTGAGCATTAACTTTATTCTGGCTTCAAAGGTTAAGTCGGCCCATGTTTAACTAAAAACAAAATGAAGCCAAATTCCTAAATTAGAACATAACTTTAATAAACATTGTTTCATATGAAATTTCTTGCATATCAGCCCAAATGGACACAAGTGGACAGTGGCAAGTACTCTCCTCAAACTGGGCAATTTCAAATTTATTATCTAGAATTCTCCCTGTAGTTCCCTTACAATTCTGTTGTTTAAGAAAAAAAAAAAAAAAATAGTGCTCTTGGTTATAAGTAGCTTGCTAAATCACTCTATGGAAATTCATGCATTCTTTTTAGCACCTCATGCTTTAGTTACTAATGCTTTACAAAGCTGAATTATAGCAACAAAACTTTTCCAGGCACTTGAAGATTTATAAATGTTATAGAGGCGAAGCACACTGACCTTGGTGTCAGGCAGAGCCAGGACTAAGTCTTGGCTCTGCTACTTTCAGTGAAATCTTGCAAAAGTTCCTTACCTTCCCCGAGCCTGCTCTTTCCTGAAATGAAAATTGTGACTGTAACCACCTCATAGGTTTTGGAGAAGATGAAACATGGTAACACAGGTAAGGCCCTTGACACAATGGCCAGAGCAGCAGCACACAGTGAGTTCCAGTTACAATTATTATTATTATGACGTCCTTGTCAACACAAGGACCTCTTTGATATGGGTCAGCATTAAAGAAACTAGCAACTGTGTTTTCATTGTGAAAATTAATCATTGCGGATGGAAAACAAGTTGTTCACTAAAAAGAAACATTACCTAAAAAGGTTGTTCCATGTGTTCTTCCAAAATATTTCAGGAAGATCTCAAAAAAGATTATTTGGCAACAACTGAAGTTTTTAATTTGAAAATAAAAAGAAAATTAGGAATAGTAACTTTATTACTTGATCTGAAGCCTCTAATACTAATGGTGAATAAGAAACCTACATTAGGGGCACCTGGGTGGCTCAGTGGGGTTAAGCCTCTGCCTTCAGCTCAGGTCATGATCTCCGGGTCCTGGGATCAAGCCCCGCATTGGGCTCTCTGCTCAGTGGGGAGCCTGCTTCCCCACACCCCTCTGCCTACCTCTCTGCCTACTTATGATCTCTCTCTCTGTCAAATAAATAAAATCCTTTTTTTTAAAAGCCTACATTAACATTTAAGTAATAAATGGTTCCTTCAAAAAATTGGTGAATATACTAAATTACAGAACAATTTCAATTCATTTTTCTCTTGTGTCCATATATTGACTCCAAGGAGGCTACAAAGTAATGATTTACTGAGTACTTATTCTGTGCCATACACAAAACTAAATATATTAACTTCCTGGACTCCCCACAAATGCCCTATGTGCTAAGTAGTAGTGTTATCCTATTATAAGGATGAGGAAATCAAGGTATAGGAATTCTGCCCAATTCTAGCAGCTATTAAATATAAAAACCAAGATCTCTACTTAGATCATCTGGCTCCGGAGTTTATACTCCCAGTTAGTACTTTATGCTGAATCAAGTAATTACTTGATAATACATAAATAGGTACTGTTAAAATGCTTAAAAACAATTTATATTAGTATGTTAAACAATGAACATGTAATAATTAATTATATTTTTTTCTTAATGTAAAGTTAACTTTCAACTCAGCAAACCTTCCACCAAAAAAATGAGTCTATCACATCACAGGTATTAAAACACTCCATGTTAATTAAGATGCTACAATAGATAAAAGTTTTTAAAAAATCCAATTTCAGAACTTTTTAAGCTAAAGATTCAAAACATATTTAAAATAATATAGGGAGAGAAAAAAATGCATGTGACCTTTAATTCAGTTTGCCTCAGTTTGCCTCAGTTTTCACCTTAAAATAATTATCCAAAGTCCACGAGCATCCTCTTTCATCTCAGCTGCTGTGTGACCCAAAGTTCTTTGGAAATACACAGATAACTGAAGACGGGGAGTACTACATGCTTCCCTAGTTTCACTTTCGTAATTGCCAAAAACTCTTTGGCTAGCCATAATTTTATGTATTCCTTTCACCTGGATATTAAACTTCTCATTGCATACTGATTTCTAGGTAGCCTGTCGTGACATCCCAAACGGGTCATCTAGACTTGGGATGGGGGTAAAACAGGGGCGGGAGCTCCGTAAACAGATGAGCTGTGATCTGGAGCTCATTCTCATTAAATGCAACATAATACAGTAGCTATTAAAACATGCTTCTGAAATTGCTGCTAGTAGTAACCTTAACAGAAATAACTGGAAATATATGCTTTGCAAACAGAATTTCTCTAAATAGAACCCTTTTAAATTAGTCCTTGGGGTGTCAGAGGATTTTTTAATTTTGTCTACATAACTGTGTTCTTTCACAATTCACTGGCTTTGTGTCTTTAGATGCTAATTTCTTTTTCTACTAGAAAAGTTAATAGGCACCTCCACTTACAGCAGATGGTTCCTTATAAAAAAAAATAAAAATAAAAAGTTGGAGAGCATCTGGCCAGATATATCAGATCTGGTAGTTCACATTTTAAATACCTGTTATTCTTACTCAGATAAAAATAATTTTAATCCTGGTAACTTAATCTTCTGCTCTTCTGAAATCTTAATAAAGTTTTTATGGCAGTAGATATTAAATATAATCAGTTGTCATAGTGGTATGAATACTCTTTTTCTTTTTCAGTATAAGCAGCATGCCTTAGTTCTAACAGCTGCAAAAATAGAGATTCCCTTCAATTTATACTTAGCACTTTGTATCTTGGCTTCTAGAAACCCTGGTTAACTCCCTTCCATTTCTGTAATGTTTATTTTTTTCACGGCTCCTGCAAACGCATTTGAGTCTTAGGCTGGTACTTATGGTATTTTTCCATGTTGGAATAACTATATCATATTTTGAATGCTTCTCAGTACACATCTAATCATTCTGGCTTGAGAATAGCTCCCTACTTTGCCTGCTTCTGAATCCAGGCGGAAGTGCGATCACAGGTTTGGGTTCGGAATATTCCAGGGGTGAACCACTGTCATCAAACAAAAGGTGACTTTGAATGAAAATTACACATACCTCAGGGTGATCTTCTGTGGACACCCCACTACGCTAAAAGCAAAGGTTAAAGCTGGCTGAGATTTTCCCCTTTCTCAAAATAAAACCACTCATAACAAACTATCATTTTGTGATTTGCTGCTTCTCCTCTGTGCATGCAGAACACCTGGGCTGTACATAAAAGACAGAGGTTTTAGATGAATCTGCAGGAGTTACTATGAAGTCTTCTGATGCCTTTTAACCCCTGATCTAGGCAGGCATCTAAGAGGGACAAAAGAGCCAAGCTTTACTTCAAGGAACAGGACACTCCTTACATAGCATTTCTACTGTGAGGTCCTTGAAACCCACCTTATCCCAGGTCCACCGAGAACCTCAAAGACCAGCACGACTTCCATTGATGGAGTACCTACTACATGCCGCACCTCACCATAAAAGCCCTCCTACGGAACCGGGACCTGAGGTTTGCGTGGGTTAAATAACATGCGCAAAACTCTTTCACAAGAAGGCAGGACAATGAGATGGGAACACAGGTCCTTCCTGAGGCCCCTTTTTCCTACCACTCTACACTCTTCTTGCCACCAAAACACAAGGAATGAGCAGAACCTACAGCTCCAGGAATGCCAACCAGGGAAGCTCTTACCTCGGAGCCATCCAAGCTTCAGGATCCCGAAACAGACGCACTGTACTTTTTAAAATTCGATCTGTTTGAAAATCAGCAACAACCCAAGCCCACTGAAACAGTTCAGCATCACTCAATAGCAAAACATATTTTGGGCCTTTCACTCCATTCAGAGCCACCACGGCCCACAGATAGCAGGATGGCCCTGAAAGGTGCAAACCATAAACACCTGCCTCCCTGCTAGATTGTTCTAATGCTGGCTACGATGGATTTGCACAAGACGATAGATTTGCACAAGACGGGAAGGTGATGATGTGCTGGAAGCCACGGCAGGAATCGAGCTCCAAGTTAATGGTTATCATGAACCGAGATAGGGGCCATACCGACAGCAGGAAAGAGAGATTCAGAAACACAGAAGTTAAATAACCAAACATTCATGACAGACTATACAGGGGAGCGGCAGCTCACAGGAATGAGAAAAATAAGTTTAAACTAATTTAAATGTATGCCACCGTATCCAAGGACAATGAAAACAGCCCCACCTAAATGCAAATTTAAACCCCAGATGGCCAAAAGCTCTCCCCATGAAAATAATCTCTAACTGCTAAAACTTCTTCTAAAACCCCAATTCAATTATTTTTAACAATGCAGTTATTTCAAGTTTTACTGTGAATTAGGCGCCTGCAGAATATTAATGTCCATGATTTATAAACTACAAATTTATCCTTTATGCTGCACATAATTATAATCTTGCCATTTCCAGAATTATGCTCCTCTTGGAAGTTTTGCATTGGAAAATTATGCTCAGTTAATGCACAAAAGGATAAGAGAGACCATTCTATGCAATGACAGCCTTTATATCAACTAGAGGAAAAATGCCTTTCTTCGGTTGTCGACTTCTAGAAAAGATTTCCCATGGCATTTGTTTTCCTAATGACAATGAGAAAATCATTTCTCGCAACGCACAGCTGCACTTGAGGAATAGCATGGATTTATAGCTTCAGCGATCCAAGCACAGATGAGTGAATGGTTTGAGGGCCACGGGAATAGCAGCAGCCCAACTCCAAGATAAAGAAAGTGACAGAGTTTCTAGAAAGGCCTCTTTGGCCCTCACAGCCCAATTTTGTACTTAACCAGACCTGACTATCTACCATGGTGATTTGTAAGTCAAGTTCTGAAAATAAGGGGGACATTTTCTCAACAGAAAAAACAGTTCAAACTTGGTATCATTTGGGGACCATACCTTGCACCTTCCATGTCATCTTGAATAATCAACTGACTTTCAAATTCTAGAGGGGTTCAAACCTTTCTCCACTAGCATGTAGCTCATTATTAGAAATGGTTTAGGACAGTTAAAATGTTCTCTACACCAAGAGAATTAGCCTCCTTCCGCTTTGGAATTTAAAGCTAATGCCTTTTGCACGGTCATGAATGCGTGGTGTGTGTGCTTTGGCTAGAGTATCGTGTTGTTCTTCTACAACGCTAATTCTATCTAGTCTATGCACACTCACAACTCCTTGAATAGCGAGGAAGCACATCCCTACAGGCAGTTGGTTCTAAGTCACAGGAAACAGTTCCCAGCATCTGGAAACAGACTTCCTCCCGGCTGTCACTGTCCCAGGACTGTATTCTATGCCCTGCCTCGACCCATCACAGGCCAGGCCAGCAGAAGAAAAACATGGAAATGCCTAGATCAAGGGCTTTCAAACTGAGGGAATTAGACTTCTGAGGCTAACTGGTCTCCTCAAGGGTGCAATAAGAGCAGATAATTTAAGGTAATTTCGTACTACACTACACTATGTTAGATCCCCATATGCACGTTTCCTAGGCTAAGCTGTTCACAATTTTCCTTCTCGCACCATAAAAGGAAGACATACCGCTCACCCGTCCTGAATTTTTATACAGTGCAATGCTCCAGCATGTTAGAATCTTGTTAAAAATGCTCCAGTGTGTTAAAAAAAAAATCTTGCCCAAACATGGCATTTTGAAATATCAGTGTTAAGTGTTGAGGAAACAAACTACTCTAATAATTCATGACTAATCCTTCTGCAAATCAGGCACTTACCAATCCTTTGCTTTTAAGAAAACTGGAGACAGACCTAATCAAATTGTCAGCTAATCATTAAAAATAATTTTTAATGATAGATAACAATTGATTGTGGCCTTCAACTCAGAAGTTCAAAGAGACAGTAACAAATGTCTTTCTTCCCCAGCTACTTATGTGAACAAGATTTCAGAGTTTACATCTACACAAGTGAAAACAGGAACAGAACTGATGTTGAACTGTGTCTCCTCAAGTAATAAATAATATGTATCCTGCATGATCTGACTGAAGAAAAGCAAAGCCCCACCCATCTCATTAAGAGATGCATTTCGAGTGAAACTCTACTTTCTAACGTTTAACAAATATTCATCAAAATTTGTAATGTGTTTATGTTATTTTGTTCAACTGTGATAACTCAATCCAAAAGAAATTACTTAACAGTTAAAAGCCTTATGTTCACAGAAAACAATACAAATGTTTTAAATTTAAATTTATATACATATTTTGTCACACAGAAGTATAATAGGGTGATCAATAGAAGACTTTCAAGCATAAAAATAATTTACAGGAGGATAAATTCTCTGGGAATATTGGATCAGAAATGAAAGTTTAAAAAGAAAAGGAAACAATGTACATTTGCCATAAAGGGAGACTTTGTATATTTTTTATGGGTGATGGTGGGAATCAAATCGTTACAATATTCAGATCCTGCTGGATACACTGACATTTTAGGAGAGAGCTATAATAGCTCTCTCCTAAAATGCCAGTTTTCCGTATGCAAAAGATGCATACACTGCAATTCACACATCTATGATAAAAAAAATGTTAGATATAAAATTGTAAATGTGTAAGGCAATACATGGCTTTCAAAACTAGTTGGGGGGTGGCGATGTGAGGAAAAATTAGGAAAAAACAGAAGTAGAAGAGCACTGACTTAGGCCAAAGAAAATTCATCACTGGTTTGAAGAGGGGGACCACCTCTACTACGAGCATGACCAAAAGAAAGGAAAAAGCCTGAAAATAATAAGGGTTCTCTGAAGAAGAACGGAAGGGGAATGGGAAATGAAGCCTTTATAGGTAACTAGAGTTTCTATCCCGGCCCTGGCACCTACAACGTCCAGAGGAGCTGACAAGGCCTGGTCCCTTGTGCTTTACCTCCTACCTCCGGGGCACCTGCTGTGTCTAGCCGACAAGAGTCGGTGTGGGGGGATCCTGCCACAGGAGGGCTAGGAAAGCTAATGCTAAGGTTCTTGCCAATTTATCTCCCAGGTTCTAAGCGGGTCTGAATTCCGAACAATATGATTCTTCCAGTTTTACCCCTTAGCCATCGCCCTGCAAGGCACAAACCCGCGCTGAGGCTGGGTGAGGTGAATTTGTGTGTTGCCCAGAACTAGACCTTGAATCACTGCCCTCTTTGGTCATTAGTTTTGCTATAAAGTCTATACCAGTGCTGTCCACGACGGTGGCTACTAGTCACAGAGAGCTATTTAAATTTAATTAAAAATAAATAAAATTGATAATCCATTTCTTCCTCTTCCAACACTAGCCAAATTTCAAATATTCACAGTCCACTCTGACGGGGGCGGGAGGTAGGTGTCAGCACAGTCACAGAACATTTTCGTTGTTGCAAGAAGGTCTATTAGAACGTGTCACCATGCCACACACGGCCCTCAGCTGCGGCGACGCTCCCGTCGGGAGCCCTGCGGTCTCTCCTCCCACCCGACTTCCACACCTGCCGTCCCAGCCCCTCCTGCCCGCGCACAGGTTAAGACACGACATTGGAAGTCGGAACTCCAACTGTTTTCAGGGTCAAAGCTCTTTTCCACGGGGGGCCAGGCCCCATTTAAATCAGAGAGCGCAATCCAACACCAGCTTAACTCACCCAAGCTGGCGGTGTCCCTGAGGGAGGTCTCCTTGGTCCGGCAGAGGGAAGGAAGACAAACTTCCCGGAGACAGACCTATCCCCACCCCACCGGCCTGCACACCCCGGCAAGGCCTCCTCGGACAGATTTACAAGGTAACGCAGCCATGAAAAATGTAAAAGGAAAACAAAAGCGAAGTCTTGCCACGCAAATGGGAGAGGAGAAGCGACCCAAAACTAAATATTCCCGAACTATAAAGGAATTTCGGGTGGTACAGTGTTTGCGAGCTCAAAATGCTTGCCTCGCCGCAGCTCAGGCGAGGCTCACACGCATGTGCTCGAGCACGGAGGAGCGCGGTTCACATGCATGTGCTCGGAGCACGGAGGAGCGCGGTTCACACGCATGTGCTCGGAGCACGGAGGAGCGCGGTTCACACGCATGTGCTCGGAGCACGGAGGAGCGCGGTTCACACGCATGTGCTCGGAGCACGGAGGAGCGCGGTTCACACGCATGTGCTCGACCACGGAGGAGCGCGGTTCACACGCATGTGCTCGGAGCACGGAGGAGCGCGGTTCACACGCATGTGCTCGGAGCACGGAGGAGCGCGGTTCCAACGGCGTGTTCGTGGCAAAAGCAGACCCGGGCACGGGACTATTTCACACAGCGTTTCTCAAAGCTCACGCGTCACGAGCTCTTCACGGCTACAAGCCCTGGGCAATAGAACGGAATTCACTAAGATTAAACCCATTCCACTTAGAAAAGATTTGACTTTTTACTGACATCCTGCCTTGACAGGAAAAAAAAAATGATTTTAAATATATATAATTAAAAGGAAACAAGACTCCAACCTTTACCCAAGAATCTGCTCTTTCTCCCAAAGGCCCGAGCACGCCAGCATCTTCTCTAAGCAGCACCGCTGAGCACCGCAGTGACACCGCCTCGGCAAACCCAGGGCGGCAACACCAACACGACCACTTCCCGGGGCCCCACGGGGTAAACCCATCAGAGCCTTCAGGCACACGCAGTGCGGTCTCTATTCGGGCCCCTCACAGGCCGTGCTGGTTAGCTTCTGTTTCTTGGCTGTGTTCCAAACGGGTGGGTTTGCCAAAGAGGGGGGTTACCAAAGGTGAGAGGTCATTCCATTTGTGTGGCACACGTTGTATCTAGTACCAAACCTCACAATGCTTGGGCGCATCCAGAGACCCAGAAGAAGGTGGCAGTTTTCAAAATAGAACGAGAGGCAGAAGAGCTCTCCGGGTTCTACAGACGCACAAAAAGAAATCATCAAATACAGTGAAACGATGACCAATACCGAAGATGAAAGCTCTTTGCTCTGGCCCCTAACTTATCTCCACGTTTTATGACCATCACCAGCTTGGGGTAAAAACTCAATGTTACTACAGAGGGATGCAGAGGAGAAAGACCGGGGCGTAAACAAAAAGCAAACAGACAAAAGAAGAAGTACAGAATTTAGAAATTGTATCAAAAAACAGAGATCTAGAACAATGTCTACACTAACACTCAAGCTGCAAAATCCTCACAATGACGTAAAACAAAAACAACAATAAGAAACAAAACAAAATGTTAGGCTATTTTCTAAAAACAGTTGTAGCTATTTAAAGTATGGTGCCTGGGTGGCTCAGTGGGTTAAGCCTCTGCCTTCAGCTCGGGTCGTGATCTCAGGGTCCTGGAATCAAGCCCCACATCAGGCTCTCTGCTCAGCAGGGAGCCTGCTTCCTCCTCTCTCTGCCTGCCTCTCTGCCTACTTGTGATCTCTGTCTGTCAAATAAATAAATAAAATCTTTTTAAAAAAAATTTAAAGTAATGCTATGGCATGGTTCCGAAGTTTTTCCAAAAAGACCCTTTTTTAAAAATTTATTTATTTATTTATTTATTTATTTAATTGATTTATTTATTTTCAGCATAATAGTATCATTATTTTTTCACCACACCCAGTGCTCCATGCAATCCGTGCCCTCTATAATACCCACCACCTGGTACCCCGACCTCCTACACCCTTGCCCCTTCAAATCCCTCAGATTCTTTTTCAGAGTCCGTAGTCTCTCATGGTTCACCTCCCCTTCCAATTTCCCCCAACTCCCTTCTCCTCTCCATCTCCCCTTGTCCTCCGTGCTATTTGTTATGCTACAAAAATAAGTGGAACAGAGTAGAGAGCCCAGATACGGACCCTCAACTCTATGGTCAATTAATCTTCGACAAAACAGGAAAAAATACACAGTGGAAAAAAGACAGTGTCTTCAATAAATGGTGCTGGGAAAACTGGGCAGCTATATGTAGAAGAATGAAACTCGACCATTCTCTTACACCGTACACAAAGATAAACTCAAAATGGATAAAAGACCTCAACATGAGACAGGAATCCATCAGAATCCTAGAGGAGAACATAGGCAGTAATCTCTTCGATATCAGCCACAGCAACTTCTTTCAAGATATGTCTCCAAAGGCAAAGGAAACAAAAAGACCCTTTTTTAACCCACCTTTCTAGTTCTTTGTTCTTTCTTTTTCTTTCCCTCTGGCATAGTCCAAGTTTCCATACAATTCTCTTACATAAATACTCAAATATGTTGGACTCATGCTGACACAGAATCACGTGGGTCCTTCCACCCAGCACTTCTCAAGACCCTTTTCTTTCCTGACCACTCCTCAGCTCTGCTCCTTCGCCTAAACTACCCAAACTCGTCCCGTTTCTCCTTGCTTTGAATCCGTGGCATCTACAGTCCTTGAGTCAAAAGGTCTCTCCTCAGCCCACATCGGGAAATATCCAGCGTGAAACACAACTTCCTTCATTTATTCATTCACTTACTTCATTACTTCATTACTAAAGAGTGAGTCGCTAACCTTCTGTCTCTGCTGAAGACAGGAGGTGGAGGGTTGATTTCCTTTCCTTGAAAGCAGTCTTTGAGGGTCTCAGTGAATAGAAGCAAGTAAGTGAAATATCCCAGAGAAAGCTTTCTTCCACTGGGCAAGGAAAATTTAATTTATAGCCGCTATAGGGCATTAAATTAATAGGAAAATGACCACATTTCTTAACTTACTCCCAGTTTTCCAAAACTACTATTTTTCTATATTTGGGGGGGGTGGGTGGGGAAGAGACCCTGTATCTCCAAAAAGGCTAGAAATGATAACTCTTCCAGATAATGGTCTAAAGCTCCCAAACACCTGAATCGTGCCACAGTTTAACTGACTCTGCTCTCCTACGGTGGGACAGTGATTTGGAACAGACGCCGTACATCAAATCACTGACTCACTTCAGAGGGCTGGAAAAACATATGGCCCCATACACCCTAAGCCCCATCTTTCACTCTATAAATTTTCAGTCTCTACTACAAACTGTTTTCTCTTTCTACTGGTCATTTATCAAAGGAAAATAAATGAAAGAAGGCAGTACCAAGAAATGTTCCAAACAAGCATTTCAAGAAAACAATAAAACATCCCACTTTCAAATGCATTAATATCTAACCTACCACCCATTTCCTTTACCACCTGCCCCCAAATTACCAAAAAGGACATCCATACAGCCCTCATTCATCAAATATGTCCATGCTTTTGCTGAGTATTATTTTCAAACAAGTAAATGTTTATTATAGAGTGAAATGGGTCCAACTAACCTTCTTCCTCAACTTCAGATAAACACAAGTAGACGTAGATGTTAGTCTCGGGCTGACCACGATGTGGGTAGCCAAGAGACAGGACACCTGGTTCCAGTGATGCTTTCTAGTTGATGAGGCCAACCAAGCAGATGGTAGCTCTCACTTAAGATTTAGTAAATGAGCCACACGCTCTCCAAATGTCTGCTTATCCTCGCAGAGAACATCTGCTCCCATCTCTTCGGCCAGCATACTTCCATTGTTAGAAAGGACCTCTCTACTGGGTAGTGTGGTAAATCGTAAGATTTCTCTCTTCCCATGAGGGTATGATTACAGCTGGGAGTAAGATCCTTGACACAAGCCGGATCGATCAAAATTTTTCCAAGAACTTTGACTGGAAACTTACCCCCCAAAAGGGGTGCTCTCTGTGAGCACAAACTATCCGAACTATTAAACCAACATGGCCACCACAGAGACGCTGCCAGAGAATGAAGCTAACCCAGGCTAATGCACAGCCAAGAGAGATGCCCTACGATCATGGCAGGTGCAGCTGCTCCACAAGCCAAACCCCGAGACTTCCAAGTCAAGGGAGCAATAAATGACAGGCTTTGCTTATGCTGGTTTGAGCTGAGTTTCCATCACTCACACTGAGTGTCCTAAATAATGTAATTTTCATTAACCTTCTCCCGCTTTGCTTCTATCTTTGCAGAAGACCCTTGTCTATACAGTTCTTGCCACTTATGGTTTGATCCCACTCCTGCCACCTTGTCCCTTCTGTCCCTACATTTTCCTAACTTCCGTCCTCTCTCTCTCCTTGGGTTCCATATTCTCTCCTTAATAAGCTTTCTCCCTCCTTTTGAAATAAAATGGGTTTTTCCCACTTAAGAGACTCTAATCCCAGAAAAGCACATTTTAAGAAAGAGTTTTAATCACAGAGTTTCAACAGAAGATGCTGCCTTTCACTTAATGTTACCCCATAAATGTGTCTACATGGCTAGATCTTCTTCACGTCTAGGATTTTAATGGCTATTTAATGCCCCATGTCAACTTCATCTATGACGATTTACTTAACCCCTCTTCTACCACAGACATATAGTTATCTTCTTAATTTATAGTGCAAATAATGCTGGAAAGAACACTTCTTTAACTATAATCTTTCTTTCTTCTAAATTAATTCCTTAGTGCAAATTCCCAGAAGTCTCATCAAAACTGGACTTTTCTCATAGGCATAAGGTGATATCTCATTATTGGTTTAGTTTTCACATGTTTTTTATTATTATTATTATTTTTAATAAACATATAACGTATTTTTATCCCCAGGGGTACAGGCCTGTGAATCACCAGGTTTACACATTTCACAGCACTCACCATAGCACATACCCTCCCCAATGTCCATAACCCCAGCCCTCTCCCATCTCCCCTCCCCCCAGCAACCCTCAGTCTGTTTTTTGAGATTGAGTCTTTTAGGGTTTGTCTCCCTCCCGATCCCATCTTCTTTCATTTTTTTCTTTTCCTACCCCTCAAACTCCCCCCACATTGCATCTCCACTTCCTAATATCAGGGAGATCATATGACAGTTGTCTTTCTCCGCTTGACTTATTTCGCTAAGCATAATACCCTCTAGTTCCATCCACATCATCGCAAATGGCAAGGTTTCATTTCTTTTGATGGCTGCATAGTACTCCATTGTGTGAGTGTGTGTGTGAGTGTGTGTGTGTGTGTATATCACATCTTGTTTATCCATTCATCTGTTGATGGACATCTAGGTTCTTTCCATAGTTTGGCTATTGTGGACATTGCTGCTATAAACATTCAGGCGCACATGCCCCTTCGGAGCACCATGTTTGTGTCTTTAGGGTAAATACCCAGTAGTGCAATCACTGGGTCATAGGGTAGCTCTATTTTCAGTTTTTTGAGGAACCTCCACACTGTTTTCCACAGTGACTACACCAGCTTGCATTCCCACCAACAGTATAGGAGGGTTCCCCTTTCTCCACATCCTCGCCAACATCTGTCATTTCTTGACTTGTTAATTTTAGCCATTCTGACTGGTGTGAGGTGTTTCACACAGCTCTTACCAATGATTCTACTTAATATATTTGTTTGCTACTTGTATTTTCTCTTATGTGAACTCTCTATTTCTAGTTCAATTCCTAGAGTCTGGTAGCATTATTAAATATTCACATGAATTCTTTATAAGTACTAAGTAATTCTTTATAATACTATTTCTTTGAAAGCCTGTATTCTATTGGGCTTTTTTTTTTTAATTTTACATTATTAGATATTTTAAAAATCTTATCAGAATTTGTCATGACTGCCTTCTATTACATTTGGTAATGCATGTTAAATGTGTACACAAATATGTTTTTTAATAATGTGCATCATGTGGCCCAAAAATTATATTTCTAATGATTTTACCTCAGAAAATAACTAAAATTTACCCTGAGGAAATAATTTATCCTCAGGAAATATCTGAAAATTGTGCTGAAAAGTGTAAAAGAATGGTCACCACAGTGTTGCTTCCAATACCAAAACACTGGACCGTGAACTCCAATCGAGAGGGGTCACTACAATGACTTATCGTTTATCCTTGATGGATTTGTCATGTAGGTCAGTTGTGTATTGACACAGAAAAGTATTCATCATATGGCATTAGATTAAAAAAGAAAAAACAAACAGTGACCAAACAATGCACATATTGCAATGTCTGTTTTTGTTGAACACACACACTTACAGAAGTTCCGCAATAAGTTCATCTAATATTGAGTAGTAACTATCCTTGTTTGTGGAATTGCTTGGACTAATGGAGATTTTCCCTCTTTTTTTTTAACGTTTCAGCATTTTTTTTTAAGATTTTATTTATTTATTTGACCGACAGAGATCACAAGCAGGCAGAGAAGCAGGCAGAGAGAGAGAGAGGAGGAAGCAGGCTCCCCGCTGAGCAGAGAGCCTGATCTGGGGCTCGATCCCAGGACCCTGAGATCATGACCCGAGCCAAAGGCAGAGGCTTAACCCACTGAGCCACCCAGGCACCCCGCATTTTATTTACTTTTTAAGACAAAGTTTCTAACATTGCAATAGCTCTTTTCCACAGGCTCTGCGTATAATAGGTTAGTACAAGGCACTGAAGGTTTGGGGTTTTTTATGATAGTGATGGGTTCAGTTAATCTTAAATCTTACACAAGTAAATCTAAAATAATTACAAAATATTTCCTTGGCCAGGGGTGCCCAGGTGGCTCAGTGGGTTAAGCATCTGACTCAGTTTTGGCTCAAGTCATGATCTCAGAGTTCGGAGACCGGGCTCCACATTCTGTGGGGAACCTGCTTGAGATGCTCTCCCTCCCTTAGCCCCTCCCCACATGCACGCACACTCTTGCTTTCTCTCTCTCTCAAATAAATAAATAAATCTTTAAAAAATATTTTTCCTTGGCCTTTTGTGATTTGAGACCTGTTTTTTAAGATACACCTACTAAAATGATTTCTGAGACACTTCAGCACAAAGTAGGAAGCATTAAAATATCTCTTTATATCTGTTTATTTTAATAGATCATAAGTGCAGTTGTTTTCTCCTCTGTAATGCTAAAGCACTAGTGTCTAAAATATTTCATTAACTTCAACAGAAATACATGTACCAGGGGAGCCGAGTTACCCTTCTTTTGGGGAAAACATTTGTATGATTCCATAAAGAAACTTAACACAGGGCAGAACCACTCAGTCCAGGAAGAGAGTACATAACTAAGGATAATCATTTATTTATTCATTCATTCAATGCCTGGCAATGTCCTCTACGGAGATATAAAAATGAGGACAGTATCATCTATGTCCTCAGTGGAAGACAGATGTCCCGATAACAGAGTACAGTCCGCTGACATAAGGCGGTACAGGCACAATCCCATCAACTTCAGTGGGAAGTCGTACACAAAGCCTCTCCCAGGGTGTTGTCAGTGCCTTTTCCTTTCCTTTTGTAGTCTATGTTTGTCTGGTTTCTTTTCTTTGAGAACAGATTTATAGTACTTGTAATATAATAAGTAGGTGATATGGCCATTTTCCCCTTAGAAAAATCAAAAAAGAAAGCTATCACTCTGAAGAGTTGGAACGATAGTCCAGGCTTTGTACTTTGGTTTTCAAAAAACACTATTAACAAAAAAAAAAACACAATACTGACCCTTTCCAATGGTTGTCCTTCTACCTCTATAATTTATTTCTAGTACTAAAAAAATAGAATTCTTAGTTCTTTTATGATGTTCAGTTATCCACTGTATAGTACATCATCGTTAGTTTTTGATGTAGTGTTCAATGATTCATTAGTTACATGTAACACCCGGAGCTCATCACCACACGCTGGAATTCTTAGTTTTAAATACACAATCTCCCTTGCTGCGTAACTGTCCTTGACCGTAATAAGTTTGCATAAAACCACCTCGCAGGAATACGCGTGTTGAACTAACAGTATTTCTTCTATCATGCTTTATATTTATCTCTGTGTTACTATTGAGGTTTTTCCTCCAAGTCATCAGTGAAACAATGTAAGAAATATAAAAAGACTTTTTCCTCTTCAACATCCTAATTCATTCCACTAAAGTGGTAACCAAAGTAGTCATTAACATGAGTTTTTCTCCTTTTCCTATGCTCTTGAGTTACCTTATTCCCACCAAATCTTCCTCTCTTCTCCTCCTAAATCCTCAAACTATTAAGAATCTTTTCTAGTTCATGTTTTTTCAAGAGGTCCTTCTGTTCCTTAAAGTATCTCACCATACTTGATCTCTCTTCTAAAACACATTTTTTAAAAACCATTTTATTTTTATTATTGAAGTGTAGTTGATAGACGTTACATTAAAAAACACATTTTAATTATAGAAATTGATCAATCTGATAACATTCTAAAGGCAAACAAAAAGATAAGTTTCTGTTGTCCAGCATGGGAGAAAACCTATACTCTTGAAAATCTGGGGTAGGATATATAAAATAACAAGGTTTCCATTAAAAAAAAATTAATTACAAAAAATGCACTTTATCCTAATACTATCTGGAAAGTAATTTAATCTTTGCAAATTATAAAGAAGAAATGAGAAAGCCAATTAGATTAAAGGGGAAGGAAAACAATCACACCACCACCTCGGGGGGCATCATCATGAACACTGATATTAAAGGGATTAATGCCTATTAATAGGGAGTTCGACTTGACATATCGCCAGATAAAGCCATTTTGCTGAACTAATGAGGAACCTAACAGTACTAACAGCACTGACTCATTGTCGGAATATGGTGCAGACAGATCTTTCTTTGTCAGCAATGATGATCAGTTACGTGAAGTCCCTCGTCCTCTCCAAAGCCCTACAGAGCAGCACGAGGACCCTGGTGAGAATGAGAAGAGGGAGGAACACACAGGAAGGTGCCGTGATATCTCACTTCCAACAACACCTAATCAGTTTGTAGTGACAAGAGTTAAAATCTGAGAACAAATGATTTCCTTTTCAAAGGGTCCCGACTGCCTACAGAATGGAACTCGAACGCCTTCTTCCTCACCCTCTGTGATCCAGAGTTGAAAAGTCCTTTCTCTGTTTCATCCCTTCACTTCCCACACGTCAGTCAAACTGGACTCCCTGTGCCCTCGGGCTCTTCCTCATACGGACCCTCTACCCTAAGAGCTTTTCCCTCATCTCTTCCTGTTCTAAACTGACCCCCATTGGAAGGCTAAGATCAAAAGTGGTTTCCACCAGGAATAACAATATTCTCAACAGCTAGCAAGTGCTTTCTACTTACTATGTCCCAGCTACGTCCACCTACTATCTCTTTTACCTTTGCAGCAGCTCTACTTACATGAACGAAACTATTATCCCCGTTTAACCGCTGAGGCCAGTAGCTTATGGAAGGTCGAACAGGCCTGATGAGCTCAGACTGAAACTCCGAACTCCGAATCCGGAGCTCCTCCCTCAACCACCGGGCTGGGCTCCTTCACGGACCCCTGCCCAAAGTGCTGCGAATTGAGTTCGCTCTTTGACGGTAGGTATGGGAGAGAATGATCATAGCTACACTCCCTGAAAGTCCTATTTGTTCTGGTTTAAACAATTCAAGAATGTCTAGGCTCAGGTAACAAGCCCCCAGGAAGGTCAGTTCCTGTGCTGGTTACATCAGCAGATCAATAGCCCAACGCCTGAAGGAACCAAACTTCCTACCCTCGTCCTCCACCAACCTGTGCGTGTCGGCTGGGTTGACGAGTGGCGGCCGCACCTCCGGGCTCTGCACCGTCACCTGCCAAGTGCCAAAGACTAGTTTTAAAATCTCCCACTACTGGAGGATTCTTTCTCCTGAGGCTTCCTTCTTGTGAAGGGATTGCAACATACAACTCTAGTGCTTTCTTATCCTTGGGAAGGTGGCATGATTTCTCTAACTGGTAATTTTTTTAAAAGATTTTATTTATTTTAGAGAGAGAGAGAGAGAGAAAACGAGAGGGAGCTCGATGTGGGACTCGATCCCAGGACTCCAGGATCACGACTTAAGCCGAAGGCAGTTGCTTAACCTACAGAGCCACCCAGGCTCCCCTCTAACCGGTCCATTTAAAAGAGTAAGCGTGCGTGCTTAACTTGGTTTTGGCTCTCTTCTTCTTCTAGGGAGCCAACCTTTCAGCCAAAAGCATATACGTTTTCCTCTGTTTCTCCCAACAGTCATTCTTACCTGAGCAGCCTTCCTACGTGGGAAAGCTGCTTCAATAAAATCTGCCTGTGAAGGCGTAAGCCTGCTGGAATCCGGGGGTTCAGAATCCGTGAGCCCATTTGGTCCAGAAAAATCAAAGTCACATCCGCCACCTCAGCCTCACTGATTAAACAATAAAAAGGTGATGTTTTTATGTCTATATTTATTATTTGTTCATTTCTCAACTAGTTGAGAACTTGAGGGGAGAGAGGAGCTCTCTGTGAGGTTCTTTCAAGCACCAGAAGCTTAGCAGACTTCCATGCAGATCTCGTTGGCTACAATTAGGCCATGAACTCACTCCAAAACCAATCCTGGCCGGGGACTGTATATTTCCTAAGTCGCTTACACCCAGGATTTACACTAGTCTTGTGGGGACGGGGTGGCGACTGGGAAAAAATTGGGATTTTTGTCAATAGGGAAAAAGAGAAAAGGGGCTAGGAAGCCAGCAACCTAGCATCCGCTACTACATGACCTGGGGGCAGAACGTGTGTCTTCCAGCCATGGAAAGATCTGGAACCCAGTGGGATCACTCCTAGTACATCTACCGATGCAGTTAAGAGAGGAAGAGTTTCTTCCTGCCACTAATTTCAGGTTAGGGATCCTTCTGTTTCTGTTCCCTCATCTCTTAGACCGACTTCCTTCTGGATGACAGGGAAATTCAGTATAGTCAGAGAACCAAAGAGTAAGTACCTATTTCTGTTAATAATTTTCTCTTGCTTGCGCTTACAGAGTCATTTCAGGAAAGTGAGGTATAAGGAACTACAGAATCTGCTCTCAGGGTAGACACCCTCCTCTCCCAACCCCTCCCCCACCATTCAATTTCCCTTTGGAAGAAAGGAATGACATAAATTTAATAAATAACTAATCTTGGGAGCTGTCAGGAAAGAACTCACAGGTCATGGCCCCAACTCAAGGGTCTCCTGGGCATAACAATGGACTTTCTTACTGTGAAAGCTTTTCCCTTTCCTCCTCCCTTTCATTTAGTTTATAAACTCTGGGAGCCTAAGAAATCATTGCTAAAAAAGAACTTTGCTGGCATACCAGAGGCGGTGCACTTATTTTACATAAAACTGCTCAGATTTTTACAAAATTATCTTGTGCCGCTTTTCTATTTAAGTGTCCCTTCCTCTCCCAGAAGCAAAATGCCATCCATATGAAATTTTTAAAGCCAACTTTTCTTTAGACATTTGCCATTCAAATACCAAAAAAATAAGCTGGCTTAACTCATGATTGTCATTTGATATTTATATGTATTCTTTTTCCTTAGTAAGCAGAGGGTTTTAAAAAGTAAGTAAACGATGACAAGATAATACCATAAGGTGTCACAAATGAGTGACAGCCCTTTCCTAGGAGACATGTACATGTGCACACATAAATGTTCTGTATTAAATAAACATGTATACGTATATATTTCGTAGTTATAAACAAATGGAGAAAGAAAATCAAAATGAGGTATTAGGTTATAAGGTAATTTAGAGCAAAAATGATAAAAACTTAAAAAAAAAAAGTGCGGCAAGTGTGCGCTCTGTCCAGAAAATTGAGATATATGATCACATCTAGCATAGTTTGAACAAATTAATATGGCTTCTAAGCTCAGCTGCATCTTCTATATTCAAAACAAAGCTTAAGAAATGTGTTTGTTAATTTAAAACATCTGTTCCTACCACAAGAATGTGAATAAGACTGAAAATGCATATGGATTATTCATCAATAAAAGTACAAAGCCTCTTATATTATTCCTCTCACACAATATTTTAGGAAGATAGAAATTCCCAGATAGGAAACTAGCATATCTGATTACAATGGACAGTTTATAAAAACCCATCAAGGCAAAAGAATCATCTGAGACACTGAGAGTCCAAGGCTCACCACCTAGCACCCAAGGGTTCAAAATCTCTCCTTTTCCTAAAGAAATGTATAGGGAGAAAGCCCTCACTTGGGCCCTGGGGTCAGGAGGTTTTCTCACCCTAACAGCCTCCTTAAACAGAAATGCACAGCTCCCACCTTCAATCCATACAAGTAAGACCCCAAACTGGAAGTCATCCAGACAGAGCCAACACTTATTTCTGGTGCTGACTGCCCTGTCTTGACTTGAATATCTCTAGTTAAAGGAAATTCATTGCTGCTCCCAGCACAGTGATGATGTGCTACCACTTTTCTGCAAAAAACATCAAGTTTTTTATCCCAGAAGAAGTACATTTTAATAAGACTAGCTTTCCTACTTAAAAACCTATTATTTAGTATTTAAAAATAAATGAAGATGGACCAGAGGCACTTAAAAATGTTGAATTCTTGTGGTTTGTCTTGTTAAGCTATAATAAAAAACAACAGTATCCTACAATACCCAATAGTACTCTTAAGGGAAATTAAGGAATGGCTGCTTTTATTGCTTCCCTTCTGAGTGGATCCACCAGAGGCCAAGCATTCCCCCGATGGCTACAAAGTGCAGAATGTTTAATAGTAGCCACTGGCCAAGAGTCACTACACGTTTAGGGGGACTTTGAGCACTTAATAGGAGAAGCTTCCAAATTTTCTTCCTTTCTCTTCTCCACAAAGTCTCTTGAGCATGTTGGTAAATACCAGCCCAAGTGAAAGTCTGAGGCACGTTCATGTCTGTAGGGCTCTGTGTCTTGCATTACAGTCACAAAGAAAAGAAAGTGACGTTAGAGCACACCAGCATTAAAGAGCGACTAGCAGTGAAGAGCTTGAATTGTCTTCCTTTATCCTTCGTAGCCTTAATAAACAAGGCCTACAGATCAGACCCAAAGTTCTTGATGTTTCTCTGCCCTAGTGTAAACAGCGGGTAACGCTCCTAGTGTATCCAACTTTGACAAAACTCCAAAAATATTTCGTGAAAATTTTACTGGACACAAGTCAAAAACCTCAATGAGATACTATCTCATATCTGTGAAGACAGCTATTATCAAAAAGACAAGATAACAAGTGTTGACAAGAATGTGGGAAAAAGGGACCCCTTGTGGCACCGTTGGTGAGAATATAAATTGATACAATCAGTATGGAGCTTCCTCAAAAAATTTAAAATAGAACTACCTTATGAATAATAATAACTTTAATAAAAAGAACTACCTGATGATCCCGCAATCCTGTTTCTACATATATAGCCAAGGAAATGAAATCAGGATCTTGAAGAGATATCTTTACTCCTATGTTCATTTCAGCATCGTTCATAACAGCCAACATATAAAACAACCTACACAGCCATCAACCGGTGAACCAATAAAGAAAAGGTGGCGTGTATATCCCAAAAAACACTATTTCGCCTTAAGTCGGTAGGAAATCCTGCCATTTGCAACACCCTGGGTGGGTCTGGAGAACATTACGCTGAGCGAAGTGAGTCAGATGCAGAAAGACAAGTACCGCACAACCTCATTTATATACTGAATCCAAACTAGTCACACTCAGAGAGCAGAGGGCAGAAAGGTAGCACCAAGGGGCTGGGGCAATTGTGCAAGTTAAGCAAAAAGAACAAATTCTGGAGATCTAATGTTTACAACAATATGACTATAGCGGATAATACTGTATTGCATATTTGAAGTTTGCCAGAAGGATAGATACATAGATATATGTCTTTCTATATATATCTATATATTTTTTCGCTTCAAGTTTTTATTTAAACTCCAATTAGTGAACCTATTGTGTAATACTGGCTTCAGGTATAGAATTTAGTGATTCATCACTTACATATCACACCCAGTGCTCATGCTAGGAAGGTAGTAGATAGTACGTGTTCTTGCCACCACCAAGAAAGAAAGAAAATGGTAACTAAGTGAGGTGATAGGTAAGTTAATAGTGTGATTGTGGTGATTTTTTTCACAATATATACATATATCCTATCATTAAATAGTACATCTGAAATACATACATTTTTCATTTGTCAATTATATTTCAACAAAGCTGAAAAGCTTCTGCACAGCAAAGGAAACAGTCAAAAAAACAAAAAGCAACCCACGGAATGGGAGAAGGTATTTGCAAATGACAGTACAGACAAAAGGTTGATATCCAGGATCTATAATGAACTCCTCAAACTCAACACACACGAAACAGGCAAACATATCAAAAAATGGGCAGAAGATATGAACAGACACTTCTCCAATCAAGACATACAAATGGCTATCAGACACATGAAAAAATGTGCATCATCACTAGCCCTCAGGGAGATTCAAATTAAAACCACATTGAGATATCACCTTACACCAGTTAGAATGGCCAAAATTAACAAAACAGGAAACAACATGTGTTGGAGGGGATGTGGAGAAAGGGGAACCCTCTTACACTGTTGGTGGGAATGCAAGTTGGTGCAGCCTCTTTGGAGAACAGTATGGAGATTCCTCAAGAAATTAAAAATAGAACTTCCCTATGACCCTGCAATTTCACTCCTGGGTATTTACCCCAAAGATACAGATGTTGTGAAAAGAAGGGCCATCTGTACCCCAATGTTCATAGCAGCAATGGCCACAGTCGCCAAACTATGGAAAGAACCAAGATGCCCTTCAACGGACGAATGGATAAGGAAGATGTGGTCCATATACACTATGGAGTATTATGCCTCCATCAGAAAGGATGAATACCCAACTTCTGTACCAACATGGACGGGACTGGAAGAGATGATGCTGAGTGAAATAAGTCAAGCAGAGAGAGTCAATTATCATATGGCTTCACTTATTTGTGGAGCATAACAAATAGCATGAAAACAGATTTTTAATGGAATACGTAAGACAGATGGCAAGCAAGGGCTCAGCTGTAACTCCCCTTTCCTTTCAAGAAAGCATATCCAGCAAAACGAGGAAAGTAGTATTGTCACTAAGATGACCTTAAAACTGTTCAAATTAAATAAACAAAGAACAACCTCCATCACTGTAACAAATTCCTTGTGACATTCTTCACAACTGCTAACAACACTCTAGGGAAGCTTCACCTGGAGTGAGACGGACGCACAAGACTGTAATTCAAACTTACGTACTACAGGATATTGAGAATTTGAAAGCCCTAGAGCTGCATGGTAGAATACAGTAGTCACAAGCCATATGAGGCTATTTATATTTTTATTTTTTTAATTAATTTGCATTAAGAAAAAATTTAAGTTTAGTCCCCCAGTGCCACCAGCCACACTTGAAGTACTCCTTAACCACATGTGGTTCATGGCTGCCATATTGGATAGTGTATCTGCGGAACATTTCCCGCAGCACAGAAACTTCCACTGGACGGCACTCAGCTAAGGAATGTCGGAGAGGACCTCACGCTCTCGTTTTTAAATTTAGAAACTGAAAGCTCATTTCATTCAAGTCACTTACCCCATGCCACATAGCTAGTAATTACAGAGCCAGGACACAACCAAGACAACTAGACTCTATCACTCAGTCGTTTCCACTCTGACATTTTTTGTCACCTAGATGATATGAGTGCTAGTTTCTTGCCAACTGCAGGTCTGGGTTCTTTCGCAAGCACGCTCTCAGTTAATCCCCCCATCAACCCTATGAGAATTATAATCCTCATTATATAGAAGATGAAATTAGACTCAGCTATATAAAATATAATACTTGAGGCCACACAGCAGGTATGTGGCAGTATCAGGATTCAAACTCCAAAGCCTAGATCTTTCTACCGTGCCATATGATATAGTAGTGAAGCAAACACTCCACATTTTTAATGATCCCTGAATTTATTTTCTTTCTTTCAAATGTGTTAAAATTTAGGGTCTCATAATTTACTTTGTCAGCATTTGTGAGCAAAAGCATTCTAAGTTGGAAAATGTCAACACTTAACATTTTTGATCTGCGGAAGAGGAATAGCTTTGTGCAACTCTTCCAATCACAAACGTTTATGGCAACGGTAACAGCAGTTAACCTTCACCGCATGTTGTAGGTCACAAGCACAGAGCTAAGTGCTTCATGTGATCTCCTCTCGCTTTTATGACCACCTTGGGAAGTAAATAGTTCATCTCCATTCTACAGATGTAAAAACTGAGGTTAAGAGTCCAGCGATCTACCTCTAGGGAAAAACCTAATAAAGGAGAATTATTTACTTGTGGTGACACCAAAAGAAAGTTAAATTATTTTTATTCAATATAGTGAAAATATTGAAATGAAAAATTTATTTTTCTCCTCACACTCAAGGCCCCTGTCACAGTCAGACGTGTGAACTAGGTTGTTTCCTCCTTACAGACTCTTGATTTGACATGGTCATGCTCTTTCACCAGGGCTGACTTTAGAGAAAGTCCTGAGAGTGCAGAGGTATAAGGGTACTGTGGGCTAAGAAACAGAACCCAAACTAGATTTTTCAGTGTCTCTCAAGCTATAGGACCCTCCTGGGTATTCTGACTCCCTTCTGTTAATTTTTGGCCTGAGGAATGGGAAAAAAAGAGGAAAGTAAGAAAGAGAGTGTTAAAGAGAAGAGAGAGACCGCGGAATCAGGACAAAACTGAGAGATGGCTACACAGGGCTTCGGAGACCAAATCACAAGTCCACACAGCTGTCAAAGCTGGGACACAACACTTTGTTGGGTGTGTGCATGTGCATGTGTGTGTGCGTGTGCGTGCGTGTGTGCAAAATACAGCATATACAGATTTTTAAGATGGAACGACCGCCTCCAAATATTTCCTGGATCATGCGATAGATCTAGTACACACCAGGGTAGGAGAGCCTTAGCTACACGGGCAGGGGTCAGCTAGGGACAGCTGGCTTTGCAGGAGGTCAGGACCGAGACTGGCAGAGACAGCTGCATGGCAGGTGCGGCACGGAGGGGGCAGGCGTGTAGAGGTGACGGTGAAATAGGCCAGTTGTGCTCAGAGACAACAGGCAGACCGGCTCGGCTGAGAGAACCGGGTTTGAACGCTCTCCCCTCTCGCACTGACCACCTGTATCATTTCTGGACAAGTGACAAGAGCCTCAGTTTCCTTATCTGTAAAGACAACACCTACTTCCTGGGACTGTCGACACAGTAGGTGCTTAATAATGGCTCCCTTCCTCTTGTTGTTCTTCTTGGTTGGTAAAGAGATTTTGTGGTGGTGGAAAAGCCCATGGCAGGCCTGGCACCTGGGTGTCCCCCCAACATTATCTGCTTTGCTCTACAAAAACCCCTCAGGAGAAGTTTTATTTACCCCCCTCTCACACAGGACGTCTAAGTTCATGGAACTGGCTCTAGGTCACAAAGCCGGTCGGCAGCGGAGGAGGAAGGATCCAAACGCGGTCTGCCGGTGGCAAGCATCACGAATGTTCCACCGCACCTGACAGCCACCGCTTCCCCCCCCCCTCCCCGCCGGCAGCAAGGGATGAGACCGGAGAAGCATCACGGGGAGAATCCTCACAAGACGGGCTGAGAGTGAGGGGCAAGCTGCCGGGACCCAGATCCACGTCCTCATAAGCTACATCGATTTTATGGAATTCTTCCGGGTGAAGTGGGTCCCAAACGGACCCACTCTCTGCTTCTGCTCACTCGCCTGAGAAATGGATTAAATTCAAGAACTTCGCATCCCTTGCCCCAGCTTTCTCACCTAGGATCCGGAGAATTTGGACTACGTGAACCCAGAAGTCACTTCCAGCTCTGAACTGTGTGTGGGTAGAATTTGGGATCAGAACAGGGACATCCCACCACCACCCTCAGAGCCAAGCCCCCACCCCGCCCCCCATGAAGCCTCTTACCCCACAGAAACCCTCTCACCTAAAGGGTTGTGTCATCAGAAAATTCCAGAATAGTGTCTAAATGTTCTTAAATTCTCTATTTTAATTCAAAATACAAAAACATACATTCATTCAATTTCATTCGATGCCCTTCTCCAAGACCAGATCAGATGCAGAGAGAACAGCAATTAATGACACACACAATTAATTACGTCCACAATGCATCATCTACGATTTCAGTTTGAAAACCCTTAAAATGGGAAAAAAACGATTGCAAATAAATCCAATTGCAGAATCTCCCTGGATGTCTGTGTTTTCCCCAATCTTTTATAGTTGTTTCCCTTACACTTAATTTGACAGCAAATTTTTAGTGACTCACCTCTGCGGAGTCTTTTTAAAGTATTCGCCATAGTTTCCTTAGAAACAAGAACATTACTTCTTTTCACATTCACATTTCGGCAGTTTAATTAAACTATAAGTCAGATTTTGTCGTCCCTCTGCAGCAGCTCCTCCAGGGGCGAAACACCTTCCGGAGAGGACAAGCTCAAGTGCAGACAGGGCTCCTGCCCACCTCTCTGACCTCGTCCTGCCCGGGATCTTGACCGCAGCCGCTGACTGACCTCCGGGAACCTCTTCAAATGGCCAGGCAAGCTCCGCTTCGGGCTTTACCGTGGCTCTTCCCTTCTGTGGAATTCTATTTCCCTGGACATCCAGGCTGACTAGCACGGAGAATGGCCCCTTTTAGGTCTTTGCTCAAATGTCACCTTCTCGGGGAGGCCGACCCTATGGCCCCATTAGCAGGAGCCACTCCCCTCCTCTAGGCGGCGTCCCTATCTCCCCGCCCCCCACCGTTTTCCTCCCTAACGCTCGCCTCACATTCTCTCTATTTTACTCATTAGAATTCACGCTTCATGAGGGCAAGGATTTTGTCTGTTTGTTACTGGTGCATTCCCAGTGCCTAGAATTCCACAGCTGTTACTCAATAAGCTTTCTTCTTGTAATCAATGTATTGTCTTTCGGACCGAATTGCAGAATTACAATAGTAATTACAATAGTAATTCTGCAATTCAAGGAGGTTTGGGAACACACACGGCTGAGTCTTGGTAAGCAAAGAAGTCAACTGGTGGGCAAGAGGAGTGCCCTGGGGCACTATCGCACAGCCTACAAGCCCCACAAGCCCGGAGCAGCCACAGTCCCCGGAGGAGCCAGGGCAGGAACCGAGGACAGCAAGGTCACCGATTAAGTGCAAACTGACCACACAGTCTCTCCTTGAACCGGACGCCATTGCCCTCTCCGAGCCCTTGATGCTTTCGTGTTCAGACGCACAACAGCGCAGAGCAACATCAAATACGGAAAACAGGCTGGCTGGCCACTGTCCTTCAGATACGGGGGAACAATGGAAGGAACACAGGTTGGCTTGTTCTGGTCGATCCCTTAATGGTGGTTTTACCTTTAGCAAATCCCTTAAAATCTCTCTCATCCTCAGTTCTTCATTAAAAGGGGGAGAGTATAAAATAATACATGGTCTGCTTATTTCCCTCATCTACTGTGTCAGCTAGATGAATAGCTATGAAAATATATTTAAGAATTATGAGGCACTGTATACAGTAAGCCATTCTCCTTGTGTTCACATGGATAGCCTGACTTGACTCTAACATCTACTACAGTTCCCGAAAACTGGTGATGTATTTTATAACACTTTGATTTTTAAATGATTCCGAAAACGTATTAAAGAAGGAACGCAAGGAAAAGTAGGCTTTGAAGGGCACGGAGTGAGAAAGTAAAGGAAAATGCCTTCTCCTGAATCTTTAATGGGAAATTATGAGAGAAAAAAAACATAAATCTCCAGAGCAGGAGCTATAGTACATAAAGTTCAGAATCGAGAATATTACTGTGAACATCTACAATTATCCAGACTGTTGGACAGTTCAGATACTTCTCCTCTATCTGACGGCCACAGGGATGACCCAAGACAACTTGTTAGTATCACACACGTCAGTAGCAGGTTGTGATGTAAATGACCAAACCCTCCCCGACCTTTTCAGTCCTGTTTTTAGTATAGCATTTATAGAACCAAAATAAAAAAGTGGCGAAGAATGACTTGCCACACCATTTGTTAGAGTTGATGGAGTGTAGACCGTCTTTTCAATAAGGCTCTAACACACGGCTATGCACCACAGTACATTATTAATGAAAAGAAACACATGAGACTTGCATCAGCTTTTCCCCCAAGTCATGAGGACATTAAATTCAAAATCAACTCTACCCTACATGGCAAAAGTTCAGAGATAAAATGTTAAGTTGCTTGTTATTTACAAAAACTTAAAGTCGTAATTCAAAGCCACAGTCAGGAATCCTCCACATCGTACTCCGTTCCATGCCTGTACTTTGGGCGGGGCTCAAAGAAAGCAGCAAATGCAACGGGAAGATACACAAAGTTGTGCCCCAGTTCGTATCTGACAGGGGAATGGGATCTCATTTTCTTTCTGATCCAAAGAACACAAAGGACAGCCATGAAATGCAAATTGTGTTGGGTGCTTGAGCTTCTTCTCCAATACCTGAGTATTCAAATGGAACTAATTCACTCTGGAAAAGGTATTAAGTAACTGAGCATGATTGTGCCAAAATGAGGGATAATCCTCAAACTGTGAGGAAAAATAAACACTTTTTTACAATGATAGGGTCACCTCACTCACTCAGCAACCCCAATCCAGCATTTTACATTCGAAAGAAATAAAGCAAATATAGGAAGGATAACCTACCGCCAACAAGGAACCCTGATAGACACAAGCACCTGTAGGGAAAAACAAAACAAGAATTAAAAGGAATGCAAAATAGACCAGCAGGCACTGCCCCAGCAGACTTGGGCTAAAACTCCATCTACATACATCACAGTCTGCAAATTGTGCTTTTTCCAAAATCTGAAAAGCTCAAACATTCTGCCCCTTCGGGAAATAACCCCATACAACACAACAACACTTCTTGGACACGCACGAGGGAAAGCATCATTAAAACTTACTATTTGAATTTTAAAATAAATGTATTTATAATGGCATGCTGTGTGTGCAGTGTGTATTTTTCTATGTGATAAATCAGCAAAGCCTCCCTCATCTAGTTCTGATTTACTTATCCCGGCTTCTCTGCCACTCTTTGTTTACACAAATCCTCCATTCCGACCCAAGAGGCCAACTTGGGATCTGGCGGTCAGACTTTCATATCTCCATCCTTTTGTTCATTTTTTTTTTTTTCCTGCAGGAGACACCCTGGGTCTATTCAAGTTCCTTAAATTTGATCCCATCTCCTTCATGAATTTTCCAGCCCCACAGCTTTATGTCCTTTCCCCTTTGCCTTCATAGCACTCCGTGCCTACATCATCCATTCCTTCTCGGAAACTTCCTTGCAACACTGTTGCTAAGCCTGTGAAACTGTTGTGTCTACCCCACTACCGCATCTACACAGACGCTTGGCAGAGGGACTGCTTCTCCTTCTTTGGCTTCCCTAACTCTTCACCTAGTCGGCAGCCGCTGAGGTATCTGGGTGATTATCTATTTCTCGCCTTTCACACAATATGTTCCTCGTTAGGGATGTTAGATTTAACAGAGAGACGTGCAGACTGTAGTTACTTGGAAAGAACTCTTCTCCTGGGCTCTTGAACTCCAATACCCTTTCACCTTCTTTTCACTCAGTATTTCTTTCTAATAGACTGGTTATGAATTGATACATCTTCACATTTTCCATTCAGTAAGCATCAAATAAAAAACAACAGAAATTTCTTAGAAATGGAAAAGATTAAATGTGAATGGAACTGCCTATATTTTCTGAATCATAAAATGAATCTTTTCAAGTGTTATATCTGAAAACAATGTAAAATTGCAATCTTAATTTTAAAAAACAAATTCATTTTCAACCAATCTTTGAACAGCACAACAGGTATTTTGTGTGGGTTTTTTTTTTTTTTTGGCTTGTTTTGTTTTTACCTAGAAACATGTGGGTAGTGTGCTAGCAGCTACTCTCTCTGAAACTGAACCTACAAAACAGATTGGAATAGCATACACACACCACAGTGGAAACACATCCTGACAACAGGCCACACTTGGTGTCCAAAAAGGGAAGGACACATTTTACTATGGTGCTTCGTGCATTCGTGAAGTCTTAAAAATAATAACTTCTTGGGAAGGGTCCGGTCTGCCTCATCCACCAATAATGGAATCAGGAACAATCTTCAAAGAAATGAGATGACTATTTACACTTGTGATCTGAATCAAAGATCTCTATGAGCAAATTTATTGGAATGACTTTGGTGCCCTTGACATTCAAACAAGAATAACGAGATAAAACCTTGGGAGAAAATTTCTCTTCATTCACACATGTCTCTGAGAAATACTTAGTATTCCAGTCTATGGTATGTCATAAGAGAAATATGTATGTATATATAAATGTATATAATAATCATATATGATACACATGTATATACATAAAATAGTCATATAAAGATCAATTGATATATATTGACAAAATTCCATTTCTACATTGAAGAAATATCCAACTGCCCACATCAAAACCCCTCCCAGGGAGTGGGACAGATGTTATAAACCCACGGGAACGTGATAACAAGGAAGCAACACCGAGTGTGGTACCACCCTGGGCTGGGCCGAGCCTCTGCGAGAGGCTCCAGTCAAAACGGCGTGCAACTGCGGAGAGATCCCATCATTAGCAGAAGGAAAGCACTCAATCTGCGTCGCTCTATGATGTACAATTCCAAAAGAAATAAGCTTTGCCTTCTGAGGGCTTTCCTAAAATGGAACAGCTCTACCGGGAAGGCAGCTGCACGAATGTCTCCACTCACAGGGCTTCCGAAACCTCGCTTCTCCTCCCTCGAGAAAACAGAGCATTCCGGCGTGAGGCCCAGCGCCCTCGGACATCCATCTCCCCCCAGCGCCGGCCGCCGTCCTCCAAAGCAGGCGGGTTTCTCCGGCCGCAGCGCAGGCCCCAGGCCCACTGGCACGCGCAGCTAGGAGGTCATGGCAGGGGGGCTGGGGGCGGCTTCTGGGTCTGCACTAGAGCAGAGGCCTTTTCTCCAAGTGATCCACTCCCACAACGTGGAAACAAAGTTCCTCTCCGCACTCATGGCTTTTTTCTAAAGGCGGACAGCTCTATGAGAGGTCGAGATTGATGCCTTTAATTGCGCTTCCAAGGAAACTCCAGCTCAAGGTGAATTCTGACAGAGGGGGAGGGTCTGGGAAGAGAAAGCGGGCTTCTTCAAGAGAAAATTGGAAAAATAAAAGACAACAGAAGCTAGAAGCCTCTAACCCAAGAACTTCACCAGTTTTAAGGTGCAGAATACAACTGAGATACTGCGTAATTTAAATTCCAGCTCAATGTGAAAAAAAGCGCAGTAAGTTTTGCAGGGGTGAAGGGGTCCCATCCAGCGGGGAGAAGGAAGCCGGGGTCCTCAGCTCTCCCTGCTAGTGGCTGACCACAGTCTCGCGGGCCACACAGGCAAAGGTTACTTCCTATTCATTAAACTAAGTAAGTGTCCAATTTAAAGCCCCTTTTCACATTCTCACATGCTCCTTTAGGAGATACTTGGATGAAATCTCAAGTTTTCAGAGAAAATGTGAACTCTAATTTGCACAAGTTCTCACTTCCAGAAACTCTTCACTACAGAAATCATACCTGGTAAACGGAGTCAATTAGAGAAGTTAAATCCAAGAGCTGCAAAACATCAGCTGGAGTGGGACATGTGGCCAAAGATACAAAGGGATTGGGAGAGCGTGGTATTGCAAAAGTATGACTCATCGTGAACAAACAGCCACAAGTTAGCATTTAAATGTTCACGCTTCATGTTGTGTTCTAATTCAGCATATGGTGTCTACACCATGGAAGAGTTAAAATAGAATCATTTTCTGGATGGACAGGACAGCTCATGTCCGGATTATTGTAAACCAGGATTCAGATCAGTTAACAGAGCCGTTACAATGAAAACGGGCCAAGTGATTCTGAACTACTCTGGGATCCGGCATACAGCCGCGACTTCACCATGTGGTGACCTCCTCCCTTCTCCCGAGCCATGTGGTGGAGGGTACTTAGGACTACTTGTGTCTGAGCGAAATGGAGGGATATTGCCACTTGAGCCCGTAACCGTGAATACAGATGGCTCTGGTGTCACTGAACAATGTATGCAGGATCTAATCCCCAGAGGAGAGCAGAAATGGAAATAGCCTGTGACACTACACTTCTTCATTTTCACTAGCAGGAAGTTACAAAAGCCCAAAGTGCAAGTGTTCAATATTGGGAAACCCACCAAGGACCCGTGTTTACATACCCCTACTTCTACTTTACTGATATTAACAGTTACTGGGTGTGCAGACTTTTTCAGGGCAGGTAGTATGTGGTCCGCCTACCAGACATAACCACACACATAAGCGCTCAATAAAGACTTGTGGAATGGAAGAAGAGAGAGGCTATTTCCCCAGCCAATGTCTTCTCTTTACTCACCTTGGCTTTTCAAGATTAAATCTTACACAGAAGGAACTCTCCAGCCAAGAGTAGAACCAAATATGCTGATCCACCCATAAATAAAACCCACTGTCTATCAAATGATCTTTTCCAACGTATTCTGTTATCGGCATTCATTTCTAGGAAAAGTCTGGAAGACTGTGGGATTGACTAAGCTGCATGAGGACTTACAGGACACAGACTAGAACTCAATTCTCTCAACCTCCAGTTTAATAATCTTTTTCTATATCCAAGCCCCTACCTAGTGTGACTTCACAGGATTTCCACAGATGAACAGGTGAACACAATTCAGAAACTGCTTCTCCAGAAAATGTCATGGCAAAGCTGGTCTGATTTAGAAACCAGTCACATTTGCTAGAAGTTTCCCTGTGCTTCTTGATTTCATTAAGTTGTCAAATCATAGCGGCTTGTCATCTCGGCAGTATAAGACAGTATAAAAGAACACTGCCAATGATTTGCTTGTAAAAATTCATTTTTCTTTTAATAATGGACATAAAACTCAGAACCAGAAAGTTGCAACTGACCACAGATTGGGCAGCAAATGTTGATCTTTTTTCCCTGTGCTGGATGATTAGCAAAAGCACCTTACAGCTATCCCCTCGCCAGCCGACTTCGACATTTGGCAAACGACAGAACCACAGGCCAGAGAAGTTAGGTGGTTCATTCAAGGTCATACGGCAGTTTGTCATCGAGGCCAGAGTAAGCTTAATTCAGAAGACTGATTAGGCAGTGCTCCTTCACATGACGAGTATTTTCTTAGCGCCTAGTGTGTCCTCACAGGTGACGTGGAGATGTAAGAATAATTAGGAGCCATCCTGTACCCTCAGTGAGCACACAGCTACCTGAGGAAGACGGAAACTGCACCTTTATCGATGTAATTGTAGAATTCTTCACTGGTGTTCTAGAAGCATGTATGAGATGCTCTCTGAGCACTAAGAAGAAAACACAAATTCTGCCCTGGCTCGGTGAGCGAAAGTATCAAAGTGTATGTCACACCATGAGAAGCACACATGTAAATGCTTCTTTTCCAATTTTAAAAATCATTGCCAAGACTAATTTAAAAAAAAGCTTGAGGGAATCTGTAAGATCCTTCAGCTTTCCAGCCTTGACTTCAGTGCCCTTATTTTGAAGAGAAAAAGAAAATCTTGACAGAACCAAATCAAAGTACTCATCAGGTGACAGCGGATTTTTTTTTTTTTTTTTGCTATGGGCCTGATATCACTTACTTAATTAAATTAAGTTAAATTAATTAAATTAAGTGAGATAATTGTATGTAAAGTGCTTGGCATAGTAGGAGCCAAATAACATGTGCTCATAAATGTTCGCACTCACTCACTCATTACTAGACAAGGACCATTCCAAGCTAGATGGAAATTCTCAGACATCTATCGGTTCAATTTGTGAAATGATTCTAGAATGCCCTGAAGGTGGGATGAAACCATAAGAAGCAAAGTTTCCAAAGAATCTTTGGAGGAATAGCGCCCCTGGTGTCCTGCCCTCCTCCCCTACCAAAAGAATGTGCAAGTTCTTTAACTTTGCCCATTGTACCAACCAGTCTTCCAAAGAGCGAACCCTGCAGGCTCTTACTAATAATGGCTTCTGTGATTTCAAGAGATTTGGTTCTGAAAAACTCCATCATTCAGTTGCCCCCTGCTGAGCTCTCTGGGAGAGAAAGCACGTTTTCTGCGTTGCTGGGATGATTCTAAATAAGAAACTGCCACCACCAAGCGAAAACATGTTTCTAAGTCTCAAAATCAGAGTCAGGTGGCCTGAGTTAACTCTCGCATCTGCTGTATCATTATAATTAAGCCCTGTAAGTTTTATTGTTTCCAGTATGCGCGCGCGCGCACACATACAATACAGACAGACTTCCACAGGGCAGGACCCCTTTGGAGAAGGCTGCACAGGCCCCGGACGTGCTTCTGGGGAACGAACCTGACCCACCTCCCGGGAGAGGGCGGGCAGGCGGAACCTTTACCCCGTCAATCCCTGCACTCGGCGCGGACTTCGAGGCCAGGCCGCTTTCTCCAGGGAAACTAGCGCGGAAAAGGCAGCTGCTCTGAAGGCTGGAGGTCGACCCAAGGCAGGGCTTTGTCCTCTGCCTGGCCTCCCGCCGCCCCCAGCCCCGCGCCCCTGCTCTGCACCTTCAAGCCGCCCCCACCCCGCCGCAGGGAGAAGGCGCCGCGCCCCTCCCCGCCCCGCCCTGCCCTGCCGCGCCGCGGCGCTGATTTGCGGCGGAGCAGGTGAACCCCTCGCCCGCAGCTGCATGAATAATGGACCGAGTCGGGAGGGGACGCCGAGGCCCAGCGCGGTGGATTCGGCCTCTTCCCCCCGGCCCGCCGCCTCCCTTCCCCCTCTCCAACACGCGCGGCAGGACTTGGCCGACTCCTCGGCGCAGGTGGAGGCTCCCCGCGCCGCGCTGGCCGGGGCCCGCCCTCCGCTGACCACCGCGCCCCCGCCCCAAACTCTTAGTTCACTCGTTGATTCCTGTGTCTGTGCGAACCCAGACTGCTTTTGCAATCATGGCGACAATTCCCTCCGACTCCTTTCTCTCCCCCAGCTCGGGGTTTTACTCGCAGGCGGGAGCCCTGGAGGAGACCCGGGAGTAGGAGGGCGAAGTAAGAGAAGGAAGCTAAACTCCTATTCATCACTTTCCCCCCGAAGGAAGCAGGCTCGTGCCTGTCGGTCGCGCAGAGGCGCCTCTCCGGGCGTGTGTCTGCGCCCCGAGCGCGCTCAGCCACCCGGTCACACAATCTCTGGACTTCGCAGGACACTGCCTGGGCGAGGAGGAAGGGAGCGTGGCGAGGGTTTTGAGGCGCCGGATTTTACGTCCCCCAGGAGCGGGGTCTTTTCACCCAGGTAAGAGCCACCGTTCGCTCCTCGCCGACGCTTCACGTAGTTGCTTCCGTTGGGAGCAGCGGGAAGTGGGGAGAGAGAATCCAACCTCGGGGCCGCCGCGACTGACCCCCCCACCCGAATGCACTCGGGGCCGGGAGGGGGGCGGGAGGGACCAGCTTGCGACCGGAATGCAGAACAATCGGGAGCCGGAGCCGCCGAAAGAGCCACTCCGAGCTGCACTCCCTCCCAGCCACCCCCGACCCCGACCCCAACCCCCCAAAACTTCCACCCGACCCACAGTGCCGTCAACCCGCTTGGCTTTTTCAACAGCAGGATCAGGATTTCTCTCTCTCTCGCTCTCTCTTACACACACACACACACGGTGGCGGGGCGGGGGCACCGCGCTCTCACCTTCGGAACGAAGAGGCAATGCTGCAAATCCCGCCAGGGCGAGGGCCACCCCGAGCCACACCTCGCAGGCACCCATAGCCGCTTCGCCGCCCGCACTGCCGGGGCGCAGCCTTCAGCATCCGAGGAGCCGCTGTCGCCGGGAACGCGGGCTCCGGCGCGCTCGGAGAGCGGCGGCGCGCGGGCGGCTGCCTCCGGGGAAACGCAGCGCCGGCCGGGCCCGGGGGACACTCTCCGGCAGCTCCGGGGCGCCGGGCCGGGCGGCGGATTCGGTCCACGCGCAGCGGGCGTGCAGGGCGCGCCGCTCCCCGGAGGAGCAGGTCCCCGACGTGGGCTGAGCTCGGGGGGACCGAAGAGGCGGCCGAGCGCGGTCTCCGCGGCGGACTCTCCGGAAAGTTCCCGTCGCCGCCGACCCGACCTCCCCGCGCTGAGACCCGACCGCTGGGCTCCCGGGTGCCGCCGCGGAGACGCCCGCGCACGTCGGTCGGGAGCGGCTTTTCAAAGTTCGCGTGACACCCCGTGGGCGCCGCGTCGGCAGAGGGGGTCGCCAGGGGCCGCGACGACCAGCCCGCCCCGCGGCTGCGCCCCCGGCTCGGCGGCCGCTCGCGGGAAACTTTGCGCGGCGCCGCGGCGGCTCCCGGACTCGGCGGCGCCGCCTCGGGCTGCTCGCGAGCCTCGGCGGCGAGAACGGGGGCGGCGCGGGGGGCGCTGCTGCCACTTTTCGCCTCCGCCCGCGCCCGGCGAGGAGGGCTGCGGGGGCGCGGCGGGCTCCCGGGGGGCTCCCCGCCGACCGCCGCCGCACGCGTGCCCGGGGCCGGGCCGCAGGGCTGAGCCGGGATCGCGGGCGCAGGCGGAGCCGAAAATGTAAATGCGCGGAGGACGGGGCCGGAGGGCTGGAGGATCCCGCACTCCCGGCCGCGCGCGGAGAGCTCGGGTGCGCACCAGCCCGGCGCCGCCGGCTCCCGGCGTTTAAAGCTCACAGGCTCCGCCTCCGCGGCCTCCCGCGCCGCCCGCCCCGCTCCTGGCGCGGCGTGAACAGGGACCCAGAGCCTCGGAGCTTTGGCAAAGATTCCAGAGAGTCACGTGGGCAAGGGGCGACTCGGGGAGGGCGCCGCTAGGGGAGGCCGGGCGAGCAACCCGATCCCCTCCTTCGTGCTGCGGAGCTCAGGCTGCCTTTGTCTGGGGCGGGATCCGAAGCTGCCACACCGGGGAGGCGGGGCGGGAGGGGGCGGGAGGGGGCGGGGGGGGCGGGGGGGGCGGCCCCTGCTCGCTCGGGCACCGCCCGGAGCCCCACGAACCGGGTCCTCACCTCTCGCTTCCGCAGGGATCCGGGGGGACTGACACCCACATTCAAGGGCCCTGGCGCCCTCCTCCGCCCCGCGCCGCGCCACCCCTGCAGGACTGAGTGCGTGGGGCGGACCCGATCCGGCTTGCTCGCTCCGGGACGCTCCTGCCGTCCCCCCGTGGGTTCTCCCGGCCGCCTGGGAGGACCCTGGCGGGTCTGTCCTAGGCGGGCCCTCCCGCCGCGAACGCAGCTTCAGCCTCCCAGAGCCGGGCTGTCCGCGGACAGCGCGGTCCCGCGCGGTGGCCCCAGCCGCGCCCCCAAATGCCGGCGATGGATACTAAATGTCTGGGCCAGGCCGACTGGGGCGCGCACTTGGAGGGTGGAGGCCTTTTTTCTGGTCCGGACCGAGTGACGGCAGCAATTTTTATGTTGTCAAATGAAAAGAGCAGGTCTAGGGTTCATCCTTTTACACGATGAGAATGGTTGCACCCGAGACACACTGACCGGGTTCTGACCCACCCAGAGAGGAGACGTCCGGGCTCCGCGAGCTGCCCAGAGACCGATGGAAGGGGACACTGTCCAAGCAGCTGACCCCGAGCTGTGAAACGGTGGGGGTCCCACTTGTGTTCAGTCCTTACAACACCCTAAAACTGGGCCGACGCTTTTCAGCATCGCTCAGTCGGTCGGCGCCGGCCGACTCCTGTATGCACCACGATTTTAGCCAGAGCAGAAACGGGAACCCCTAACAACCTGGCACTGATTTTTGAGTATTTAGAGGAACCAGGGTTGTACCGCTCCCCAAAATCTCTCCCTGTGATGCTCTCTGGAACAGAGTCTGTGTATCATCTCTGTATCCCAAACACATAGTAGTAGATGCTCATTAAACGTTTGTCGAAAGAACCTACTGGGTAAAACAGTGCCTGAAAGCAGTGGCCACATCAGGTGCAGCTGGGCGATGTGACCTCCCCTCCCTGGAAAAAGATCCCCTCTCCTTTTTTATTTATTAAGTTGACATTTTCTCCATCTCATATAGTGCTATGAAAACTCAGCTTCCAACACACTCTGGCTCCCAGGTTACCACTGTTAATCCACTCCTTATAGAAATGTTGTAGCCGCCGCTGACTGGAAGTAACTTAGACAATTTGTTCTCTCAAGAATTGATTTGATTTGATTTTTAAAAACCATACAATCATGGCACTCAAAGAAGTTTCAGTAAGACATCTGCTATACTTGTGCTAAATGCAAATGTGCTACTTTTTAAAAAGGGAAGGAAATGAAGGAAGGAGAGGAAGGGGGGAAGAACAGCATTTCCATGTTACCCCAAATTTATCATATGCCGTCTTTATATATAACCCCCCACGCCCCTCTACCACCAGCCCTGCACAGGGGCCCACACCTGCCCACACAGTTCATCCTGCCTCAGCCCTGACTGGGTAGAAGGTGAGCGTCCCCAGAGCCCCCACTGCAAGATGATCAAATGGTTGAAAGGGTCAAACAATCAGTAATATTAGCACCTTCCACGGTGGCTTAAATCGAGATACCAGGAGAATAATTTTTTTTAAGATTTCATTTCTTTATTTGATGGAGACAGAAAGAGAGCCCAAGGAGGGGGAGAGGCAGGCAGAGGGAGAGGGAGAAGCAAACTCCCCACTGAGTAGGGAGCCTCATGCAGGGCTCGATCCCAGAACCCTAGGATCCTGACCTGAGCTGAAGGCAGACACTTAACCGCTTAAAGGACTGAGCCACCAGGTGCCCCAGGAAGATAATTATATTAGCATAACCTATTACATCACGATGGAAATTTAGTGGGCATTTTTATGGAGATGCAGCTAATGATAACTAGGTTATCTCTGTTTTAACTTAACCTCATTCCAACAACCAGGCTTTCTGTGACAAGGAGTTGGCATGTCACCAGCCAGAGAGTTGGGTCTGTATCTTCAGTCGTCTTCACTGACATGTCAAGATTCCACAACTTCTCTTAATGTGTCCCACGGTATCTCCTTGGGTTGGCCCTGCTATCACTAGTGACCTTGCCCTGACCCGGGTGCTGCCCCGTTTGGGGAAACACCAGCAAAAACAAAAGTAATAGCCAGGACGTGTGAAAGTAACCACCAGAGCCTAACAGTGCACACTTTCCCTCTTAGTCCTCCAGCAACCCTGGGTGACGGCCACCATTATTGTCTGCAATGACTGGAGAAATACTGATGTTCAGAGAGTGATCATTCTGAAGTCAGACGGTCATAAACGGCAACGCACGTTAGAGCAAGCAGCGCCGGTTGCAGAGACCAGCGAACCCCCAAACCGCAGGGTCGAAAGACCGCAGAAGTTGACTTTCCGCTGACATCCAGCCCCTGGGACTCCGTCTCGCTGCTCCGGCGGGACGCAACACGTTGCAGGCAGCCTCTGCACAGGGCCGACAAAGCGATAAAGGAGGAATGACGATCCCCAAAGGCCTTAGCCCTTCCTCGCAGAGCCCAGTGGCAAGAATGAGTCACGGGCCCCAGCCTAACCTCAAAAGAGGTCGGACCCCTGGGAGAAAACGGGGGTATTGAGTGAGCGCTAACGGGACTGCTCCACCCCAAAGCCCCAGCTCACAGACAGCTTTTGTTCGGGTTTGTCCGTTTAGGCACGTGAGGATAGTTGTTGGTTTTTCTCCTTTTTCTGCTTCAAATAGTTACACCAAAAAGAACACTCAGGTAACACGCAAGTATACACTGATGGGCTCTGCTTTCACCTAGCCCCTTCACAGGCTCAACCACAGCAAACACAGACAAACATTTCTCTCTGCTTAACAGAATTCTTCTGATGAAAATAAAGTCATAATTTATAGGCTTTCTTGTAACATGAGTTGTTTTTTTTTTTTCTCCCACTGAACAATATAGTTAAGCCACAGTGTTCTAAGCCAAATCATATTGGTCTATCTCATTCTTGTTAACTGCTGCTTGGGTTTATAGTATATGGACAGGTCTTTACATTTTTGGCCTACCCTCTGCTGAAGAACATTTATGTTGTTCCCAGTTTTTTGCTGTTATAAATAATATGGCACTAAATGTCCTTATAAAAGTCCTTTGTGCACTTACACAATTATCGCCTTGGGGTAAATTTTGGAGGTGAAGGTGTTGGGTCAAAGGGATGCATATTTTTCATTTTGATACCTATCATTTAATCTTTGTAAATCTCAAACGGCAAAATGGCATTTTGCTTAACACTACTTATTAACTATGTCACCTCAGGCATCTTACCCTCCTTGAACCTCAGATTCCTTGCCTATGAGATGGACATTATAATAAAAGTCCGTTACTCTAAGTCCTCCCAGGACTTTTATTTGCATAAAATAAAATAAAATTGCTTAGCACCATATCTGACACATGGTAGCCACTTAACAGGTGTTAACCAAATGAAATATAGGTATTTTTAAAATCTCATTTTATTTGCTCATTAGTAAAGTAAAACAATTTTTTCTTATATTTATTGTATTTCTCAGTATGTGTCTGAATGACCTCTTTGTATTTCTCTGTTAGTTGGGTTTTTGATTCTGTGTAGAACTGTAAGAGTTCTTCATATATTCAGAATATTAATCCTCTTCTGTGAATTTAGGTATTGCTTTAGAGAACGGGAATGTCTATTCACCATTTATTTTTGTGGGAAATGATGGTTTCCCCAGCAGTATCACTAGAAGGATATGGAAGACCTACTCCCCTCCCAAAAAAAGGGCTTCGTACCTAGGAATTTTTTTCTGGAATAAACAAAAACCCCAAGTTTTTGTTTTGTTTTGTTTTGTTGGCTTTTTTTGATTGTTTGTTTCCTTCTTCCGCATTTGGGACAGCCGGCAGACCTTCTACACTGGTTCAGTTATAGCAGCTGTGGGAAGCTGGGGTCCCTGCATCGCTGTTGTCAAATATTTTTCATATCAGCCCTGTGCCTATCACAACAGCACAGCAGAAAGCCAAGCATCAGAGGTCACTGAAAATGCCAAATGGCCACAGCAGCCAAAAGAGGAAAATGGGTCATCTCAGCACATTTAATCAAGTTCTTTCCCAGACAGACTATACTGACTTTTGTTTTATAAGTAAGAGTCCTACAGGACTGGACCTGATTCATCCTACACTTTCCTACTGCATACTTCTGGATTTTTGCAACTTAATTTGTTGTTCTCTGTATCACTAATTACTTTCTAGTTACATGTACAATACCTTGAGTAACTTGTCTATCTAATCAATGTTGGTAATAAGTACAATGAAGTCATGGCAGTGAGAATAAATTACTGAAAACTTTATAGGAAACTAATTTTTTTTTTAATTTTACTAAACATCTCATCACCTTGCTGGGCCATATATTCCCTCTTGTATTTTTTTTCCTCTACTGAAATAACTGAGGGGAGGCCGGGTATAAAAAGCAGAGGTACAAAGGGAGGCAACAGGATTCCCAAATGCTCTTTGCTTTTATTTCATATGAAAAGCTATTTCAACAACATGGGGTCAGGAGGGAGACAAACCATAAGAGTCTCTTCATCTCAGGAAACAAAGTGAGGGTTGCTGGTCGGTGGGTGGGAGAGGGTGGCTGGGTGATGGACACTGGGGAGGGTCTGTGCTATGGTGAGTGCTGTGAAGTGTGTAAGACTGATGATTCACAGACCTGTACCCCTGAAACAAATAATACATTATGTGTTAATAAAAAAAAAAGAAAGAAAGAAAGAAAGAAAGAAAGAAAGAAAGAAAGAAAGAAAGAAAAGAAAAAAGAAAGCTGTTTCAAGGAGCACCTGGGTGGCTCAGTCTGTGAAGCTTTGGACTCTTGATTTCAGTTCAGGTCATGATCTCAGGGCTAGATGGAGCTCCACTAAGGGCTCCATGCTGAGCCTGGAACCTGCTTGGGATTCTCATTCTCCCTCTGCCTCCACCTCTCCCTCTGCCCACACTTGCTTGCACTCACTGGCATGCGTGTTCTCTCTCTCTCTGAAAAAGAAAAGAAAAAAAGCTATTTCAAACACACACCACCTCTGCCCTTACTCCAACTTAAACAATGAAATGTTCTGAATGGCTTATTATACAGGATGTGTTAAGTAGATTGTGACTTTTCCATAAAGGTGAGTATTTACCTAGAGATTAAAAATGAGAGTTTAGGGGTCGCCTGGGTGGCTCAGTGGGTTAAGCCTCTGCCTTCGGCTCAGGTCATGATCCTAGGTCCTGGGATAGAGCCCTGCATAGGGCTCTCTGCTCAGCGGGGAGCCTGTTTCCCTCTCTCTCTCTCTCTCTCTCTCTGCCTGCCTCTCTGCCTGCTTGTGACCTCTGTCTGTCAAATAAATAAATAAAATCTTTTTTAAAAATGAGAGTTTAAACACATTATTTATTGGCATGGAAAGATTTTTCAAAATATTATTGGGTGGAAAACATAGGTTAAATTATAATAATAAAATGTTTCCATGATTTTGCTTATACACACGTACTTTAATACATTCATACACACATATTCATATACATGTCTCAAAAGATATACAGTTGATCCTTGAACAGCAGAGGTTAGGGCTATACGGGTCCACTTATACATGAATTTTTTCATATAAATACAGTACAGCATTATAAGTGTATTTTCTCTTAAGATTTTCTTAATATTTTCTTTTTTACAGCTTCTCTGTGGTAAGAAAACAGTACATAATACATACAACATACAAAATATGTCTTAATTGAGTGTTTATGTTATCAGTATGACTTCAAAGTCAAAGGTAGGCCATAAGTTAAATTTCGGGGGAATCAAAGTTCTGTGTGGATTTTTGACTCTGGAGGAGGTCAGTGCCACTAACCTCCATGTTGTTCAAAGGCCAACTGTACACCAAAATATTATCTGAGATTGCAGGTGACTTTTAATTTCTCTTTTTGTCCTGACTGTATTTTCTCATTCTTCTATACTAAAGGCAAATTTAATTGTGCAGGGCAAAATTATGCTGGAGGAATTTTCAAATAACAGAATCAGCTAATTCAAACTGACTTAAACCATACACAGCACTTACTGTCTGTCATAACTAGAAGCTAAGGCTCTCTGTAGAAGATCTTCAGACTCAGTTCCATTTAGTACTTTAACGATGTTATAAAAGACCTGAATTCATTCTTTCTTTCCACTCTGCCTTTGTGATGGACATTACTTGTGCTCGCCCATGTTTCCTGGATACACGGAGATACCGTGTTTTCTCACCCCACTCACAGTCACAAGTGAGGCTGGTAACTACATGTAGACCTGCACTGTGGCGACAGTGACCAATACAGCAGCCCCTAAACACATGTGGCTCTTGAGCTCTATACATCAGATTTCAAAGACAGGACACCCAAAAACAGAATGTAAAGTATCTCAATGATTTTCATATTAATTACATCTTGAAGTGGTAATATTTTGAATATGTTCTCTTAAAGATGTTATTAAGGGGCGCCTGGGTGGCTCAGTGGGTTAAGCCGCTGCCTTCGGCTCAGGTCGTGATCTCGGGGTCCTGGGATTGAGTCCCGCATCGGGCTTTCTGCTCGGCGGGGAGCCCGCTTCCCTCTCTCTCTCTGCCTGCCTCTCCATCTACTTGTGATTTCTCTCTGTCAAATAAATAAATAAAATCTTAAAAAAAAAAGATGTTATTAAAACTGACTTTGCCTGTTGCTTTTTACTTTTCAAAATATGGCTACTAGAAAATTGGGTTTACTTACATCCACTACACATCTATGAGAATGGGAAGGAGAAGGAAGGAAGGAAGGAAGGAAGGAAGGAAGGAAGGAAGGAAGGAAAGAAGAAAGGAGAAAAAAGGAAATATTTAAAAATAGATCTTTAAAAATGACAACATCAAGCACTGGCAATGATGTGGAGCAACTGGAACTCTCATATATATCGCTGGTGTTAATGCAAAATGTGCAGACACTTTGGAAAAAAGTTTCACAGTTTCTTATAAAATTAAACATTGGGGCACCTTGGTGGCTCATTAGGTTAAGTGTCTGTCTTTGGCTCAGGTTGTGATCCCAGGGTCGTGGGACAGAGCCCCGTGTCAGGCTCCCTGCTCAGCAGGGTGTCTGCTTTTCCTTCTCTCTCTCTCCCTACTCATGTTCTGTCTCTCTGTCTCTCTCTCTCTCTCAAGTAAATAAATAAAATCTTTTTTAAAAAAAATTAAACATGAAGTTACCATATGACTGCATCATCCCACTGGTAAATGTTTCCACAAGAAATGAAAAACCATGTTCACACAAAAATGGTTTATATTGGCTTTACTGGTCACCAAAAACATTTGAGAAACAACCTAAATGTCCCTCGACGGGGAAATGGACAAACAAACTGTAGTGTATCCATACAATGGAATACCATTCAGCAACAAAAAGAACAAACTACTGATACCCACCACAGCATGGTCGAACCTCAAAGGCATCATGCTGAATGAGAAGAACCAATCCCCAGAGCCGCATACTCTGTTTATATGACATTGTTGAAAGGCAAAACCATGGGGTCAGACAACAGATCGAACGGTGGTTGCCAGGGGCCGAGGGAAGGAGGAGGGGTTAACTACAAAGGGCACAGGGTACACCGGGGAGAGACGGAAGTGTTTTAAAAAAAACTTGCTTGAAATCAAAATTACATGACTATCTATGCTTGCTGAAACTCACAGAATTGTACCCTTAAAAAAGTAAATTTTACTGTGGGTAAATTATAGCCCAATTAACAACATAAAGACACATAACAAAGAAACCTTAGCAAAGAAGCATTACTTCCAAATCTGGAACAACAGTAACAACAATAACAAAGTCAGTCATGTGAGTCACACGTGGTTCACCTTCTCTTTCTATAGGACAGCACCACTGCAGACAATGGGCTGCATCACTTTTGAGCCAAAACAACCAAAACAACCATAGCAATATTCCTTTCTCTGTCTCACTGAAGTCTGAAACCCGTGATGGCAGCATCACAGGTGATGGAACCTCAGTAAGCCCAAACCCCGAAAGAACTGTTTGGAACAGAGGCTCCTCCCAACACTCACTGGACAGGCAGTTTGAGAAACACACTGTACAAGGCTTGGGTGTTGTTACTTCAGCCTAACTTAACCTATCCTGACCGACGTGGCCTTCCACTGTGTCGCTTCACTTCCACTAAGATCCAGCTTTTCAATACAGAACAACAGCTAGCAATTCTCAGAGGTATATGCTTTTTTTTTTTTGTCCAATCTATAAAGGGTTAATCCAGAGCCATGTTAGAAAAGAAGAACCTACTTTCTCATGAGCCCCTCGCAAATGTTATCTTTGTGTTTCATTGGTCCACATTCACTCTCATGTCCATGAGTTTGGGGGGTTACACACGTGCACGCTATTAGAACCTTTGAAGAAAATAAAGACTCCATGAGATAGGAAATACCAAATACATTCTTCATGAGGGAAGATTCAGCATAATGCCAAGATTACTCCTGAAGCCAGCTGGTTTTCAGGGTGTTCTTTCTGAGGCAACACAACGAGTAACTGATATTAGTGAACTCAAGCCCCTTGGTGTGTCTGAGCTCCTCATA